>NC_059155.1:70387623-70699966 GCF_020740605.2 Lemur catta
GAAAGTCTTGGAGGTCCCATGCTATGTACCTAACAGTTCTACCCAAATTTTAGGAAGGTCTTCTATAATACTTTCATGCAGACTTTGGAAAAGCCATTAAAACTGTAGATTGAGAACCGAGCTCAGAAGCTGTTGCAATCACGTTTGATGGAGATTGCAGATAACTAAGACAATGACCATAGGATGAGGCAGGGACATACTTCACAGAGTCTAGATATTGCACCCTGAGTTGACCGTCTCTCCAGCAAGCCTTGGCAACTCATTGCTCTCCCTACACAGAATCCTTCCCCTCCAGCAGATGTTTTCTACAGTGACCTGGTGAAGTGACAAAAGAATGGCCCTAATACATTGCCCCATCATTTCCCTATGATGACAGCACCCAAGCAACTAGTTGCCCATTATCTGAGCCATATTCAATGTTTCATATGTCCGAAAACTACTTTCCTTCAAGGGTAACAACAGACATATTCAGCTTTCAGTACTTAGATCAGTCATGGACAGCTCAGTTACAAGGTCTACTAGCAATCATTTTTCTGCAAAGCCCATTAATTTTCTCTCTCTCTCTCTCTATATATATATATTTAATTAGCCTTTAAGTGGTTTTTGAATTTGATGTCACACTCTTTATTTTGCTGGGGCAATCACAGTACCCAGGTAATGTT
Organism: Lemur catta; assembly: GCF_020740605.2. NCBI lineage: Eukaryota > Metazoa > Chordata > Mammalia > Primates > Lemuridae > Lemur > Lemur catta. Next base: position 70,388,286 of record NC_059155.1, read on the forward strand.
GCAATTTTTTTTTTTTTTTAATTCATGACGTGCTGATTTAGTCAACTAAATCTGAACAAAAAATGCTGCAGTTTGTTAGGTAGACTGAATAATTGGGTTAACTATTCCACTGATATTTATAGGCCAATTAATAGAATAAAAACATCAGATTAAATGTCTGTACTCTGTGTTGTGGCTGGCATTAGGTACTCAGGGGTTACCTTGTATATATGGGAAAGAAAACATGCAAAAAATGAATAAATGATAAATGACAAAACTGTGGCCATGACACACTGTGTAGGATGAGTTATAAATGCTGATATTCACTGAGAATCAAGTTCTGATTCTGTCCTCAGGCACACACACACACACACACACACACACACACACACACACACACAGATTGGCTAAATATCCTAGTTATTCCATTCATCCTTTTCCCAGTCCAGCACAACCAGTTATTAACAGGGAGGGGGTCAAGCAAAATATATTTTCTGCCTAAATCTCAGTTTCCACAACTGTCAAATACACACCACAGAACCTACTCATTGAAAAGTTTGCTGTAAGAACCAAGTGAAAATGCAAAGCTAAGCCTTATATCAGTTTTCAATATGTGTTTGCAAATAATGCTCTGGTTGATTTTATTTATGTATTTTCATTTTTGAGAGTGCTGTCACAGAGAACAGAGAAGCATGAACTGTACCGCTAATTAGAATTCAGTTAGAGAAACCAAAATTCATGGAAAAGCTTTTCATTTATATCTAGAGAACCTTATGTGTCATTGTGTACTTTTACTTGTCAAATATGCTATAATTCAGTAATTATAGAGAAAATCAGACCTTGTATTTTAAAGAAAGTGAACCTAATAATTGCCAAGATGTATTTTACGTATTATAATTTGTTTTTCTAAAAATAAAAAATAAATCATAAATGCATGTTTTGTTTCATCAGCGTTAGTGGGATTTTTAGTTTTAGAAAATAAGAACATATTTAAATACAAAGAATAATATAATGAGCATAACTAAATATTAGTAAATAAAATTGGGATCTGAAAAAACAAGTATGTTCTGTGTGCCCATGCTTACGATTAGTTCAGCTCACCCCGAGCTCACGATTTAAAATCCACCTACATTTCACCATTCACAGAGTCCTTCACATTTTCCAATAAATTTTCAAATTTAAAGGAAAAAAAATGTCACCACCAGTCAGCTAACAACTTTTTTGACTGTAACTTCCAGCACCATTTGGTGAACAACTAATTTATAGTATTTCACATTTAGAGACAGGGTTGAGCTGAACACGTTGTGCATTCCTGAGTACAAACACACCTCGACATTTTTCTGGGGTATAAATGTGCATTTGAATGTCTTGTAGACAAAAACATACCGTTTCAGTTATACAAGACACCTCTACATTTGTTGTCAATGTGGCTGTGATAATTTCCATGTGTAAAGAATTTTATGATATTCATCCAAATTTTTCAAAATTATTATATGGGATTCTTAAAAAAAAATTGCACATTATGATTCTAATATTGCATTATAATACTGCAAGAAAAATAGGCCATGTCTCCTTATATGGTTGGATTCTATCTACATTATTCACTCCTATTTAATTACCATAAAGTTGTAATTTGTATGATATCTGATACATATTATCTTCCAGAGCCTATGCAAATTTTATGCACAACTGCAAATATTAAATAAGAATAAATCATGCATGCAAACAGAGAGGCAGGACAAAGTCATCAAAAAAAGAAAGAGAGAGAGACAAAAAATTAAGCAATGGAAATACACCCCTATGTAAACCAAATATTGGAGTTTTTGTATTTATATGAAATAATAATGAAATGAGGATATTTTGAAAAAGTGCTAGGTTTCTTAGCATACTGCCCTACACAGATGCAGTATCAGTAAATATCTTGAGAGAAAAATGGGCAGAAACTCAGACTTTGTATATGAAAATTCATTTCTAACAGCATCGTGGCCCCTCAAGGCCCGTAATCACGTCTCTCCAAGTCTGTTATGTGGCCCAAAACTCTGCAGTGGGTTTGCAGGTTATTGCCTGCTCGTAGGAACTTCTGCCCAGATGCCGTAGTTTCTTATCCAGCACCTTGATTTGCAAAATGCCCAGATGTACCAAAATAGCTGTGGGTCACCTGTGTGTACATTTCTCCTCATCCAGGTGTGTTCCACCTGTCCAATACCTCATTAAAATGTTTTTGTTGCTGTTGTTGTTATTATTTTAATTATTATCATTTGAAGCATTTGTTTGTGTACTCAATTACAGAGGAAAGTGAAACTCTATTACATTTACTGAAATGATTATATATCCTTTTTTGAATATATACATCTGTTAAAAATATATAGTTATATGTACTTATACACACACTTATAAGACATGGATATACATACATACACATAGATAATACATATATACAGATATATCTACATACATGCATATAGATAATATAAAATGCACCCACATTGACACCATTCAAAATTAAAAAAAAAAAACCTGTTCAAATTTTCCAAAATATTTTCAAGTTTAAAGCAAAGAAATGTCACTACCAGTTATCTAACATCTTCTTTGATCATAACTTCCAGCACATTCTGATGAACAATTGATGTACAGTCTTTCACACTTATAAACAGGGTTGAGATGAATGAACATGTTGCCTATTCTGAACCTAAACGTAAGTCAGTCCTTTGAAGGTAGAGATATGCATTTGAATTTGTTGTGTATGAAAATTTACACATTTATATGTAGATATGTGTGTATGCATATGCATGCCCTGTATGCGTATACCCATGCCATATATATGTATATCCATCCTGTAGATATCTATATGCTTGCCATAAATACATTGACATCATATATATTCTTATAATATGTATATCCATGTCATGTTTACATATGCAGTTCTTATGCATATCTATGTCATTTCATGTTCTTTTTCTACTGATGAATCCTTTCTCCTTTCACAATTTACAATTCCACCTCATTTATTTAAAATTTTTCACTTAAATTGTTTCACGATCTCTATTTCCTATGGAGTGAATTCCCTCACAGAGTGTGTTGCAGATTCTGTGAAGAGCTCTCTTGTCATTCCAACGTCATGCATGTTCTGTGTGAACCTGGCTGAGTGGTTCTCTGAGCTAGGACTCTTGCATGCAAAGTGTTCCCAAGGAAGGTGTTTTAACCTTTCTGCACACCCAGGCACAAGGACACAAGTCCTGGCATTGCATTTTAATATGCAACTCTTTTGGGATATTTGCCTCACATAGGTAGCCAACTTCACTCCCTGCACCCACCTGTATCCTAAGCCTTTTTTATCTTGGCGTTAAGCACGATTCTTCTTGTTCTCACCAGAAGCTGAAACATTTAAGACTAACACCCATTTGCTAAGGGGCAAATTTCAGTCCTGTCCATCTGCAGATTTCTCCTATGCATACATATATGTATTCCCTATATTTGACATTTTGTTTCTATTGACTTAAAGTGGAAGTGAGAACTTTTCAGCATGTTCCCCATAAGACATGCTGAATCACTGAGGAAGAAATAGTTAAACCAGAGTTAAAAACAAACAAACAAACAAAATGATTATCTAAAGTAGTCTTAACATTTTGGTAACATTCCAACAATGTTTCTAAAAATTCACCACGGATTTCATTCCCTGCAGCTGCCAGCCTGCTCCACTTATTTGTAAACAAATCATTAACGAGTTTAATTGTCTTTCAACAAAACACCCCACTTTCCAGCTTCTCTGTTTGCAGAGGGGGTGGCTGTATCATATATGTTATGTTGATTTGCCAGGTCACTTTAACAAGAACTTAGCTGGAAATGTGACAAAGAGCTTTCATTGCATACGTTAGCACATGTGATATAATAGAAATAGTACCAATCAAGGACCCTCAGATGTTAATAAATTTCATTTTCTCCTTTTACACAAAACACATCCTAAAATGTACAACACTACTAGTCTGATATATTTTAATAAGACTTTCCTTAATCCTTGATTTAAATGGCATCTAAAAATTAACCGGTTAGTGATTTTTTGTTTCTATTTAAATTGCAATAGATTTTCTATTTTAATTGCAATGGATCTGCTACTTACAGTCATTTACAAATTGCTGATACAAGAATACCAAGTTTTTAAAGTAATGTGAGATATACTTGTTATACATCTGTCCTACTGCCAATAACATTAAATGGCATTTGTAGCAATACCTGAGGTAACATATCTGTAGGTTGACCTCTAAATATTTCCTCTTATCTTACACCTTAAGGTCATGAAGTAAATAAGAGAAACTTGATATATATTATAGAGGAAGCCCAGTAACTAAAAATACACTTCACCTGTATAGAATATCAAGGGAGAATATGTAAAATTTAGAAAAAGTCAATTGTTGATCTTCATCTTCCAACTGCCACAGTATTATTCTCTACATGAGGTTAGATAACCTGAGAGGATGTTAATTTAATTCCATTTTCCGAGTCCCACTATTATCTGTAGAAATATTGAAACCAACAATATTTCATGTAAGTCTAAAAATCATATTGAGAGATATAAAATTTCAACTGTGCTGGGAATATGCTCAGGCTTCTACATGCAGTAATAATTCTTCGTAAAAATGGATGTAGGGTCTCGAGTGCTAATGGCTGCCAAACCAGGGATCTGATATATAGAATTTCCCCAGAGTAGTTTGACTGAGAGCCACTTCTCTGCAGGACATCTTGAATCTTTTTTCCATAGAATTCACATTAGGAGATGCTGACATCAACAAACCTCTCACGACTTAACAAAAAATGAGTTTATATGAGCAAAGAGAATTCAATTACTGTTACTGAACAATTCATGAGTAAAAAAAAAAATATTTTTCTAAGTGGTGGGGATATAATATCGATACCTTTAAATGGACCCTATCTCAAAGTATTTACAATGTAGCAAGAAGACGGATGTACAAACAACCACCACTAAATGACCTAGGGCACAGAAGCAATACCCAGAGGATACTTCGTATCCATTGAATAGTATTCTATAAATTGTGTAATTAAGTCCTTAATACCAGGAATGCCTGTGCCCTGGAGTGTAATGCATTCATCATTGCCATAGATTGTTTATGACCTATGTACGATTTCAGGAACTTGAGCCTTCTTGGGAAGGATTGGCATGGTGAAATCCTATCACCTGATCTCACACTGCCCCCGTGTCAGGACATCACAGCCCAGGTACCTATGTCCACACACTTCTGCTTCCACCCTCAGCATGTGCAGTGGGTGAAGTGAGTGAGAACAGAAGGACTTTCTGTTCTCAGCGTGTGTTCCTACAGACACTACATTGTATTTGGGGTTGGGGATGAGAATTACACCAGAAAAATTAAGCGTGCATGACTTATTAAAAATGATAAAACTGAGTAAGTGAAGGGAGACTATATAAGGAGCCAAAAAGACTTCTCTGAAGAGGTGACCTATGACAAGAGATGAGATAGCTAGGAGGAAGTAGGGCGTTGTCCAGCAATTGCTTTCTGTTCTAGCTGTTGGCACCTACAAGACACCTGAGACATCATTGACCACCTTGCCACCAAGACAAGGCTCATCCTATGTATCTGTGTCTCTCTAATGCTAGCAGACCCAGGTGCACACTCCATGTCCAGAAGCACCTTCTCAGATCACGCGACCCATCTTGCTGCATCTGCTTAACCTGCAATCTCTACGCTCTTCTCCTCGGGCTTCCTTCCTCCAAGAGCCAGGGAGTCTCTGGTTCACAGTCACGGATGGGAAGGTTCAAGGGATAGAGATGGCAACTCCCCCAAAACGAACCTCTCCAGTAAACTCAATCCTAATCCTATTCCTCATATGTTTCTATTTTTTTCCTCAGAGAAAATTAAAACCTCATTGTAAATTTCATAAGAAGCCATAGATATCCACGAAGAGCCAAGCAAGCAACTGTTGAGAAGAATGTCTACCTGCAGCAATATTAAGAAACACCATAAAATTATTATTTCTACAGATGGATACCAGCACCTCCCATATTCAGCAAATGCTCACTGGTCACCTACGATGTATTGAATATTGTTATAGATATCAGAACTAAGGCAGAGATTCACATTGTAAACACAAGAGTATATAAAAATCCGGCATAGCACGTGTTGATGTGTAATATAAATTTAAAATCTGGATAAGTTTGAGCAGTTGGCATCCTAATTTTAATATTAAAAATGGTCACTAGGTAAACCCTTTCTATATACTGTGGTTCTAAGAAAAAAGAAAACCTGAAATTTAAAAACATGTGTCAAGTCTGGGTTAGACTATGTAACTATGTAGGTCAGATACCTACCTAGTTAGAGGAAATAGAATAAAAGAATGGATCTATAGAACTTATATTCTATAGACAAATTGTCAAATTATCCACACATTTCTAAGGCTTAATCTAGAAAAAAAAAAAGCAGAATTACATGTTATTTAAAAGATCTGAACTATCCAATTAAGTGGGACTAAATAATCAGCAACATATTTTCAGCAAAAGTATATTTGCGTTTTTTTCTTTTCCTCACACCATACACAAAAAATTAATTCCAAATGCCAAAAAACATCGGGCATTACTTGAGTCTCCTAGCCTGTGAAGCTACCCATCACAACTATGTTATTTTATGGAAAGAATCATAACCACAAACGGTGCCCCCTGAAAGCAATTTAAGACAAAGAAACCTCGTAACTTTTAAAGACAATATTCTTGCAATCTTCTTCCTTTATATCTTCAACCTATTTCCAATCTGCTCACAATTGCACGCAGTCCAATTTAATACGTGACGTTTTCTACCTGTATTTATGTTCTCATTTTTCCCCAACAAATTTGCATTTGTCTTATCCAAATCTTTCATGTGAAGCAGCACTAAAGAAATTTGGTTGACTTCACCCGCTAGGCTCTCCCTGACTTATTCATCAACCCATTCCATCCACCGACACCTACTCACAACTCTTTCCTCTAATACTGAGAATTCCACGTGCGCCAATCCACTTACAAACAAATGACACATTTTTACTTAAACCACTAGATGAGGACTTTATTATTCTTGTGTGTTTTGCTGCAAGCTACAAAACATTACACCACTGAAGGGAAAACCAAGGTTTTCAAAAATATATATATACATATATATAAATAAATAAATAATAGATTTTTAAGAGCTATTTGCTTCAGTACTAAAAACAGACTTCCATTTGTTCCTTTAAATCTCAGTTTTATTTTGTTGGTCGCGGACGCACACTGGGTTTTGCACAGCAAACTGTGGCTGGTTTGAGTGGAAACTGCCGCAGTAACCCAGGAAGTTGCTTTTTTTGGTTCATTTAAACCTGGTTTGCAAAAGGGTTCATTTGTAAATGCTATTACCTCACTCCGTACAACGGACTCTCAATATCTTTTAGTTTTTAACTCATACCACTGAAAAATTTCTGTTGCTATAGTACAGACCATTTTGATGGCAAAATAAGCATTTACCGTGGAGACTTACTCAGCGTGTTCTATTTCTGCAGGAGGCGGGGGAGCAGAGAATCTCAACCGTTCTGAGAAACAGGGCTGCTTCTTGCTCTGTGAGTCAGAACTAAATTGAACATGGTATTGAGACCTTGTGCTGTGCGTGTGGGACATCATCCCTTCCGGGTTGGCTGGACAACTTTAACAGCACATCACTACTATTGGAGACTACTCCTTCGAGATGCTTTTCTGTGTCACTTGTTTACAAGAGATAGAAAAAGACCAGATGTCTGAGCACAGCATCTGTGAGTGTCAGTGCACTGCATTTTCATTACCTGTAAGTTAAATATTCCTGGAAACAGTTATTATAACGTGACCTGTATGAATGGTTTCTACTATAACTCTATAATATATATGATATGCATGATGGAAAGAGAAACTTACTGTGCACCACTGATTCTTGTTATTTGTGGTAGTTTCCTTTAACTGAGTCACCACCAACATGGGAATTAGTGAATTTTGAATCACCAATCATTGCTTTTGGGGGTTTGGCTTCCTACAAGCCTCTGGTCACAAAATTTTCATCAACTGATCGGTACACAACTTTGTTTTATGTGTGTTTCTGTATAAGGACACTTTGTACAACACATCGTTTATTCGTTAACATTCAATTCATGAGCAATGGTAATATAGCTCATGCCTGAATTAATTTTTTTTCATAAGGCATATAACAGCCTTTTTGCACTTAGGAACATTAAACACCACTTCAGCACTACATTTGGGGGCCATTTTATACAGTGAAGTTACCAACACAAAATCACAAAAATGTGAAAAACTTACCACTAAACAATCCATGAAAAAAATGCAAGTTTATCATATGAAAATTGATACAAGAATGCAAGAATCGTCTCTAACTGCAGCTGGGAATGCCTGTGCCAAATTTTTTTTGCCACTCTATGCTTATCTATGAATGACCCCAATCCCACCAGGGGTATTGATTTTGAGGTTACTAGTAAATTTTAGTGAATTTTCAAATCCAGAATCCATCAATAATGAGGTTTAACTATATTTTATAAAAGGCTAGTTCCTGGCTTGGCACAGTGGCTCATGCCGGTAATCTCCACACTTTGGGAATCTAAGCTAGGAGGACCACTTGAGCTCAGGAGTTGGAGACCAGCCTGGGCAACATAGGGAGACCCTGTCTCTACCAAAAATAGAAAACTTAGCCGGGCATGGTGGCATGTGCATGTAGTCCCAGCTGCTTGGGAGGGTGAGGCAGGAGGATTGCTGGAGCCCAAGAGTGTGAGGTGACAGTGAGCTGTGATCGCACCATTACACTCCAGCCTGGGTGACAAAGCGAGACTCTGTCTCTTAAAAAAAAAAAAAGCCAGTTCCACCTTACATTGTGCAGGATATAACACATCTCCCTGTGGCTGCATGGAGCTAAGGACTGTCTGCTATGGTGAGAATGCTGGATGGGATGGACACCTTCTGATTCTGGTTTATAATATTTGCAGAACCACAAGTCCAACTGGAAGATGCTATTTCAACGATAGCCATCAAGCAAAGAATTTGGGGTAGAGCTAGACGCTGTTGTGAATAGGTACTTGTTCTGTTGGGTTCACACCGGCAACTGCAGAATTCAATAAAGAGACAGCACCTATGCGATACAAGAGAGAAGTGAAACAGAAGCGTGATTTGTGTGGGCATGAGAGAGTGGCCTCCGAGGTTCTTCTAGAAAGGTTCAGAACAAGTGTGCACCATTTCATTTTATTCTTCTCTGCAATTCTGCCATGACCTCCCTCCTTTCCCTACAGAACTCCTTCTAGGATCTCTGACTCAAAATGCGAAAAGGCTTAATTGCCCTGTGTTTTCATCTCAGACCTAGTCTGCTGAATTTTAAATAATGAAAACCCATACTTGTTTTGACTTAACAGCCCTGACACCACCATCCAGGCAAGGTACTTAAGATTAATATGAATAAAAATAAGTCTAATGGGTGTGAAGCCAGTCTTGTTTGTGAGAATACTAATCCTGGGAAAGTTTAAACCAATTTCTGGATTTCCTGGATCTAGGGATAGTTAAAGCTGGCAGAGGATCTCTCATCTCTGGCCAGGTGCAGTGGTTCACACTTGTAATCCTAGCACTCTGGGAGGCCAAGGTGGGAGGATTACCTGAGCTCAGGAGTTCACGACCTGCCTGAGCAAGAGTGAGACTAAAAATAGAAAAATTACCCAGGGGTGGTGGTGCATGGCTGTAGTCCCAGCTACTCCAAAAATTGCTTGAGCCCAGGAGTTTGAAGTTGCAGTGAGCTACGATGACACCACTGTACTCTAGCTGGGGTGACAGAGCAAGACTCTGTCTCTATAGAAAAAAGAAAGAAACTGTCAACTCTATTCCTCATAAACCTGTGCTATCCAAAGAGACATGCCTTTCTCCTTATACTTAAGCAGATAAACATTTTTCTAACTTATTAAACTTAATATCTATCTCTTTTACAATCACTTAATTAAAGCCTTGAAAGCATCAGTCATTAAATTTTGTCTATAAATCCAACCCGATTTGGGTTCCTGAAATTCTTTGTCCAAGAGTTAGGTGAAAACAACGTCTCTTTTTCACATCCCCAGCATGTCATGAACATCTTCTGCAAACACATTCTAGATCTTTACACCTTGAGATTCTCTGGGAAAATGTTAAGTCCTAAGTTACTTTGAACATTTGGGATGTTAATATCCATGCATGGGATAATTTTGGTTCAGAAAAGGCAGGATTATGGAGAATAGATTCTACATAGGATTATTGGCTCTAAAAGTCAGTGCTTCACCTGGCTGGTCTCTTGGACACCCAAGCAATTGCTGTGACCTGAGTAGGTGGTTGTCAGTGGACAGATGCAAAGATGTCTGGAAGCTAAGACCAAGCAATTCTGTTGCTCTTATATTACATCACTTTCGAAAGTCCAGATAAAAAAATGGAAAAAAAAAAAAAACAACAGAAAGAAAAAGAGAGAGAGAGAGAGATGACTAGCACACACACAAAAAAGAATATTCTATGGGAATAAGAAAAATTGAAGCAGAAGTGAGGATGTCATACAGGTGAGAAGGAAACATAAAACAATTCTTAAGCATCATCATTTGAAAGAAAGGATGCCAAACATAAATTTTATTTATTTACCTCTTATTCATTTTCTGCTCCTGCATGTTTATGTTTTTTTCTGATTTCTTATGTCAGGTAACAATTAGTACAATTAACAGCAATTGTATATATTTATCCTTTCTCAAATATTTAGACACCTGGCCACTTTAAGTTTAAAATAATTAGAAAATAATTTAGACTCCAGTTACCATTGTGGAAAAGTTTTATATTTGGAAAATAATTTACATTCTTTATAGCATTGAGAAAAAAATTGAATTAATGGCTCCACTGGGTTTTATTAAAGCTCTAAATATGCAAAATGTGTTTGTCATTTGATGTTTCTGTGATTACCTCCAGTGTGAAAATTAATCAAGAATTTCATTACATATTTTACCTAAGAATCAACTTCTAATGTACAAATAGTTTAGTTTAAGAAAGGAAAAAAGAAATTGTTAGTTAGATTATAGCTACACTAGATGCAATTTTTAAAAATGTATTATAGTTTTCAGTTATCACAGTACACTTTTTTTAATGCCAGAGGATTATAAGAAATAAATATGCTGGGGTATATTTTTAGCAATTCTAAGTAAATAAAATTATGAATATAATGGTCATGTACTCCACCCTCTTGAAAATGAAAAAGGAAAGAGTGAGTACTTGGAAAGTTAGGGGCTTTTGCCAGGAGAATTACTGGTCCTAATTCACAGTGGGAATTGGAACAAGATTCTGTCATAGAGAAGACATTTCTTGTAGTCTGAGCTGTGTACGAAAAGCAGGAGGTAATAAAATAACAGTCAGTGTTGTAAATGTTTCTCTCTGTTCTCTTTCCCACTTGAGTGTATACACAGCATTCACCATTATCCCTGGGGGGAAAAAAGCAAATTTGAGTTGTCACATTCAACTTTAAATGCACAAGTATAGGATACCCGGAGCAAAGTGCCATCCTCTGTTGACACATTGTCAAACATGTATCATTTCCTTTAGCTTTGACAATAACTCCGGGATTGGCATCGTTATCACATGGATAGGAGGAAGACGGCATTAAAAGAAAAAGTGACTTAGCCAAGTTCCCGCCTCTCTCAGAATTGAAGCTCAATTCTAGAGGAAAATGAGAACTGACATAATTCACCCCATGCAAGACCACTGGAGCAGGGAGCAAACCAGAATCTCACAAAACAAGAAGAAGAAACAGTTGCTTTCTAAACAAGATGCTCTGTGGATTGCAAAATTTCTATCCCTCTGCTTATTTTTAAGCAAGAGTCTCTCTTAGCATTTTGCAGGTTTTTCTGTTGCTGTTTTTGTCTTTTTGTTTTTGCTTTTCTCTCTCATTCATTCTCTCTCCCTCTTTCTCTGTGTGTGTCTCTCTCTCCTCTTTCTCTCTTTGTCTCTGTCTCTCTCTTTCTCTCTCTCTCTCTCTCTCTTCCCTTGAATTTCATCCTTCTGCTTATTCTTGTTTTTCCTTCTTTTTCTCTTCTTGCCCCTTTCTCTGTAGAGCCAATGACTTCCCACTCCTGCAAAGCCTTTGCCCTCTAATATTAATAACTTATTTTTCCCCTCTTCTGTTCTATCCCCTCCTCCTAGGAGCACATGCAGAGTTTTGCAATATAAAAATATTTCTCCCAAATCAGTGGCTTCCTGCTTGGGCTTCCCCTTCTCTGTCTCTCAGTTCCTTAAAAATGTAATTTTTATTTTTTCCTCAAGTTCACTTTCCACAGCATGAAAATCTGGCTTTGAGGGGTTGATCAAACTCACAAAATAACCTGCTTTTAATATTTCCCCCCTTTAAAATTTTTTATTATTATTTTTTTAAGAGAAAACTTTTTTTTTTAATTTCAGAATATTACAGGGGTACAAATGTTTAGGTTACATATATTGCCTTTGCCCCACCCAAGTCAGAGCTACAAGTGTGTCCATCCCCCATACAGTGTGCATCACACCCATTAGGTGTGAAGATACCCATCCTCACAAATAACCCTTTAATTGCCATACGTCTTGTTGCACGGCTCAATCCATTTCTCTGTATAATAACTGGACTCTCCTGACCACTGTCTATTCTTTCAAAATACCTGATTGGCCCTCACTTTATGCCCTAGATAATTGTATGTTCTTTTGCATCTAGCTTAAATGACAGAGCTTCCCCAGGTTCTATGCTAATTATTTTTGTACCTCTTATTACTCATTTGCAATGGGATATATTCTATGCAAGACCACACAGAATTGTCATGCATTTCCTGAAATAGCTTGCTCTCTGTTCTCTTTCTCACTCTTGCTCTATCCTTAGCTGTTTTGTGGAAGCAAGCAGCTGTAAGTTCCAAAGCTATGAGTTTCTGCAAGGGGCTTTCCTTGCTGGTAGATAACTCTACAACCCATCAGAGCCTTCACACCCAGTGACTCCTGAGCTCAGGAACTTGTCAGTGTCATTGAGCTAATCTGCTTTGCCATGGGGTGGGGCAGACCACCTCTTGTGGACTAACCCGTGCTGCCCCTCTGCCCTCAAACTCATATGTGAAAACTCTAACCCACAGTGTGACTGTATTTGGAGCTCTGTTCTTTAAAGAGGTAATTAAAGTCCAATGAGGTCATTAGGGTGAACCCTGATCTGATAGGACTAGTGTCCTTATAAGAAGAGGAAATTAAGACACAGACACTCACAGAGGGATGACCACATGAGGACACAGGGAGAAGACGTTGTCTACACACCAAGAAAAAAGGCCACATGAGAAACCAACATCACAGAAAGCTCAGCACTTGCCCTCCATGCTGCATCAGAAGAACAAGAACAAGTGGTTTGGGCAGAAGGAAAGAAAAGTTTATTACTTTGCCAGCAAAGGAGGAGGATGGAGACTCCTGTCTGAAACGCCATAGTCCTAATAATAAGTAGAGCTTATAATAATACAGAGCTTTTAAAGGATGGGTTCTCAGCTTCAGGCAATTGCTGTTCAACTACAGTTGATGATTCTGATCATCCCATCTCTGCTGAAGACAATCCTGTGACCTCCGCTCAGCCAGGTCAGGGCTGAGCCATCTCCTGTAGCACAGATAAAAAACACTCACCCTGCTCCTCCCAACCACTGGCCTGAGTCACAGATGCAGGTTTTAGTTCTCAAAAAGGAGTAGAGGATGTTTTAAACAGACAGGAAATATCATTGCTGTTTTTTTGCAGGTCATTCCCTCTGCTACATGTGCCGCACTGTCAATATGTCCCTTTCATATCCATGGGAGGAGGGGTGACTGCTCTGTTGCACCAACTCTGCTGATGCTGTGACCTTGGACTTCAAGCCTCCAGAACTTGAGAACACAAATGTCGGTTTTTAAGCCACCCAGTCTTGGCATTCTGTTGTGGCAGCTGGAGCTGATTAAAACACATGACGTAAACTATTCCAGAGAGTTTCCCTCTTGGCACCATGTGCAACTCAACGCAAACAGCTCCTATGGGATTATTTTCACATATCACTGGCTCTTATGCAAGCAGAATACCATGTCCCTGTAATCTAAGAAGCAAATCTCTTGTAAGAAATGGAATTCAAAGACAGATTATAACCCTCCATTATTTTTTTCCTGTTATTCTAAGATAGGTGCAAACCTGATTAAGTACACAGTCGGGGGCCAAATCTTCCAGTGTGTGCTTATCAATCTTCCTTCAGGAGGAGGTTAATATGGGTCACCTGCTGGGAAAAACTTCAAGGTTTCCATCTTTTTTTTAAACATTTGTCTGTGGACATGGATACTGGTAAACTATTTGCTGTGAACCATAAGCACATGCTGTTCTAGAACTCACCTTGGAACATCAGTGATGAGCCTCTTGTTGGGTGCTGAGAGGCAAAGGATGGTTTTCTGTCATGGTCTTAACGAGATTAGTTTTAAGTGCACTGTAAGTTGAATTAGAATCTGACCTTTCAGTCGAGTGAAAGATTATAATACATTAGAGGCATTTCAAGGACAGTGATATTTGTTTACCTGCCATGTTTCCCCGAGTAATGGGAAATATAATGTAAGGCATTCATCGTCCGAATAATGTATTATACCTTCCGCTTTGTGTTTTAAATACATCAAAATATGAGTTGACCAAAATATATTGTCAGAATACAAAGCCAGCAAAGGTATCATAGCTATTATGATGGCCATCCAAGGATCCCTTACTCGGAGTTTGGTCAGCAAAGACAATATGTTGTTATTATGTTATTTTCTCCACTGAGTAGGGGGCTCTTTTTAAAATTTTTTTGCATATAAGCATAGTGTTTTAATCCAGCTGTAAAACAACTGTATCCTCTATACCCATAATAACATAGTGGAGAAAAACACCATATTACCTTATCAATGGAGGCAGAAAAAGTATTTGGAGAAGGACTTCTTATCCAAAATATATAAAGAATTTCTACAAATCAATAATACAAAAAAAATACCATGGATTTGAACATAAACTTTCACAAAAAATGTATAAATGCCCCAAAATCACATGAAGAAATTTTCAACATCAGGGAGAAGGGGGAAAAGGGGAGGGGAACAAACCTACCTAACTGGGTACTGTGAACACCATTTGGGTGACAGGCAACCTATAGCTGGGACTCAAGCATTACAAAACATTTGTACCTCCTTAATATTATGAAATAAAAAAAAAAACCCTGCCAAATAGTTTGCTAAGGTGATTGGACCACTTTACTTGCTAGTAATGTATGAGTGTTCAATGCATTCCACATCTTATTCAATATTGGGAGTTTTCAGCTTTCAAAAGTTTAGCAGTTATACTGGTAGGAAGCATTACCTAAGGTAGTTTTTAATTTGCATTACCCTGATAACTAATAGGGGGCTCTTTTAACCCCGATGTTCCCAGTTAGATTTGGCACAGGTGTAAACCACAGTCTCATCACCAACGATCGTTTTCCTGTGTGGTCTATGCCTTGTCAGGGGTCCTTATTCTCTTGAGGCATCAACTTGAATTGTGCACATGATATTCAATCCAGAATGCACAAGCAGCAGAGCTAAACTAATGCTCTAAAGCACACATGTTCCCTTAGGGCTGGCACCAGCAAAGCCTGCTAATATTCACCCAAATAGGCTAATATTGAGGGTAACATTGCAATCAAATAAATGAAAATAAAAAGAGTAGGTTTGGAACTGTGCATCCAAAAAGCTGATAGACCACAAAAGATACTTTAGATCTATTCATAGTATATACATAGATAGATGGATAGATAGATATTGTAGATCTATAGATATAAATATATCTATAGAGAGATATGGATATAGATCTATAGATATAGCCATAGATAGATATGGGGTACCAAGTGCCCAAGTCACTGGGGGCTTACATGAGTCAATATTGACTTTGACCCCCCCCAGCACTGTTTTCCTCTTTCAGCTTATTTTTACTAGAGTGATGTCAGCTGTAAAGATGGAGCAGCCTACAATGAAGGTGCTATGCCCTGGTGATCCCATCACAAGTACAACATATCTAGCACCTCTTGTATTAACCTGGATGGAGCTGGAGCCCATTCTACTAAGTGAAGTATCCCAAGAATGGAAAAACAAGCACCACATGGACTCACCATCAAATTGGAACTAATCGATCAATGCTTATGTGCACATGTCGAAGTAACATTCATCGGAAATCAAGTAGGTGAGGGTGAGAGGAGAGGATGGGTAAATTCACACCTAACAGATGCAGTACACACTGTCTGGGGGATGGGCACACTTATAACTTTGACTCAAATGGTATAAAATTAGTTCATGTAACCAAAACAGTTGTACCCCCGTAATATTCTGAAATAATTATCTTAAAAAGGCACTGTGACTTCAAAAAATAAAAATAAAATAAAAAAGAAGCTATGGACTTCCCACTGTCGTTCCTCTACTGAGCTCACGTGGGTTCTGCAGATGGCATCGGGGAACTAGATTGTAGGGGAGTAAGCATAGTTAAAGGGTGATGACCACTTGTATGTGTAACTAATTGTTCTGCTAACAACGTGTTGGCTTTAAACAAGGCTGTGGGCTTCAAATCTATAAGAGAATTTTTCTCCTGTGGAATCTATAAAAATTCCTACTTTCTCATTCCAATGGGAAACAGACCATTTATCCACTAAATGCCTGTTTCCATCCATTTTGTCACTCTGATTCCGTAAGAGTAGGACAACGTTTGGTCTTCTTTGAGTGCACGCATGCTAGCTTCATAGCAAACTTCTACCAACACCAGGATGTGAAAGCATGAATTGAAACTCTCTTTGAAAACAAAACCAGGGCTCAGCTGAGACAAAGGAATGAAAAAGAACTTCAAAAAATCTGTGGAGCTGCTGTTTTGTGTTGGTCATCAGCAACGGACATGTTCTGCTGGGGCTCAGTAGGTTTTGGTATTAAACTTCCACACCATCAAAAAACCCTTTCAACACTTTCATCCCTGCGTGTATATACGTGAAAATCACGGTGAATCTTGTAGGTAATTGTGCCCGTATCTCTGGGGACAGACTACTGGACTCAGTAGAGAACACGCCAGCGCTAACACCTCTTCAAAACTTTCCCAGATTTCCCTGCAATGTATAGATTACATTGAATATGAAAATCTTCAGTGAAATAACATTTAAGTCTACCCTCGCTAAATTGCCAACACCAGAGAATTCACCATAAAAGAAAGCTATTTTAAATCCCACTCCTGAGACAAGATGTTCTATTCACACGAGTTCACTCCCCAAACTTCTTTCAATACCACTTCCTCCACCTTTTAAAAATTTTTTACAAACACATCAAATGCTTGTTTAGCTTATTCTTGCTAATTCCCTTTAAAAAAACACCCCTTTTATTGTAATTCAAATAGCTTTTAAATCCTCTTTGCTTGAGAAGTCAAAAATGGGCACTTTCATGCTATTTCGTTTTCATGCTGTTAAACGTTGCATTTTTGATGATTGATTTCATTGCACCAAAGACTCTTGAATGTTCTGCATACATTCAAGATTTTTTTTTTAGGGAAACTCCACATATGTATGAAAATTTGCTACACATAACTCCTCTGGAAACATAGTTTGATAAAAGACCATTTAATTTTTGCTTCACTTTTAGAAGAGTTTAGTTATGATTAAAAGAGGCAGAATTCAAAGGTCTAACTTTATTCATCTTTTTTTTTAAAGGCCTAACTTTAAACGTATTTCCATGTACTAACTGCTAAAGAGAATATTAACACACTGACAGCCACACTAGACAAAACAAATTTTTTCCCTGGGGTTTCCATGGTGTTTTGCTATGAAAGTAGAATAAAAAGTTTGAAAGCAAATTGATCCTTTCTAATTTAATGAAAAATTTGTTATTTTTTTGATTGTTTCTGTGCATGAGTTATATGCCACTTGAAAAATAGTTCTCACCATACCCAAGGTTAAGAGACGTGTGAGTTACAAATGTTTCGCCAGGCCCTGGGCTCAAAACTAGCATAAGTTAAATACCACTCACGTGGCAGTTAATGTGTTAAATAGAAATTCCAACGAACTTATCCAAGTCATCTGTATTTTAAATATTAAATTCTAGGAAGGAGAAACTCTGCTCAATTCTTTTTATATAATAGAGGTTTTTATTGTTTATAGACCAGAGATGACTATGTAAAAGATAAATAAACCCAAACAGCAAGTCAACTCTAAACATTTTGGGTCTTTCCATTTATAATCATACCTTTTATTTAAATCATACTGAGAGTGAGTAAATGGCTAATATAGTAGTTTCACAGGAGGAAGCGTCGGTTGAAAATACTTGTTTATATTCTAAATATTTGATAGCACAACAAAGTGACTATAATCAGCAAGAAGTTATGGTAGACTTTAAAATAACTAAAAGAGTGGAGTTGGAAAGTTCCAGAGATGTTAAACGTCTGAGGCAACGGATACCCTAATTACCCTCATTGGATTAATTCACACTGTATGCCTGTATCAAAACATCACACGTACCCTATAAAGATATACAACTGTTACGTACCCATGATAATTACAAATTTTAAGAAAATTACAAAGAGGAAAAGAAAAAAGGTCCTACACTAATTTTAAAATAAATATTTCAGTTTTGTTTTAATATTTTGTGTAAAACAGACTGCATACAATTTTCCCCAGGCACTTCATAAAATATTAATGAAACGTTTCAGCTGAAATGCAAAAGCAATCATCCCTCTTTTGTACACTGTGTAACAGTCTCCAAAACACTTCCCTTTCAAGTTCTTTCCCATGCAAATGTTTTCCAAACAAATGAAGCTTGGTGACCACTGAAGATACACACATCTTCTGATGTTAATCATCACCACGAAATTCAAACGTGTTTCCAGGGAAAATTTCTCCCCTCCCTGCCCGTCCTCTTGCTTTGGAGGTGTGACAACTGTCCACTCTACTCCGCCCACTTCCAACACACACCCCTGCTTGCCAGAGAGATATTCGTCCCAGGGTGTTTGTCTCATTCTTCTCTCAGCCAGGAAGAATTATTCCTCAACTATGTTCCAGCTTCCTGCATTGCTACTTTGAGTCTCTTACAACACCATTTTCTCTACATTATTTTAGACAGCATCCTTGCTGACCTCAGAAGTAGGATGCACTTCATTGCTTACTGCTTTGGCTACCTTTTCTCATGCAAATGGCAAACTCCAGAGGAGAACTGTCTTGTAAGATGTCTCACTACTTTATACCCAGCACCAGCAAAAGTGACCAATGAACATTTGCAGGAGAGCGTGCAACGTTCCCAGTCTGCACAGGATGTCTAAGAAGTCCCCTTGCTTCTGCTGTCTTCTCAGAGTGTGTACACAGAAAAGGAAAAGAGGTCTCCTTCCACTATTAGATCCAGCAGTCCTGCTACTGGGTATGTAGACAAAGGAAAAGGAACCACTTTATCAAAGATACCTGTGTGGATGCAGAGAGATAGGAGCACTCCCACACTGCTGGTGGGACTGCAAACTAGTACAACCTCTATGGAAATACCTCAAAGAACTAAAAGTAGAACTACCATTTGATCCAGCAATCTCATTACTGGGCATCTACTCAAAGGAAAAAAAAAAAGACATTTGATAAAAAATAAATGTATACAAAAAAAGAAGTCCCCTCCTGTAGATTTTTCAGGAATTTTAACAATGATGTTGTGGGTCTCCTAGAAATGTCATGTCTCCCCGTATCCCGGACCCCATCTTATTTTCCAAACCTTCCTTGACCAGAAGCTCTCTTTTTTCCCCCATGTTTTCCTTGGTACCTCTTAGATTTCTACTAAAATTAAGAATTAACTTTCCAGAACTCAGGCTTCCCTCTAAGGAAAATGTAAAACACTTAAAAACTTCTCTGAAAACATATATATTCTCCATTGATTTATTTCAATAATTTCTGTTCATGTATTTATTATTTTCTTACTTCATTTTACGTTGGGCTTAATTTGCTCTTCCTTTTGCCGGCTTCTTAAAGAGAAAAAAAAAAAAAAACACATTGATGTTAAACCTTAAAAAAAAAATCTAATAGTCCATAAAGCAGTAAGTATCCCTTGAGGAACTACTTGAGTTGCATCGCACACATTTTAATACGTCCAACTCTGAATACTTCTTGCCCCTTTTTTGTCTAGGACCCTCGGGCTATTTTTAAATATTTTGCTGAAATCGCCAAATATTCCAGATACTTATTTTGATTGATGTTTTAATTTTATTGTGTTCATCAAAGCATATACTCTATATGGTTTTAAACTTAAAGTACATTATCATTTATTTTGTGGTCCAGTGTATAATCTACCTCTGTGGACTCTCCTGTGTACTTGAAAATAAAGTATATGCAGCAGTTTGGGATGAATCTAGAATAGATGTCACTGATTTCAAGCTTTTTTCATAAGATTGCTAGAGTCATCTCTCCGTTTACTGATGCTCTATTTGTTAATCAGTTACTGAGAGAGGAAGCTGGCATCTGAATCTCTAATTACGGGTTGGCCTCTTTTCCGCTGTGCACCTGCTAGAATCCCACTCTGTGTGTTTGGAATCTCTATCATTGTGTTTCTGCACATTTCATGCGTTCATTTTTCCTCCACGAGTTGACCCATTTATCATTAGGGAATATCCTATTTCATCCACAGTCTTCTGCATTTTCCTCAAATCTACTTTTTTAGATTTTAATATAGCTATTTCAGATATGTTAGGATGAGTGTTTACATCATATAACTTGCCAATTCATTTATGTTCAACCTCATGGATTCTTATGAAATGTATGTTTTGTAAATAGCGTGTTGCTGGAATTTTATTTTTTTATGTAGTTTATTGATTGCATTCATAGATGAAGTTATTTAGGACATTTATATTTTTGTCTAATTTATTAAGTCATAATACAGATAGTTAACTGCACCCATTTAAAACTGCACTGAGTTTGGAAAAGTGTAAATGTCTTCATAACCACATGCTCACTACAATAAAAATACACGTTTTCATGACTCCAAAACACCCCCTCATTCCCTTTTACGGTCAAATCCCCCTCTGTCCCTAGCCCTAGGCAACCAACACTCTGCTTTCTGCCAACATAAATTACATGGCCCTTTCCAAATATGTCAAATTATATAGCCCTTTCCAAATATGTCAAATATATGAAGTTACATAAAAATGTGGCTGTGTGTGTTTGTTTTCCTAGGGTGAGTGTATTATTTTTAGTCATTCATGCCTCTGTGTATATCAAAAGATAAGTCCCATTCTAATTGTAAGTACATACTCCATTTTTTTTAATTTTTAGGTTTTTTTTTTATTTCAGCATATTAGGGGGTGCAAATGTTTAGGTTACGTATATTGCCTTTGCCCCACCTGAGTCAGAGCTTCAAGCGTGTCCATCCCCCAGACGGTGCACACCACACCCATTAGGTGTGAATATACCCATTCCCTCCTCCCCCCTCCACCTGCCCAACACCTGATGAATGTAATTACTATATGTGCACTTAAGCGTTGGCCAGTTAATACCAATTTGATGGTGAGTACGTATGGTGCTTGTTTTTCCATCCTTGTAATACTTAGTAGAATGGGCTCCAGCTCTATCCAGGATAATACAAGAGGTGTTGGATCACCATTGTTTTTTTGTGGCTGAGTAGAACTCCATGGTGTACATAGACCACATTTTATTAATCCGCCCATGGATTGATGGGCACTTGGGATGCTTCTGTGGGATGTCTGTGTTCTTTTCAGTTTAACCTGATTTGTACAGACTTCAATAAATATTTCTGAGCATTTATGTTTTCATTTCCCTTAAGTACCAAGGACAAGGGTGGCTGGGTTGTATGGTAAATGGATCTTGAAATCTCTCTATATAGCCAGATTATTTCCAACCAGCAATCTTTGATATCTTAACTGGAAATCTCTGCATTGGGTTCTTGAAGTAGATTTTTCAGTGTTCCTAATTTTTGCAGAAATTAAAAAAAAATATTTTAGGTCTGTGTATCATCTGTAATTGATCTTTCTCTATGTTTACCATCTATCTATTTTCTATTTATGCCTATGTATCTAATATTTTCTATCTCTATATATCTATCTCTTTATCTATCTATAATATGTCTAACATCAACTTGTGTATCATCTATATACCTAATCTTTAACTTTTAACAAATTTGCATGTAGCGATTTGGTTCCTAATATCTTACTCTTAGTTTTTCAAACACTCATGTATTTCAAAATACCAAATGACATCTGAATACATCTTATCCTAAGATTTCAGGCTGTCATCTCCAATCACCATAGCCTTCAGACTGCTGATCAAATTAGAAAAGAATGACCTTCTTTTTACAAACTCAGTGTGACACTTTGACCATCACACGTTGGGCAAGATGTCAACACTTCACTTTTCCTAATGCCTCAGAGCCAGTATTTGAGTTCTAATGACCAAGTCCATTTTCAAGTTCTATCTTAACTTTTAAAAAATTGTCTCTGCTCTTAAATGACCTTTATCTACAATTTTCAGAGACCATCTCTGTCATCTGGATTCTATCATCTTTCCAAATTCTCGGGGGCCTCATGTTACCAATTTTCCCTGAATTTCTTTCTTCAAATCATGTCTGTTTCAGACTTTCTACCACTTAACAAAAAAGCTGGACTCTCAACCAATACATTTATTTTCTTACATTGAGTTTCCGTGGGATCTTTCTCCTTCCTATTCTTGACAGTTTGTCTCCTGGGGTCATCTACATCTCCTGTGTCAACGTCATCATTGACCACTTCTTAGCCTGCTTAAAAACATACTTCTCACATGTGAAAAGTCTCTTGCCAAAATCCAGACGTGTTTCCTTCAACACTGCAATTCATACTCTTGGCTTATCATTTGTAATTGCCCTGAAACATTCTGCCTATGTTCAGAATCTCTTTGTCAGGCATAGGGCTGCTGTCACTATCTTGCCTTTGCTCACTCCATGCATACACATACAGGCATGTCCTGCAGCACACGGGTTCCCTGGAGTTGTCAACGGCAATGCTAATGAGGTTTGCTGTCTCTAATTCCCCTGCCAGGGAGCAGGTTGTTCTCTCTCTGCCTGAAAAGCCACCAGTCCTTTTCCCTGGTTAATACTCTGCCATCCCCATGAAATCAAGTCAGATATACTCTCTTTCAGAAATAGTCTCTAAAATGTTTATTCCGAGTAACATAGTCCTTTTATGCACCCTGCATAAAAACATATCAGTAGTGACACCAAATGGTTATTTAATTTTTTCCAGCACTTGATTACAATTCTTTAGGGGGAAAAAAAACCTAAGCTGGTCAGATTTCTCACCTAAGTCCCGCTGCTTGGAAGAAGACTTCAACTAGTAAAAGTGCTTACATGTTATTCAAAACTGAAATGATATTAACAATCTGTTCTTGTTACCTACAACAGAACTGCACAATACATTTACAATTCAAAAACAGAAAATGGAATAGAGGAACATCACATTATGGGAAAGGATTGTCACATTCAATGCCACCTCAGTAAACCACACCAAACGTTGGAATGTTGGCACACAAAATGAATCGAGATAATTTTCATAACAGTAAAATTCAACCAGCTAAGTAAAAGCTAACCCAATTGTGCAAACTATCTCATTCCCTGTGAACTATTCTACCCCTAACTCACACTGAACAAATGTTGATGACCGGTGCAACCAGCAAATTGTCAAAATATCTACCTGAATTTTAGCCATTGAATTATAACTTCAGTAAAGCTCATTGTGAAGAGACTGTGAACTCTGATCTTATTACATAGCTCTAGGAATTTTGGAATGAGAATAGCAGTAGTAAACCAAACAGAAAAGAGGCAGAAGAGAAATAATAAATGACAAATAACACTTAATAACAAAACTCTAATGGAGGCATATGGCTATACCTCTTCACAACACATTATAATCTTCTTCAGAACAAAGGTCTTGACTTATTGAGAAAAAGAACCAAAGTTTGTTAAAAAAAACAAATTGTATATATAGCATTTTTCAGACCACTCAAACATCTTTATTAGAGCAGGTCACTTCTATAAGAGAAGAAAACAAAGTCAAAATTCAGTAAGTGAAGAAAGAGATGGCAAGGAAATGGCACAATCTCAATTGACAGAACCCCATAAAGAAGAAAGAAGAAAAATCAGAGAAATGTCACTAATCGTCAGGGAAATGCAAATTAAAACCACAATGAGATGTCACCTAAATCCAGTAAGAATGGCTTTTATCAAAAAGTCCCAAAACAACAAATGCTGGTGTGGATGCGGAGAGATAGGAACACTCATACACTGCTGGTGGGACTGCAAACTAGTGCAACCTCTGTGGAAAGTAATATGGAGATACCTCAAAGAGCTACAAGAAGAACTACCATTGGATCCAGCAATCCCATGATGTGATCAAATTGTGATCTCCAGAGTGAAATGACAAGCTCATAACCCCAGGGTCTCTACTGTAACCCACACACAATGCAACACTGGAATACTACTGTAAAGTCTCAGAGAAGGTGTGCTCCGTCCACGGGGAAGACCACATGGATTGAGAAGACTTTCAAGAGAAGGAACTGAGATTGAGTGTTCGACTCACCCAGGCTGTGTGATGCTCTGAGCCTGGCACTCCTGCAAAATCAATAAGTGCATGGCTTATCAGTGAATCCCACCGTTCCAGCATGAGAGCTGATCATGAAGGAACTGTTGCCAGATTCATGATAAAAAATGAAAGACACAGGAAAAATGCAAATGAGAAAAATACCTGTCAAAAAGGAATGGTACAAATCACTCTCTTGAGAAGCACATACAATACAGGGACGTGATCTTTAGGTAATCAAACAAGACATGGATGATTTCAAAAAGCTCTGAAGAAGGTGCCCATGGTGGTGATAGAAGTCAATAAATGAAATGGAAAGCAACGTTAAATCCTATGGTAAACTGCACAAGAAAGGTAGACGAAGAAGGAACACAATGGAAAACCACTTGTAGACCAAAGGAAACAGCTGGCAGGAATTTCAAAATTAAATGCAAAATAACTAATAATATTAAAAATGAAAACAATCTTTTTGTTCTTGTAGAAATAAGTAGAACAATTCTAAAATCCCCCTGCTAAATTACGGAAATGCAAGACTGAAAACATGACAAAAATATTCAGATGGTAACTACTCACTGGCCACGTCTGCCAGGTTTTTAGATTCCTAACACAAGTGAGATCGTGCAATGTCTGTCTTTCTGTGCCATTAATATATAGAATTATCCGTCAATTAAAAATAAACATGGAATTAAGAGATATTCAGCATTCAAGATGAAAATCTCAAGTCTCCTACAAAGTGATGAAGTAGGGTCTGTCTCACATTTCTCTGTCGTGGCCTCCTTAGCAGGTGATGGCGTGGAAATGTTTTCTATGTCCAAGTAAAAGGAAAAATAACACAAGTCTATTTTGTTTTTCTTAACTAAGCCAAATTGTCCATCCACAGACTAAAATTTAAAATCAAGCAACAACTTAGTATTACAGTATCCATGTACGTCACTGTAAAATTTACTTAATACAATCTAGCAAAGCAAGAGACTAATCTCAGAAATCAGAAATAGGAAGCTAGGATAAAAGAACCATTTGTATGAAGTCATCCATCTGAATAAGGAACAGAGATAAAAATATTGTATGTTTACAGAATGTTTTAAATCTTAGGAATGCAACTGTAAAATAATGGACTAACGATTACAGAGAATTATGCCAATTTCATCTTCTTTATGAGCAAGCAGTTAATAGACTCTTTCCCCAGGGTTAAATATGCAGGTCTTTTTTCACTATTTTTTTTAAATGGGAGGTGACATTTAGATAAAAAATATATTTTACTGTTAATAAAATATAATATTATTTTAAATTTAGAGATCACTTTAATTTTACATCATAAAAGGTTTTTTAAAGTTATAACAAAGTTGTTTTCATCTAACAATAAACTTGATAAGCTTTGTTTCAAATGCCTATACGGTATCATTCTTTATCATTTTTTTTCCTACAGGTGAGTTTTTCATAGATCATTCCAATTAACTATCTATCTATCTACCTATCTATGTGTGTGTGTTTATATATGTATGTATGTACAGTAATAGAAACATACAGAAATCAATGATCAATGTATTGTTCTATAACCAGTCACCAGTAGCCAAGTTATTCTAAGTAATCTTCATATTTCACTTGTAAATAAAAGAGCAAAAATATCATTTATAATAGCGTTTTTAATGTTAACTTGTACATAACCAAATAAATTTTAATGCTTCTCTTTCTCCAAAATAGTATGTTCCTCAAATAAAATATATTTGCATGGAAAATGTCTATAGAATTTAAATATGTCAGGACAAAAACAGATTTATTATAGGTAAGTCATCACTGTGTTGATGTTATTACCGCTTGGATATAAAAATCTTAGAACTTTCAATTATCTTCACAATCGATTTCCTTTTAGAAGAAATAAAAAGAAAATAGTGTCTCGCAGCCCAACGTAAACATCAGGTCAGTGATAGTAACATAGTTAACAGTACAGCTAGCCCTGCATTCAGTCATAGCTACAACTAAATCCTTCCAGCATCCAAAAATCTACATTGGAGTATGGCAGTATTTATAACATACTGGAAAGCTAATAATCTTTAGTATCTCATTTACCACTGTGTATTCCTGAAGATAGACATTTTTTTTATTTTAAAGTACAACCTATAGAGACGTTGTCCACAGTTATATTTTCACCGTGGTACCTAAGATTGACCATCCCAGAGTAATCAATACTACCTTCACTCCAATACCCCTTTGGAGATGCACAGTTCTCTCTGTTGAGTTCCAGAAACTCGTGAGTTCTGTGAAATTTGTTTTTTTCTGGCAGCTGTACGGATGTGCACTTCTGTCTGCTGTGGCATTAGACCACTGACGGGCAGGCCAGGTAGCGTAGAAATGTGTGGCAAATATACAAAGTGGCCACAGAGTCTTGGATGGCCCTCACCACAAAAACTGGAATAATAAATTTACAAGGTCGGTTGTACCACATAGACGCTATAGTTAAAACGATGCGGCATATACTTTAAAATCACCAAAACAGTGGATTTTAAGTGTTCTCACCGCAGAAAAAATAATAAGTATATATGAGAATGCATATGTTAATGAGCTCAGTTCAGCTATACCACAACAGATACCTGCTTGAAAATATCGTGTTGTACAGCATAAATACATACAACTCTTGTGATGTGCTCGTCCGTGAAGTCAAAATGGGCAGTGACCAAGGGCATTCCGAGAGCCCCTGGGGGTTATTTCTGAGGCCAAGAAGGTGAATGTGAGCTGCAAGGGTGCTCTCCAAGGGGTGAGCCCATCTCTGAAATTCAACCCACTCATCTTCATGAGTCTGTAACCGTTTAGTAGATGTTAGGGAATGAACGTATTGATTACGTGATGATGAATGAGCTCTTAGGGAAAAACCAAAGAGATTGATGCATATTTATAAATGAGCCCAGAACCTCCATACACAACTCTGAGTGTGTGTGTGTGTGTGTGTGTGTGTGTGTGTGTGTGTGTGGGCACCCACAGGAGACTCCCTTCTCTGTGACTAATAAAACCAAGTGGCTAATGTATTTCTGTGATAAAATTACTAATATTCATTATGACATAGTCATTTTTATTTACCTTTCTATATTGCTTTTGCCTAATGCCTAATTTTGTCACTTTTCTTTTTTAAAAACTCTACTTGACTAACACTAATAAAATATTTGGGTGATGGGTATACTAAAAGCCCAGTCCTTGGTGCTACATAATATATCCATCTAAAAAAAACTGCCTTTGTACCCCTAAATATGTCAATATTTTAGAAAACTGACTAAAAAAATAAAAAAAGAAGATAAAATGGAGTAAAAATGAAACAATGATTTTTTGTTTCTTTCCAAGTACATAATTTCAGTTAGAAAAAATCACATTATATTAAGTATAAGATCTTAAACCATGCATCCGGAGGACGGATTCAATTAAATGGTTTCTGCATTTATTAGTGTTTATAGGTGAATATTAGTCATTTTGAGAACAGAAGGCTTTGTACACATCTGCATTGCCAAAGCAAATCACTATGAATGGTAATGTCCTTGGATGAGGTCTGTTTATAGGCAGTACGAGGAAAATGATTATCTATGGGCTTTAATCTCTTTTAATATCCAGTCCTATTTTGACCACTCAGCAGATAGTCAATGCATAGGAGAATGCACTTCAAACAGAGCATATTATACATTTGTATTTATATTAATATATATATGCACACACATATCTTCCAGTGATTATTGGAATGAAATGAATACCTATATGCTAAGTTGTTCTGCAAACTCTAAAATAGCTTAACATATTGCATGTAGAATAGTATCTTTTTACAGTTACTTTTTAAGAAACAATTAGGTCAAGTTGGAAATTGGAGAAAAATAAGAATCTCTACTTCCAATTCCAGGAAACGATCTATAAAGGCTGATCGTTATTTATATATTTTAAAACAGAGCAGACAATAAGCAGGTAAGAAAGTTAAAAGTATATCCATGCCTTATCAAAAAAAAAAAATCACTACTTTGTAGTTTAACCAACATTAAAGCCTGAATTGTGGAACAGACATTTGAAGTATATCTGGCCTCATATTATCATAGTCTATGTTTTCGCTACCCGCTTTCCATGTCTCTTAAGTCCACAGAAACTATCTTGATAATGTCTTTGTCATCACTACGGTTCTTTTTTAAAAGGCAACCAGTGAATACAATATACACTTCATTGGCAAACCGACTTCGCAACTTCACCTATTCAGTTGCAGCAATTAAAATCGGATTACGAGCATTGTTTTGCACCAACAAAAATGTTCTCTTTAATTTGTTTAAAAGCACACTTAATACGAAAAACCCAGTGTAGTTATTTGTAAGTGCCAATGTAATGCAATACTTGATAATGTCAGGGTGACAGTTTGCATTTGTCATTTTCCATCTATATTTATATCTTGAAATATGGTGCATTCTCTCTAGGAAGCTGGAGGTTTAAAAAAAGTAGAAACATCCCGACAGAAGGCAATGTGCAATATGTCCTTTCTGTTCATCTGCAAGAACTATGTTTGGCAAAATATATAGAAGTAGAATAGAAATAGAACACGAAACACCTTCAACTGGATATTAAGTTTTTCTTTTTCCTTCAACCTCATTTCTTTCATTCTTTAAATCCTAAATACTGTAAATTAGCAAAGGTGGGTCATTGAAATAGTGTACATGGTTGTACTTTAAATGGAACCGTTGGGCTGTTAGTTCATGTTCTGTCCAATTCTGTTTCTGAGATTTAACCCCTTGACCGTGTGAATCTGTCTCTTTCTCCTTGGATCTCCTTAATATGTCCTTAATGAAAATTGGTTCCCTTCTTAACTAAGGCATAACTATTCATAAATTTACCTTAATTGTCAATTGGAATCTTTAGCATTACATGTTTTTCATTTAATGGTCTGAGGCTTTGAGGCTTAAATTTTACGCTGGAGGGTACATCACAAGCCCCCAATGGATGGCTGAAACCACCTATATATAGATTGTGGGTTTTTTTTTTCCTAAACATACATACCTATGATAAACTTTTACCTTTTCATTTAAGGAAACACTACAGCATGTCTGTACCACCAACTTCACTACTCCTTACACTTTGGGTCTGTTAGTAAATGCAACAAGGGTGACTTGAACATATGCTCCATTATTCTGCCACGGTCAATCTGATCCCCGAGAAGCTCCTATGTGACCAGCAGGTGCACAGTGAAGACACCACGAACACACTGAACCAAGGGGACAGTCACACTCTGGGCGGGATAGAGCCAGCCGGCAGGAGGCCTCATCACCATAGTCAGAAGAGCATGCAATTTAAAACCAAGGAACAGTTTATTTCTGGAATTTTCCATTTAATATTTTCAGATCCCCATTGACATTGGATAATGGAAACCACAGAAAGAGAAACTGCTGGTTGGGAGGGACTATAACATTTTTCCCCAATCTGTTTTCCCACTTATTCTCTTAAGCTGTGGATCCATTGAGAGTTATCCATGTTTTGAACTTTTAAATTCAAAGATGTTTATGTTTCTAGAATTTCAGTTTTGCTCTTTTTTTTTTTTTTTTTTCAGATTCCATCGACTTTGGATAGTCTCATGCACATGGCTGAATTTCTCATTTTCTTTTGAATTCCTTTAAATATTTCATACCTGTTTAAAAGTTTTCTTTGTATTATAATTGCAATTGCAATTATATCATGGCTTTGTTCTACTGAGTCCTTTGTTTTTGTTACTCAAAGAGGTTTTTTCCTTTTGATCTTGGTCAGTCATTTTGCAATCTCACATTTGACTAGATGTAGTGTGCCACATGGCATCTAGTGCCCTAAATTGGAATCATTTTCCCCAGAAACGCTTGTTTTTGTTTCTGCAAGAAGGCTAGATCAATACCAACCAAGGGCTGGCTCAAGCCCCTTCAAGAGTTCTGCCTCATCAGTGATTCTCAGGTCATGCTCTCACGTCTTGTGTGATGGGGCCCAAACTCAACCCCCAAATCTCCTCCCTAAAGTTGACATTCATTAAAAAAAAATTGGCTTCGTTCACTGCCTACTCTTCTGGTTTTAACTCATTAGATATTGTTTATACTTGCAGTTCTTTTGGTTTGCAATTGTTTTGTGCTTTTGGGATTTTCCTTCATGTGAAAACCTACCAATTCTTAGCAGGCATTCTTATAGAAATGTATCCCAAGTCCAGTTGTGCTGTATTAGAAGGTTCTTCAGGGAATCCAAGCCTGCACACTCAGGATCCTTTCATGCAACAGGGAAATTGCCGTGGGGATGATTCTTCCAAAAACAGACCAGATGTTAAGTTCCTGATTATTCTTTCATTCTGCTTTGCTTACAGAACACAAGTCAAACTCCTTGGCATTACATACAGGGGCTCTGTGGCTTTTCTTTTCCAAATATGTCTTAGTCTCGCCATTCTTTCGCCCCTACCTTGCACACTACTCCCTAGACACACTGGATTTCTTGGAACACCTGTAATGCATATTCTATGTCACCACATCTTGCTTGTCCCTAAGAAAGGGCTGTTTCTTCCCTTGAGCAATCTTCCTACCCTCTGTCAAGCCATGGCAGAGAACCACCAAATCCATTTCTGCTATCTTGGAGGCACGCAGGTAAATTATCTTCACCATCTACTGTTACAATCAGGTGTGACCACCTCCTTGAGTTCCAGCCAAAACCAATGAGTGAACATAAGGCAAGCTAATTACAAGACAGTTTAATTAATATCTCCCATATCAACCTCCACATTCGTTCTCTTTCCCTACCTGAGTTGAAACCATGACCGTGGTCTGGAGTCTAAAGGTTGAACACGAGGCATGTGAAAAATGAGTTTAAGACTGGGTTTCCTGAAGAATCATCCTCTGTAGCATCTTCCAGTTCCAATGCTTCTGATAGATTTTCTTCGATAAATCACGCTTTGGAACATTACTTTGGCTTTAATGTGGAGAATGGAGGAGCAAGAGAAAATTCAGAAAGAACAGGCTCCTAGGTTGATAAAACTTGATATTTAACAAGCAGAGAGGGGGGCTGTCTTTATAGCACAAACAGTAGAGCTGATTTATGTTCACTTCAGTTGAGAACTACTCTGCCACACTGGCTAAAAAGTGACCCAAAGTAGCGAAAGATGAAACAACTTTCGGGACATTCCCGTTCATTGTAAATAGTTAAATAATATCACGGTATATTTTCTGTAGCCTCTGTGTATGTAAGATACCATCACCAAAGTCATCATCTTTTTTTTTCTTATTATCCAAGATATTTTGTTCAACAGATAAGGCAATGTACAGCAAATAGAATAATTATATTGCTACAAAAATTACTACTCAGCTTTACATATTTATATCTTTTGATGATATATTACAGGTTATTAGTAAAATATGTATTGAACCAAAAACTCATTTATAAGAAGGGGCAAATCTTGCAATTATGCTCACGATTATGCTACTTAATGTCAAATAACACATCAAATGTTATTTTGAAAGGTCTAATTAGTGCTACCTGTGAAGCAGTGTAGCTTTGTCTATAGAGATAGGCCAGTAGGCATCAGAGAACTTAAATTCACAGAACTGCTACGCAGCAACTGACTTTAAAATCACTGCAATTTCTCCCATTAACTGTTGCATAGAAAACTAAATCAACAAAGAGGTTAAACCAGGCCCCTATGTCGACCCAGCCCTAAAGGCATGAATGTGATACTGTGTTCCAAGTCTTCTGATACTCTTCCATCCCTTTGCCCATGAAACCAAATCCAATGAGTTAAATCATTTAAATCACTGTCAACTACAGCAGACCATAAATCCACAAATATAAGTTGAATAAAAAGTTTATCTTTCCAAGTTGCAACTCAGACAACTCTCCCGAAAAGCAAGTCCACCTGCTTTGAAAGCTTCTCTGACCTGCCTCACTTCATACTGAGCTGCTCCTGAGTTCATGGTCCCAAAGTCAGTGATCACTCATCTCTGCAGCGTAAGCTGATTAAAAAATGCTGTCTTTGTCGCTCACTCCTCTCTCAGCACTCTGTAGTCCTTTCAGTCAGCAGTGATCAAAAGCTGGATTCAGCACCATTTGCAGGCACGGTTCTGTGGGCATTCTGCTACCTTACTGGAGCTTAGCAAAACGTGCCATTTGTTTAGAATCTCTTAAAGTAAGAAAAGTGGACTTCGTCTGTAGGTCAGATTGTGTGCCCTTCTATTAAGGTAACTGGCATGCCTGTACAGATGGCACAAGCGTGCACTGCATCAATTCCTTAGCTGGTTACATTCTGAGATCGTGAACAATTTGCCAAGAGCTATTTTCTTAAGAATGTCCATTTTGCTTATGCTTTTAGTCAAAATCATGACGTCATAAGGGATCATGCCATGGCAAAATCAAACAAGTTGCCACAGAGGGTCCAATTTGAAACTATATCATTTCCTAAAATAAAGTTACATGGTCTTTACATCAATAAAAGATTTAATGAACAGGGGTTAATTTGTTCAGTACTCTATTATAGTTTGCCAGGGCTTCCATAACAAAATATCACACAGTGGCTGGTTTAAACAACAAAAATACATCCTCTTACGGTCCTGGAGGCCCAACACCAACACCCTAGTCTTTGCAACATATCAAAAATCTCAAAACATTCTCATACTGTGCACAGTCCTGGCTCAACCCAGATGATTAGGAAATTCTGAATTGTAAGATGAAATTCTGAAAGGTAAGATATTTCTTACCTACTACAGTGGACAGCACAGTGCAAATACTGAATAATATGTGTTGGAGTGAATGATACTCTTACTGTGTGATAATCTTGAGATTATTATATATTTATTCCATTCATTTTTTTAAAAAATTACTTAAAGAAAGTTGTGCATTTAAACAACCTTTACCAGGCATCAGACTCATCATTTTCACTGAACAAGTTTTAGCAGGATTCCATCTAAAATACAACATTCTGGCAAATTTTTGACACATGTATCATTTGAAGAATAGGTTTATGGTGAATATAGAAATGGATTTTTTTCCCCTCTCAATATGCCAGTAGGAAGGAAATCTTGGAAATAACCATGAGTCTATTTTTTTACATCTCATTTTCAGAATGATAAATAAGTTGACCCTGACGTTAATTCACAAGGTCACACTTGATAAGGGGGAAAAACAAATCTTAACGTCGTTTATTTAAGGAAACTTCATTTCTAAATAGTGTACAGAACATGTATACGGCCACCATGCTACAGTGATGACCTTGGACACGTCCTTTATTTTTTAAATGCCTCATTTTCCCAGAAAATAAGATGATCTCCGTGGTGGCTTTTTAGTGTGACGAAGCTACCCTTCACGCAGACGAGAACTAAACCTAATGGACCCAGTGCGATAGTATTTATTTCAGGAACCAAAGCGGTAGAGCGTGAAAATAATGTCCCTGACTTTAACATTTTATTATCTACACACGCCAGGTAGCTTCGGGCGCCTGTCAATTACAGAAATTTGGAAGTTAATGAATCAGTGCTCAACACAGGGCTGGCAACTCTCCGCTTTAATTATTACGTTAAAATATTCATGTGAGAAATCGTTAACCTGTTCTACTCAATAGGTCCTCCTTTTGGCTCAGGTGCCTATTTTTATTTGCTATGTTCATTTCTCGCAAGTCGGTTTTGAGGATCTATCTGCAATTGCATCAGGGGTTGAATGGCTACATAATAAGGAACGTGGCAATGAGTGGGCTCGAGGATTCTATACATGCATTATATGGCCAAGAGTCAAATCATCTGTGGGGTTTTGAACAAAAATATTATTTTTTCTGCCCCACATTTTATTATGAAATGTTTCAAATGTACAGAGACATTGAAAGAATTTTATATCAAACACCCCTACATACACCCCCTTGTTTCCACTTTTAACACTTAATTACACTTGCTTTATCTATCAATACATCGCTATACCCAGAACAAAAATAAAAAATCTTCTTAAATGAAAATAAACCTGGAATCTTTATCTTAAATGTGAACATTTCTATCTAGAATGTTTGCATCCGCTTCTTACAAGCCTTAAATTTATCACTGTATCAGATTGTGACATTCTCTATAATCGAGTGGATGGTTGCCTGATATATAGCTGATAATTAAATAATTCCTTCCGTAAGATCAGTCTCATGGCTTTTAATGATGCATCTGTATAGTCATAGAGTCACATATTAAGGAAGACATGGAGGTACTCCAAATCTGTGGCTCAACTCATAAGACCTGTTACAATTCATTGATAAGAAATTAAATATGCAAAGCGACAGACACATTTAGGTAGATCACCACTCCTCATGTGTAAAATAAGTTCAGAGTCCTGTTTCCTACATGTCAAATCTTAGGCGTAGCTCTTTCAGTTCTAACTGTTTTTCTATTTGAATTCAAATATTTCTACCTCTGCACGTTACAGCTATTCAACGGGGCCATTCATTTCCTGTTTTAATTTGCACAAATTTAAAATATCTGATGGAGTGAATGATACACTTACAGTGCAATAATCGTGAGATGTTATGTATGCATTCCTTTCTTTTCTGTACTTTCCTGGGCCATCCACACCCAGGCACTCCATTCAAAGATGGTCCACCATGTCCCTGGACAGTCTAATTCTGTGTTGATGACGGCTCAGGGACTGCTGACCACGCCCATGTACTTTCTGAATTTGTAAACGATTCTGTTTAATTTCCCCTGTTGTTTTGATGGGATGGTGTTGATCAAGCAGTTGAAACGCTGTTAACTTTATCCCTAGAATAATAAGGCAGGGTGGGCAAGCGAAGTTACCACTTCCTGATTTCCTGTCTCTCAACTCGGGCCCGTTTCCAGTGTGAAGCGTGTGAACCTGAGCATCTAAGGAATGACCTTCATCGAATGGTCTCCACAGCCGTGGACTACGTCACGGGCTATGTTTTATTAAAGTGGAGGGGGAGCAATTTGGATTCACATTTTTTGTATTTAACAAATAGACTTTTAACTAGAAACACATGGTCTTTTGTAGGATAGCGTGGTTAAACGAGCAAACTATCATCCCCAAATCTCGGATTTGGTCTCAATTTTGGTGGATTTTTGTGGGAAGAACCTTGATCAGTCTGTTTTCCTTCTTCACCGTGTGCAATATATTCCATTTATCACACACTATATACCTTCTGCATTTTACTATATAAGCTACTAGAACAGCAGTTCTCAAACACTGGTGAAGGTAAGAATGATATGGAGAGATTGGTAAAACATACATTTCTGTAAAATGCTCTGATTCTGAGGGTCTAGGTTGAGTCCGTACATTTTATTTTATTGTAAATTGACAATTTATCATTGTATAAATTTTAGGGGTGCAAATCCATGTCATATTTATTAATACAATGTGCAATAATTAAATCCAGCTAGTTAACATGCTGATCACCTCAAATGCTTAACACGGTATGATGAGAACATTTACGATTTACTCTTTTGACAATTTTGAAATGGACAATACTCTATTATAAATTATATTCACCACCCAGTGAAATAGAACCCAGAAAAAGAAAAAGAAAAAAAAAAAACACATTTCTCCTGGCTAACCTAGATTTTGTACTCTTTGACCAATATCTCCACATTTCCCACCCTCTCCCTTCTGTAGCTTAATCTAAAACAATGAAATTCAGTTGGATTGTTTTAGATTCCAAATACATTTAATTTCTATGAGTCAGCAACTGAAGACCACATTTGGATTAACAGAAGGAGAGCTGGGTCACATTTCTTGCCTAGAAGTTTATCCCTAGAGATTAATACTGTGGCAAACACAATAAATATTAGCTTATTCAACTACATAACTGGATTAGCTTGTTAAATATATGGACACAGACTAAAAGATAACTCTCATTGGTCAATCATTGTTTTCACCCACATTGTTTTTTCCATGTTTGGTTCACAACAGAATAGATTCATTGACAATCAACTGGGGAAGGTGTGATTTTTGCTATAATATGAAGACAGAAAAGAAGAAGAAAGAGTAAATATGCTATGTGTCTTTATTCATTGCATTCTTTCCAAATAAGACTTTGAAATTATCATTGAAAAAAAATGAGGGGAACGTTTATGGCTTTTTGAAATTCCAGTTGTGATTCTGTAGGGCAAAGGAAGTCATTTCTGCATATATTTAAGCATTCTCTTTGAAAAATCATTTTCTTAACCTTTTCCTGAAGCTAAGAATTCTGACAGGACATTGGGACATGTTGACTTGGGACATGACATTAAAAAAATAACAAGTCACGTTATTCACCCACTTGGAAAGTTTCAAAGTCTATAAAATGTAAATATGCAAATAAAGACATATTTACATATTTCGTCGGATCATTTAAAGCTTCTGATATTCTTTTATTAATATTAACTCTTCTGCACTATATGTAGAAATGCTGAAATCTAGTGTTCAAGTAATTGAACATTGATAAATAATTTAACTTTTTTATAGTCCTAATTATGTATATGAAATAAACAATAGAAACGACAATGACCTTGTCTCTCTAACTTGGCATTTGATCAAGTTCATATTTTCTAAATTATTTGGATATAGAAAAAGATTGACCTGAGGTCATTGGAAACCCCCGGATCTGCTTTGAAAAAGGAAAAGTTGGCAACTGATTTCTACACACACATGCACACACATATGCACTCAGACATATATGTATATCTTCTCCCTACTTTATCTACTGATAACTGCTGATTTAATTTAGCATAAACAACAACTTTATTCTCTCACGTCCTAGAGGCTGGAAGTCCCAGATCCAGGTGTCTCAGGGCTGGTCCCTCCCGAGGCCTCTCTCCTGGACGTGTAGACGCCGTCTTCTCCCTGTGTCCTCACGGGGTCGTCCCTCTGTGCGTGTCTGTGTCCCCATCTCCTCTGTTTATAAGGACACCAGTCCTGTTGGATCAGGGCCCACCCTAGTGACCTCAGTTTACCTTAATCACCTCTTTAACAACCCCATCTGCAAACACAGCAACAGTCTGAGGTCCTGGGGTTTAGGGCTTCAACACAGAAATTTTGCATGGGGACATAATTCAGCCCCTGTCACTAATCACATGCACATGGATGTGAACTAATGCCACACAGTCGGTATGACACCAACATTTTTGCCAAACAGTATGGGTTACTCATACCACTGCTTAAAATGCACAATGTAAATTTTATTTTTTAATAGTTCCCCCATTTTAATCACTTTCGTTAAATAAGGCTCATCAGCACTCTTTGTTTATTTTCATAATTTTAACAGCAGTATTTCCTTCTTCGTCCCATTTGTGTGTTTCCATCTTCTACTGTCTACTTATTTAGCATCTACTTTTGAATTTGCATAAAAAATAACACCCGATGGATAGGCTAAGAAAAATCTAGAATATGGTTTATTTTGCAGTTTCTTAGGAAATCATGATAAATATCGTTGCTTAGTGTTTACGACTGTGGTTTTATTTAAGGGTTGGAGTCTGTATATCAGTCAGGTACAATGACAGTGTGGTAGGAGGGCTTGGTAAATATTTCTTGCACACCTGGGTCATGGGAATATTTTGGAATTTGTGAAATGGGATAAGGGATTATCAACTGCATAAAAGAGCTCAGGGAGTGAACATAAGGGATTTTCCTGGGAAGCTCAGGAAGGGTTCTGCACAATGGCTCTGCAAGGTGCCTGGATAACTCTACCCTGAGTGCATGTGAATCACACATTGCATACTCAGTATGACTTTAAACTGCACAGAAGCAGTGGGCAACTTGTCAAAATTGCTGAAGGTCATCTTTCTTTGAATCTGGAAATCAAAAGCAAAATTTCTAACAATAGACGGATGCTATGGACATGGATGTGTGAGTTCACAAGCCTATGGGTCTGTGAGATCCCTTCAGATCAAATAAAAAAAAGATCGTATTTTGAATCTTGCCATTCTATAGATCATTTATAATGTTATGGGC
The DNA here is from genome assembly GCF_020740605.2 of Lemur catta. Lineage (NCBI taxonomy): Eukaryota > Metazoa > Chordata > Mammalia > Primates > Lemuridae > Lemur > Lemur catta. Next base: position 70,426,766 of record NC_059155.1, read on the forward strand.
TGAATTCTCTCCCCCTCAAAGTCGTATGTCAAAGTCCTAATCTGCCTAACCTCTCCATGTGAGTGTGTTTTGATATAGGTCTTTAAAGAGGTGACTAAGGTGAACTGAGGCACTAGGGTGGGCCCTGATCCAACAGGACTGGTGTCCCTATAAGCAGAGGAGATGAGGACACAGACACGCACAGAGGGACAACCCTGTGAGGACACAGGGAGAAGACGGCGTCTACACGCCCAGGAGAGAGGCCTCGGGAGGGAACAGCCCTGAGACACCTGGATCTGGGACTTCCAGCTCCCAGGATGTAAGAGAATAAATTTTTGTTGTTTATGACACCTAATCTCTGGTATTTTGTTACCCCTGGCAGAGTAATACACTGTCCAAATAATTCCAATGCATGAAACACTAAAAATGCATTATTTTAAAAAATTGTGATATTTACTTACTCAAAAATTGTTTTTTGAAGGATTGAAGGAAATAACTTTACAATATATTTTTATATTAGGACTTTTTTTTAGAATGGCTAGTTAACAACAATAAAATATGTATGTAATGCATTATGTTATAATCTAGTGTTTCTTAATCATGAAATGAATAAGAGAAAAATAAAACTCTTCCTCAAATAAAGGGAAAATGAATAAGATTCATTTTCTTAATATTAATACCCACCTTTAACTGAATTGCATTTCACTTTTAGTTCTTTCTCTTTTGCATTTAGAATGTATCAGTAATAGAGTTAAGAATATAAAATTCTAAGTTATAATTCTTAAACTGAAGGTACTTACTACTTGAATTTAATAAATGTGTTTTCATGACCAGATATATTCTACATTAATTGTAATGTATGGTAATGTAAAAGATGGTATTGTGATAGAAATATTCATGGTGCTATAATTTTATCTCCCCATAGAAAATGATAATTTCCTTCATCTCTAAATAGTCACAGACTAAAATCCTGATCCATTTTGTTAAAATGATGAGACAGATAAAAAGAAGAATGTGATATTAAATTGACTGCTGTCAGAAATATGCAGAAATTTGTTTTAGTAATAATAGCCAGAATAGTGTATAATTCTTAAAGGAGGGAAAAATGAAACATTAAAGGCATTTTTAAGAAAGCTAACATGTCAGAGTAAAGCTTTTAAGACAGAATGTGGCTCCCAGTTACAAGAATTAGTAGAGCAAATAAAAACATGAGTTTCTTATATTAGAAAAATTATCAAAAAAATTCTTTTTTTTAAGCAACAAAGTTTTAAATATAGAACTTAGATGAAAATCATGAACAGCTGAGAAAAATAGGTCTCCATTAGGATTTTGTATTTGTTGCTAAGGATAATTATAATTTTTATTGTGATAAATATATATATGTATATATAAAAGACCTAAAATTTGCTATAAATGTGCAATTCAGTGGCATTAATTACCTTCACAATGCTGTGCAATTCTCACCATTAGCCATCTCCAAAATTTTTTCTTTACCCCAAACAGAAACTCCATAAGTAATAAGCAATAACTCCACCAATTCCCTTCCTTTCAGACCCTGGCTGCCACCGTTCTACCTTCTGTCTCTGTGAATTTGACTATCTTAGGTATTTTCTATAAATGGGATCATACAATATCTCATGTATATCACTTAGCATAAAAATGTCTTCAATGTTCGTCCATTTTATAGCAAGTGTCTGAATTCACTTCCTTATTTATTTTTTATTTTTAATTATTATGGGCACCTAATATTCCTGTATATTTATGGGGTACCTGCGACCTTCACTGGTAAAATATTAATGCCAAGATGGTTTCACTATTATGATCTTCTGTTGCCACATCATTCCTTTTAGCATGAAGTTATGCCTGTTTCCTCCTTTCTACTATTATTATACCTACAGTTAGAAGGAACTATAAAGTATATCTCATTGTGAACTTTTATTTAAAAGAATGAACGTCCTTTTGTATTTTTTGAAATGGAGCAAGGGTCAAATGTTCAGGCCCACATGAGATTAGAGCGAAAGCTCCAGAAACATCAGCTTAACCTTGTCTTCCACATAAGAAGACAAAAAGAAGGAAGAGAAGAAGGAAAAAAAAATGATGGGAAAATGAGTAGGAGGAGAGAAAGAGAGAGAAAGAGAGAGAGGGAGGTTGGACCACACTGCTTTTCCATGCTTTTAATTGGTGATGATTGATGACAATGATGTTAACTTCATTTGGTCCTTTAAGTAAAACTCAGTGGAAACCAAGCAGGTGGGAGGGGGAGGAGGGGATGGGTAAATTCACACCTAACGGGTACAATGCACACTATCTGGGGGATAGGCACACTTATAACTTGGACTCAAACAGTACAAAAGGCAATTTATGTAACCAAAACATTTGTACCACCATAATATTCTGAAATAATAAGAAAAAAAGATGATGTCTATTTGAAAGTGTACTTAAAACACTCTATAACATGATTTTAGGCAATATTTACCAACTCAGTCAGGCACTGTGCAAACATTGGAAATATAAGGATGTGTAAAAGCCTCCTAAATCCAAAATCCACTTGCTCACATGAAGTCAACCCCCCCCCAATCTTACACACACACACACACACACACACACACACACACGCACACACACACACGCACCCACACACACACATTTCACGGTTGTTCTGTTTATATGGCTGGAAATATACCAAATTTATGTTTCAGGGAAGCTTCACCTCCAATACTGAGAAATAAATTGAGTAGCTCACTAGAATGAATATGTTCAAATATGATTATGTTACAATGTGAAAATATATACAATTCTATAAATGGCCCAACAGAACAAGGTGTAGCTAGCTCATCTGTATTAAATTAGAACACTTCCTATCCTTTTCCCGATAACAAAGTGAACTTGATATGTCCCCTGATGTAAAAAGCATTCACTGGCTTGGATATAAAATCATGTCACATGAAATAAAGCTGGCTGGAAGAGTGTAAACAAACAGAAAGTTAATTAAAATATGTCCACCTTGTGAAGTGACCAGCAGGCTGTCACAGTGAATTTCCCAGTAAAAAAGAACTAGAGGATTATGGATATTAAAAATCTAATAAAAGATAGTGCAATGTTTAACTGGAAATGACTCTGCGTGCATAATAAAAGAAAGTTATGTAGGTACACAAGGTTACAAAAGAATCTTTCCATTTTAATGACAGAAATTGGCAGTTTCCTAGAAATCTACAAACACACTTACCCTAAGACCTATCAGAATTATTCCTAAATATTTACCCAAGAAAAATGACAATATATTTGTAAGATATTCATGCAAGAATGCTCATAGAAGATTGATTCATAATAGCCCAATACTAGAAGCAGGCCAGACTTTATAGGAGAAGGAATGAAAACCTGTTGCGGCATATTTATACCATGGACTGCTACTTAGTAACAAAAAATATGGACTACCAATATACATAATAACATTGATAAATCTTTTTAAGAATATTGAAAGAAAGAAGCTAGCCCCCACGAAATGCAAACTGTTATGTATTTATTCGTATGAAATTTGAGGTAAAAGCAAAATAAATCTACAGTGAAAAAAATCAGAACACTCTTGCCTAACTAGGTGGGGGAGGGTATTGACTGGAAATTGCAGAATTGTGTGAAGGAGCTGAGTGAGTTCTACATCTTCATAGAGGTTTAAGTTACACACATACACATGTCAAGACTTATGGGCAGGTGCATGTGCTTAGGACTACACATCACACCCAGGTGTGCACATTTTACCTGTTATAAAACAAAAAGAACCAGAGACAAATACCAATAATGTGCATGCTGAAGCGTTTGGCAATGGAATGTACTGCTATCTACCACTTATTTTTATAATATATTACAAAAAATAAGACAACCAACCTGATGAATGAAAAGAGGGTTAAACCGATTGATAGGTACATGATAAACCAATTAAAGTACAATGTACATCTATACGGATGCTAGATGCATGTTCTCCATACAGTTCTTCCCATTTTTCTACAAGTTTGAGAATTTTGATATTGTCTATTGGAAAAACAATTTAGAACAGTATTAGTACATATTAGAAAATGCTAGAGCATGGCTCTTCAATGAATGCAAGGAAATACAAAAAGCATGCATAAATTACACAGAAATACAGAATCAAGTGTATTACATGAACTTTGAGACGATAATTGTTGCTTTCAACTAGTGTCCAAGTAATGCATCTTGCCGAGTGTGCTTTAGGTAGCTCCTTGACACTTCACACTTATTTGGCTGCAGGAGATATTCCTGACTTTCTCATAACCACAAAAAAAAAAATGATCTGTATTTTGATTGTACGTGATGTTGAAGGAAGATTTGTTTTTCTTTTCTCACCACAGATAATATAGTTTTTATATAATTTTATATACTGCAGCCATACTATGAGTTGAGTCATAAACTCATTCATTCCTTTTGTACATATGCAAAAATCATATCATCACGAATGAGCATTACCATTGGCTACTTTCTCAGAACTTCTTTAGAAATTGTTGTACACTGAAGATCACAGTGTAGACTACTAAAACAGTTTCCACAATTAAATTAGCTCAATTGTACTTTGACAAAGGTCAGTTAGCAATCAGTGCACAACATCAAATTAAAAATAAATTAATCACATTTTTAAAAAATATATAATAATTACTTAGCTATTCTTTTTGCAAGAAGTAACCACAAAAAAAGAACTAATCTCTCAATAACATAGTGCTTGAATATACTTATAAATTGAACTTTGGTTTCTGCTAATGAATATTGGAAGACTTTCAGGAAATTTATTCAACTTTAAATCTTTGAGCTAAAATTCTTTTTTTTTTTTGAGAGATAAAATATATTGGTCTTAGATTCATACATAATATTATAATGATTGCTTCAATATAATGGCATATTCACTACATTCTTGAACAAAGAGTGCTCTAAGAAGACTTTTCCATTTAATATCATTCAAGGTAGGTAAATGTTTCTCACTTGGCAGTAACTACTATTGGATATGTGAAGACTGACTTCTGCTTTATGAATTTCTGTCTTGCTCTTCAATGTCATTAGCTACCTGATCTTGTTATGTCACCTAATTTCTTTCCTAGATTTTGTGATCTTATCTTTGCCTCAAAATGTCACGTTGTATCATATGGGTCTATTTTATTTGGTATGCTGGGAATTCAAACCTTTTTTTTCCTTTCCTTTCATTTCAGGGAGAGGTATTATTTCTTAATTTGCATCCTGCTTGCAAACTTTTGGGCACATTTTTATCTGATGTTCTAGGTTATATTTTCCTCATGTGGTTTAATACCTTTGCTGATTTCTTAATTGTAATTTTAGCTTTTTCACAGTCTTGTTGGTAAATTTGTGGATTTTATACTACATAAAATATGAAATTCTTTTCTTTCTTTTTCCATTTTGAGGGTTGGGTTTAATTACTATTCATGCCATGCTATTTCTTGCTAAGTTGTAAGTTCTCCCATTTTTTCCTGTCCCTTAATAATGCTACTCTTCCCTTACACAAGTGCATATTTTTTCTAACACTGTTTGCAAACACACATTTTTCCCAATACTATTTGCATATATAATTCCAACTACTTCTCACTAAACCAAAAGTTTCTCTAAAATATGTAGTGTCTACTTTCTTTCCCATTCATAAAATTAGTTTTATAAATAGTAACCTTTTTCTCTGCCAATTCCTGAAATTTCACTGAGTCAGTTTTGGGCATTAAAGTAGCTATAGAATTATAATCTTCCTTACAGTATATTTCTTGCTTTCAAGAGTTGTATTTTCACAATTACATAACACCTTCCTAGACAATAACCTGATGCATTTAGTTTTAACATTCTGCATAAGTTCATTCTCTCTCTATTGAGATATGTCCACATTTGATTTTCCAAGCCGTTAAATCAGGTGTCAACAATGAAATTCCTTTCAATCGTTTCACTTTTTTTTTTTCCTTGAATATAGTTATTATCTCAGAAAAACTTTTGGGCTGAACTTCCTTGAGTGCTACAGTTGTGGATTCTATGCTGCTGTTATTATTAACATTAATGCTATTGTTAGTAATATCATTTCTTTTTACTTTTGTTTGTACGAATTGCCACCTGGTTCCTCCAGCCGCAAAATGCGCTGGAAATGCGGTCTGTATGTTGTGATTCCTGTCTCCTTGGTTGAAGTACTAGTTTGCTTGTCAACTCACTGGAGCTTAGGTCTTGCTGTGAGAGTATTCTGAGTGGTTGTGCCGCCTTGGCAGGTGCAAGCAAGATGGTCTCACCACCATGGGACCATTCACCCCCAGACAGCACCATCCTGTCAGCAGCCAACTGAAGTAGCTACAAGGCTCTGTGCATAACAGGGACCAGCCTTCCCCACTTTCAAGCAACATTCGAACACTGCTCCAGGAAAACCCCAAGTCATAATCTGCCACTTTCTGGTCCTTACCACAGGATTCCTTGAGTCCTGGTGTGGAGGTGAATTGAGTTTCTTTAGGGATGCATGGTATGTGCTGAGAACCCTCTTGTGTCAATGATTATTTATAAACTTATATATTATACATGGGTCTCATTCTTTGACTCTTTATTTACACAGGCACCAGATCCATGATGTAGCAGTTTCAATGTTGGGATCCAAGGCATGCGTTTTGCATAAGATGTGGACATGAATTTTGCACAGTCAGATGTGGAAGGCCAGGAGCTGAATGATGCTCCCCCCGACCATGCACAAATGCAATCCATGTGTCGAAGCCCTAAACCCCAATGCGACTGCATTTGGAGACAGGGTTTTAGGAGATAATTCAGGTTAAATAAGGTCATAATGGAAGGGTCCCAATTCTATAGAACTGGTGGCCTTATTAGAAGAGGAAGAGAGAGATGCCCCTGTTCTCTCCCACCGTGTGGGGACACGTTAAGAAGCTGTTGCCACACAACCAGGTTCATTGCCCGCTGCCCAAGAGGAAGCTGATGCACTGAGACAGAAGCGTTCGCAGCAGAGGAAGAATTTAATTGGCATAGATCCAAGCTGGGAGATGGAAGAAATTTCGGAAATCCACCTCCCCGAAAATTTGGGAGACAGGGTTTGTAAAGACAGTCTGGTGTTAGGCAATTGAGTCTGCTAATTGGCTGTGTTTGGAGCAGAAGCGCAAGGTTGCAGAAATTGCCTTCTTTGCTGACCGGGTTCCTGGTTGGGGGGCACAAGACCAGCTGGGTCAGTTCCTCGGTATGGGCCGCTGGTCTGGGGGGGTCAGCCGTCCCACTGGAATGCGGGGCCTGGAAGCCATCTCAGAAACTGCCCCCAGGCTTCCAAAGGTGATGTTATCTATGGAGAAAGCTAGGAATCTTTACGACCACCAGGTGCGTGGTTCTGGAATGGCAATTATAGAGAAGCCAACAGAGAGACAGTGGCTAGTTATTGTCATTATTCTTAGCTAGGCCTGTGCCTTATTTTTAGCTAGGCCCTCCCCTTGCACCCTTCTGTCTATTTGTAAACGCAGTTTCAAAGCCAGACATCTGAAAGCAGGTAAAAGACCCTTCCCCAGAAGCAGAACCAGGCTGAACCTTGATCTCGGACTTCTGAGCCTCTAGAACTGTGAGGAATTAAATCTGTCTTGCATACGCCACCAGTATGGAGTATTTTGTTATAGCAACCCTGGAACAGGTGCAACTCCCCGTGGTCTTCTTTTCTTTGTAGAGCTGTGTTTTTATCCAATGGCTCAAATAATTTCCTAAGGGAGGGGTGAAGTTTCAGTATTATTTAGGTCAGTATTATTTAGCTCTGCTGTTATGACTGAAATTTAAAATAGCAAAAGAGCAAAAAAAAAAAAAAAAAAAAAAGAGTGAGAGAGAAAAGAAAATACAATCTTACTGTCCTCTCATGAGACACCAGTTAGCCAGAGACAGAAGCCTTCCTAGGTTGGACTCATTGGTTTTAGGAATAATAAGGGACATATATCTGTTGCGTAAACTGAGGACATGCAGGTGTGTCCTGCACAGCTTAGGCCTGTCAGTGAGGGGCCTCCAAGAAGGGAGGGGCATGATTGGGGCAGGTCTGGCCTCCCTCCTCATTTTAGGGGGTCCATTCATTCAGCTGGGTAGCAGGGAACCTTAAGATTTTATTTTAATTCACACCACTATTGATATTTTTTATTTAGAATATAGTATTTAAAAATTAAATTCTTTAAACTCAACTTCAAAAATATTAATGATATCTTTAAAGTTCAAATGTGTATTTTATGAATTCTGTCTTGGTAGGAAGCTCTGGCTCTTAAGTTGGTCTTCCTTAAGCTAGAGCTTCCTGTTAAATAACTTTATGTTGCTTTGCTGCCTTTAGCCAGCGGATGTGGGCCTTATCCAGTACATTTTTTTATTTAAGACCCTTTTATTTAAACTCTTGTTATCTTAGAGTCTCTGTGGACTTTGCCTCAGAATGCATGATGAACTTCAGTATGAATTAGGTGAAAAGATATATATCTTATGTATCTTATATATCATATATTATATATATGATTTTATATATAAAGGTATATTACATATCTTTGTATATAAGATATATTATATTATAAATAATATATATGAGAAGATATATATCTTATATATCACATATTATCTATATGATCTCATATATAAAGATATGTATTGTATATCTTTATATATGATATATTGTAAGATATATTATTTTATATATTATATATCTTACATATAAAGAGTATATCTTTTTGTTCCCTCCAATCCTTATCTTATATTTAAAATCTATTTAACATTGAACTATCGTTGGTTGGACTATAAATAAAATATGAAGGAAACATATTGAACTGTCAAGTTCAGTGTAAGCCATCCATTCTTTTGGAAGCAATTGTATATAAACTTAAACAAACGAATACCTTTAATGGTTTGGTGTAGACAGAAGTATTTGATGTCTATAATTTTGCCTGCAAAATTCATACAGAGAACTTTTTAAATATACCTTGAAACAGGTGAAATCAAAAAGGAGCATGCTTTTCCCCTAAAAAAACGTAAAAAGACCTTCAAATTCATTATAAAAATGTGTCACTATCCGTAAGTTGAATACGAAAGCCACGATTTTCTGTCAGGAATATTAATCACCTTGGTATTTTGCTTTTTATAGGTGGAATCAGCAGCTTTTCCACGATTGCTATTTATGGGGAAGGACTGTGACATTTGACTTGAGACTGCCCTTTCTGGTGTTTGTTGAGAGAAGCTAACAGGGGCTCCCTTGCGTGTAAAATTCAAATGAACGCCTTTCATCCTCCTAACTTAGAATATCAAATTCATTACTACCAAAGACTGTGCTAGAGATTCTGCATAATTGCTGCTTGAGAAATTAAAGGAACAAATGTCAAAATAACTACTTTCAATGGCACAGAGGTTGTAGATACTTATCTAGACATCAAGGAACGAACGCACAGTTTCAGAGTGAAAGATCAAACCAAATCCTACACACAAATGCTTTGCCTTTCTCGTGTAAATATTTAAAATTCCAATTCCAAGTAGAGAAATCTCCATTTGAGAGACTTGATGGATGAATCTTTTTTTTTTTTTTAAGGAGGCCGAATAATCTTGCAACATTTAACATTCTAAAACCTTTGACGGCTTGGTTATTTCCAAGAATACTAAAATTATCAAAATTTCTAGCCTCAATTTCTACAGAATACTTCAATATTTAAAACATACAGGCCTCTGATGGAAAGTTATAAAACAGTCTCTATTGATATGAGGTAAAAAACAAGTGCATACTGTTTACAAAATATGGCTGGACAAATTATTTGATAACTGTTGGTAAGATTATCATGCAATCTTGAATGTGAGAGTAAAAATTACGGCTAACATTACCATAGTCTGAAATGTGAGTATGTCTGCATGGGTAATTTCCATCAAAAGGAAGGAATGCAGACAGAATAAAACAACAGTGACAGTAAACCAACAAAATAAGGCTGAATGGGAATTTGGAAGTAAGCAAGCAATTCACACTGTTCAAAAATCTAAAGCTAAACCTTGGTCCGCATGAACCACTATTAAAATACAACAACACTCTAGCATGGAATTATTAAACATATGTTCAAAACCACCCTTAAAACCTTCTAGGCATGTGGATTAAGGTACCTGCTGGGATCTTTCTGACCTTAACTCTTTGCAGAAGTCTATTAGCAATGATAGCACTTCCTCCAAAAAACTGCTGTGGAAATCAATTTAGATTAGTTGTCTAGCATGTTCCTTAAAGAGCTTGGCATACACATATGCACTCAATACATGGAGATTCCAAATGGAAAGTGAACATTCCATTCATATTCAGCCGTGTTATGAATTAACTCAAATATCGGAATCACTTTATATTCTAAGAGAAAGCAGAAGAGACTTTGAGTAATAAATATATGTCCCTTAATTCTTAATACACTATTACTTCACTGTATGTCTCTGTAGAAATTAATAAAAGCATGAGACTATGGAGGTTAGAGGCTCCCCCGGCCAGAAGCACGTGCAGAAGCTAGGAGCTCATGCCCTCATTAACATAGTAAAAATCACACCCACCAGTGCCATGACAGTTTGCAAATACCACGGCAACCCTTGGAAGTTGCCCTATAAATTAGAAAAAGATGAGCAACCGCAGTTCTGAGAACCCTCCAGCCCTTGCCCAGAAAAATTATAAATATTCCACCCTCAGCTTAGCCTAAAATTAGGGAACCAACATAAAAAGGGAAACCTCATTATGTTCAGAGTCTTCTCCACTGGCAGAGACAGACCCTTTCTTCTCTGGAACGTACTTCCGCTTTGTAAAGCTTCCCCTTTCCTGTAATGAAGCCGCTTGTGTGAGTTGCTTGTGTGTGTGTTCACTCCGTCACACCAGCCCTGCCTGTGATTCTTCCCAGCAAGGAGCCAAACGACCGGGATGGCATCTGTCTCAAAAACCCACCCTGACGCCACCTACATACCATTACTGCAGGTCAGGGATGTCCGTGCAGGCAAATTCACAGCACTGGAAAGAAGCGTTCAGGACAAACAGCACGTCACTTCCCTCCCAATTCAGCCACCAGCGCAAGTTGCAAGGCCAAGATTGGTTTCGATGGGACAAGAGATCTGATCCTCTCATAGGAAGAGCCAGTTTCTTCCTGAAAATGCCCAGTTGTGAGGGGCAAAGACGTATTTGCAATAATGCAATCTACCACACATTGAATAGGATAACAGGAGAACCAGGGCTATTAAGCAGGAAAGGGAGTAAGTTGAAGAGTAAGCGCTAAAGGGTCTTAAATGTCCCTCATAGGCTGGCGATCATTTTTATTTCTTCCTAAGGGTTCCACCTGCTAAACGGTCTCCAACAAGTTAACTAACGTGTTCACAGTTCACTCACGGTAAGTGCTGATCAAGATTTAAACTCACCCAGTGCAGAATCAGAGCAATTCTAGGACACACAAGTAGAGAAGCATGTGAAAGAATGTGAGTGACTTATTGCAAAATATACATCAAAAAATTTGCCAAAACTGCAATCTTTTAAAAAATCATCAATAAAAGTCTTTGCCCATATTTGTGTGTATGTATTTTCATGGAATCTGGCAAAACATCTCAAGATATTTTCACTTAAAGCATATAGAACAACAGTGCCATGTTTTCACATCTAATGAAGTGATAAAAAGACTAAAGATTTAAAAAAATCTAGCAGCGTCAAAGAATGATATGTAATTCCATAAGATCCGTTTATAATCCTTCTGGTCAAATAAAGAAACTGAGAATTCTGGTAATGTACATAGAGGCTTCCTTCATACAAAGTTTTAATTGATAAACACTGATCATTGATGATTTTTTATCTATACACATGTCATTTTCTTTTGTGTCTCCATTCACATCCTCATCTGCATCTACGTCTATTTATATTTTCTAAGTGAAAATTAAATCGTACTTGGAAAAATGATGATCTCAATGTAATTATCATGTATGACTATTTGTATCATTCGTGAATCATTGTGTGTTTTTTTTAAGTAGGTCACATTACTAATTGTGTGTGTGTGTGTGTGTGTGCACATATGTGTATGGGAATTAAATGAGTTGATGTATATGAAACTACTCTGAAATCTGTAAATCCGTTAACCACAAATATGTAAGGAATGTGAATTTAACACGTTAAGTAACTCTCCCATTAGAGTCACAGAATTTCTTTCCAGGTGACTATAAAAGTGTCATTTTCAGCACACCCTCTTGAGTTTTACAGCTATATCCTACAAGTGTACTTCATGGACACAACACACCACCTTCTACAATAGTGGCTAATTACGGCAGTAATGGTCCAGGGACACGATGCCCAGGGCATATATTAACACAATGACTATATCTATAAAGTGTAGCAACTTCCCAGGTGACCAAAAACATTTGTCCTTCTTAAAAATACCTACCCCCTCAATTTTAATTGCTTTGATAAATTTTTGCCATCATTTCACAGCTATTGTTAAAAAGATCAATATGATGAGGATGAGATTCAGTAATCATTTGATAGAGTGAAATCGCATGTCAGAAGCATTTATTTCCATAATGCAAATAAGCATCACAGTGCTCTGACAATCCATTGTTAATTGTTTTAAACTGCTTAATCGATGAGAACCTCTGAACCTCTAATTTTCAATTACAGGCGATATGAATTTACCACAATAACGGAACTAATTTCGGAATACAGCATCGAATCCTGTAACGGTTACGTGCAATATCAAATATAAAATAAGTTGGGGCCCAGAAGGAAAGGGGGCTTAAAATACTACTTCATTAGCATTGTACTATGTAAGCCTAAAATGTTCCATAATTCTGGCAGAGGACCCAATTCGTATTTAATCCCATTTAAAACATTCTACTGAATAAATTAGACTCTAAGGGAGCTATTCAAATCGGGTCTTAAAAAGATAAACAGTGTTGGAAAATTCAGGCAGGGAACAAGCCTTCTGCATTTGGCCAAAAGTCATTACTGGGTTCACGTCTGCAATCAATACAGACTCAATTACTAGAAATAATGGAAATGGTCATACTTCATTCCAGTAGCTTAATATGTTTGCAAGATTTGTTACGCTATATTAAGCAAAGGGAGATTATACTATTGTAGGTGAAGGTGTTATTATTTTAGAATTGAGAAAACTCGGGTCTAGATACATAAAAAGAATATTTATAGATGGAGAAAGAGAACAAGGTCCTAAGAATAAATTGAGAGAAAAAGTAGGCACTTTTCGTGGACAGCATAATTCTGACAATGCTGGTTAAAAACTTCGTACCATGGTAAGGGACAGGAACACTGGAGAACAAGGAGTCTTGAGTGTTTGTCCTTGTTGGAGTTTTGCCTCTCTGACCATGAGCAAGACAGGTCATCTCTTTGAATTCTAGTTTATTTAGCTCTTGGTCGGGTTGGGAAAGCATTCTGACAATTTCCTTTTTGCTGTAAAATCATATACCGCTACCCATGGATATGTGTACACATTAATGAAAACACTGAATTAAAACAGTGTATGGCATCAACAACAAAAACTTCTATTTAGTCTCTAATTCTACCTGTTCCTAATTTGCTTCGCAATTTTTTTTGGTGTCTTAATTTGATAGAGCACAAAGCATTACATAATTCATTTTTTTTTTTTTTTTTTTTTGAGACAGGTTCTTGCTCTGTTGCCCAGGCTGGACTATACTGGTGTGAATCACAGCTCACTGCAAACTCAAATTTCTGAGATCAAGTGATCCTCCTGCCTCAGCCTCCTGAGTAGCTGGGACTACAGGCACACACCACCACATAGAGTTATTATTATTATTGGTAGAGATGGGGTCTTGATATGTTGTCCAGGCTGGCCTCAAACTCCTAGCCCTAAGGGATCCCCCTGCCTTGGCCTCCCAAAGTGCTGGGATTACAGGCCTGAGCCACTGTGCCTCACTGACATAATTCTTTTTTTTATTAACAATTACAAATGGGGATTTTCAGAAAGGAATGGAAGATGTGTGAACAGAAAGATCACACTTAAGAGCAGGAACCCAGGGAGGTTGTGGATAGAGATGAGCAACTCTGTTACCGAGCGTACTGCCATTGACGTTAGGAAGGAACCCGTCTCAGTCCATTCAGTCTAAAACAACCTTGCACTGAGCACACTAATTTAATGCTCATTTTATACAGATGCAGCACTTATGGCCCAAATCATGCAGTTCTCCTCATCTTTATTTCTCTTGCAGCCTCTCCTTTCACCTACAGGTAAATCCGCCTGGTTTTGCAGGTATCAGACAACTCAAAGATGATTCTCTCTCCCTCCAGCTCAACCACTGCTTCTCAATTTCACATTGCAGAAGCCTCTAGATGGATCTGTTTCCAGTTGTGTCAGTTATGGGCTGAGTTGTGTCCTCCCCCAAATTCATATGTTGGAGCCCTAAATCCCACGTAACTGTATTCGGAAATAGAGCCTTTAGGGAGATCATTAAAGTTCAATGATGTCGTAAAGTAGGGGCTCTAATCCGATAAGGTGGTGTTCTTGTAAGAAAAAGAAGAGATATCAGACCTCTCTTTCTCTCTCTCTCTGTCTCTCTCCACATGCACAGATAAAGAAACTATGCAAAGACATAGTGAGAAGGCATCCATCTGCAAGTCAAAACTGAGAGCCCTCTATAGAAACCAATACCGCTGGCACCTTAATTTTGGACTCAAGTGAGGACACAGGGAGAGGGCGCCATCTATGAACCAGGAAGTGAGTCCCCACCAGACACAGCCTCTGCCACGCCAGGATCTGGGGCTTCCAGCCTCCAGAGCTGTGAGCAACAAATGTCTGTTGTTTATAATCCACCTAGTTTATTCCATTTTCTTAAAGCAGCCCAAACAGACCAAGGCAGGGACTCTAACAGCTTCAGTGCATGGTTAGATATTCTAATTATGAGTTTAACTAACTCTCTGTGCAAAACTAGCATGCTTATTGAAACTGCTACGTGACTGAGCAAATTTTCCGAATTGAGACACATGGCTTATAACAATTTGCTCTGAGTAAATTAGCAAAAATGTTAAGATGTTTCTTTTCAATTTCAATTATTTTTTTATTTACCAATGTAGTTGTTATGTCATTACTTTCTTGTATGTCTAACAACAAAACACTAGAGTAATGAAATGGCATGCTTGAAGAAAACTGTCCAATAGAGTCCATGAAAAAATCATAAGCCATTGTAATATTTCTACACTGAATAAATTAAAATGGCTTATGATTTTTTTCATGGACTATATTGGACATTTTTCTTTAAGAATTCCATAGGGGGACAAATTATTTAAAATGTGATTTCACTTTGCATAAAGTTCTTTCTTTATTAAAAAGCAACTCTTTAGTCACACATGGTACACAAATCTCGGGAAGTCAAAATAGCCATACCTAGTACCCTTTTGTCTCAACAATTATATCTGGATTGACACTGAGATTGGTCATCTTTCCTGTGTGTGTTTTTGGTTCTGATGTAAATATTTTCAAATTCTTAATAAAAATCCAGGCTACTATCTGGCTCTCAAAGGCAGGTCCAGAAATAACAATGAATATGTTTTCAATAATAACGTTTCAGAAGAAGCTCATTTATAAAATGACCCTTGGAATAAACACATTATAATGACATCGGGTCTGAAAAAGATCTTTCAGCTCTACCTTTGTTTGGAGTTGTTTTCATAATTTATGAGAAGCAAGATGATTTGTGGAAAAGGTCACCGATTAAATCCGTTTTCTGATCTGTTCTGAACTCGGGGTCATCTAGACTTTTCACAAAACATTGTGTTTCTCACTAAAGCATGTTCTTCGAGAGACATGTTTGAGAATCTTTATGTACAAAGATATTTCCTGTAACCTTTCGTACATACAAATGAATACTAAAATATTTATAATTAACCCACTGCAATTCTCCAATCACAGGGGATCACTAATGGGCTTCTCACTGCAATTTGAGGTTGCAGTTGAGCTATGATCACACCACTGCACTCCAGCCTGGGCAACAGAGCTGGGGCTGTACTTAGTAATTTGAGGCTTGACATCTGAGTGAAAGGACATCACCAGATAGGTATGCAATAAAAAATAACCTTTGTAGTATTTAATATCTGGAATCCTGATATTAAAACAACAAACTATAGGACAAATAACTGCACATTCCTGTACATGCAATAATGAGAAATTCAAATCTCTTACCAAGATATTTCTGATTCTCTTAAGCTATCGTTTTACTTTCCCTACCAGCAGTGCTAACATCTACCAGCTTTATCAAGGTCACTGCTAGAAGCAGAGACTCCACCTTGCGCGCTGATTTAATGGGGAGGGTGCTTACCCCATGTTCAGGGTGGGAACCCCCGGGTTATTCATTAGTGCCCATGAGATATAAACAACACAGAATCTGTTTCTTGCTATTGAAAACCATTACAATTCTGAAATAATTACTTCCGTTCCCATATTCTCTTTTGCATTCCTACTCAGCTCATTCCCTGAAGGTTCCTGACTCTTGTGAGCAATGGATCAGGTTAGTCTATACGTCTATCTGAGAGGTAAAATTCTGTAGCATGCATAGCTGGTTGTTCATGGCGGTATTCCCAGAGTGATCAGCTCTTTAAGAATAGATTTCCAATTAGCATTACCTATATTTAAGTATCTAACAAATAAAGTTAAAATTCAAATCAGTCCAGGGTACTACTTGTGGCAGCAAAATCGTATAATAACATTAAAGATGGAATCTATTGTCAAAGCAGCTTTTAATATTTCTTTTTTATTTTATTTTTAATTGACAAACAATAATTGTGTATATTTTAGGGGGTACAATATGGTCTTTTGATATATGTTTGCATTATGGAGTGATTAAGTCAAGGTAATTAACAAATTCATCACCTCACACGTTCATCATTTTTTTTCTCAATTTCATGGAAGAAGGTAGAACTTTTCCACAGCGTACATAATTTGGGATTAATGTATAAAGCCTGTGTTTTTATGCACATATATGTGTTAGCATCTGCCTAAATTAACTGGTGTGGCCAGTTAAAATCAGGGAAGATTATCACTGATATTAAACAAAATGGTATGTAGCAGCTCTCAATCTTAACAATGCATCAGGGACAGGCATTATTAAGATAACAGATGGCTGCATCACATTCCTAGATTTTCTGTTCCCCTTGATCTAGGGGGGTGGTAATTTGTACACTGTCAGTCCAGAGACTGTACTTTGAGAACACCCAGTTTACAAAATAAAAAAATCAAAATTTTGCATATTTTTAAAGTGATAAAAATGTGATCTAATCAAATTAATGTGTTAATTTATCCCCAAGATTATTAGATATAACTCACTGCCTAAAGTGGGTAATTTCTTAACGACTACTAAGTGAAAACAATGTCTTTACGCTTGGATATTGCTTCACTTCAGGAAACATCATTACTAAACCCATCAAATATAGTAAATGATATCAATTGAGTAAACCCTCTGAAATGTAATTAAAATAACAATTTGTGTTGACTCTCATTTAAGGAAAATGTTTCTTTGATGAAGAATACATTCGATCATGACTCTTTGTATCTGTTCTTAAAAAGACAAGGAGTACTATGTTCTTAAATGAAAAGTGATGACAAAAAGTGGTTTTTTGCATCCATTATAAAGGAAAATATTTGAAAATCTAATGGAAACACTAGTAATCAAACTAGGTTAGTTAACTAAATAACTAGCCACGCCTGTCTTAACAGAAAATTAAACTGGAAATTTATGCTCACAGCAAAACTCTGGAACAAATGATGCTGAACTTCTGCATGAGTAGAAGGTTGCTCTGATAAGAAGTATTCCTGAAAGGTTTAGACTAGTGTTATTCTCAATGTTTTAAGGAAGATTTCTGGTTTAAATAAATTTCTAGAAGATTATTTCATAACATAATTAATCTCTCTATCACATCTACTTTTGAAATGAAGCTAGTTATTGCATCAAATTTTTACAAATGCCAGGAAATTAGACTAGTTTTTGCAATACAGAATATACACATATTAGACCTTCCCCGTTCAGAAAAATCATCTTCTGTTTGATATTAAAATTTTGCTTTAATAAAATACTGTTCTTTGATTTTTTTTTAGTATTCTCCTATTTCATGACAGTTGCCTCAACTTTTACTTCTATTAATATAATTTTGGAAGCCTCTTTCAGTCTTTAGGGGCTTAACTGCTGTCTATAAATAACATTTCCCAAACATTTGCTAATAAACTGTTCTCTTTTGATTATGCAATGACAGGGTCACGTGTGTTCTTATATTTCATCAATGCAAAATGTGTACACCAACACTTGACAGAAGCAATTAATCTATAGACATTTTTTTTTCTTTCCAGCACTCTTTTCCCTTAATATGCAACTACAAATATTTTCAGAAAAATTCTGTTAAGAATTCTCTGCAAAAACACTGCCATCCTCCCATGATTGGATAAAAATTTTCTTCAATACTATTTGTATGTTAAGATTGCAAATAGGTTCTTGTTCATAGATTTCCATTTTAAATTCATGATTATTTTATGGAATACATTTCCCCGAAGTTAGAAACCAATATTTCCCATGTTCGAAACTAAACTTGCGATGATTCACAAAAAACATCAAGCAATATTGTTGCTGATAATATGAACGAGTCAGATACATTATATATACAATATGCTTTTAATGTCTACAAAGCATGTTTAAAGAGAGATGATACTGATTTTTTTTTTTTTTTTGGTCAACGGAAATAGAGAAAAGAAGAGTTTTGTGGACATGGTATAGTTTGGTTCTCCCAGAAAATGATCTTGAGTCAAGACATCCATTTGACAAGCAGTAAAATGGGGGGAAACACTTTCAGGGGTGTGGGTAAGAGACACAGGGGCTCGGATGAAGCCAGCAATAGGTTTTCATGTTCATTACCCCTTTGTGTAAGTGGGGCTCAGTGTCTCCGTGAAACTCCAGCATCCCATGTAGACACGTCTCAGAATTACCTCAACCCAGAAGCAAGGAGGTTGGGTGTGTGTCTCCCTTCTCCCTGGTGGTCACTGATCAAGAGCATTTCCATGGCGCTGATGGCCCGGGTGGCTTCCAGATTGGTTTTCTGTGGCCATCTGTTGTCCCCTGGCCAGGAAAACAGCAACCACAGCAACACACCAACAGCCAAGCAAAGCCAAGTGGGACCACCAGACAAAAGGTCACTGTGTCTAAGTAAGAAAAACAATTGCTATGTACAGTTGTAAACACCATGAACTGTGAGCATGATTGGGGTCAAGGTTACTTTTTGTTCCAAAGTGGGACATTCATCTTTCTGTTCTCTTTTCATTCTGTGAAAGTCAGAGAAAAAGAAACTAGTCAGCACTGGTGAGGTGTTTAGGGATTTACATTGGCAATGGTGAAAGAGGAAGAAGCGGATTGGTAAAAAAAAAAAAAAAAAAATGCAGAGGCACCTCGCGAATCGACTGAAGGAGCCATGGTAACAGTTATCAAAGAAGAGTGATAGCAAAAGAAAAATAAATCAGACAAATAAAAGAAAAAGTGATGCTACTAGTTTGGGACAATGTTTGGCAATTTTGAGGGATGCTAAACATATATCTTTCTTAGGATTTAGAATTCCCTGTCCTAGGTGTGCATCCAACACAACAAATGTGGGGTCCGCCAACAGATACATAAACCTTTTTTTCTTGATAAACAAGTTTATTCATAAATTTAGTCAACTTACATAAATTGACCTAAAAACTTCAACAGAAGGATAAATTTTAAAACCACTTGGAAGACTATCTCTAAGCAATTTTCCCAGGACAGTAACCAGATGTAACCTAGCCCAATAGCATCTTCACCAGCAGAGGTTCAATGAGTTCTTTTGCAGATCTAATGAGCACAACTGAAATGTATCATAAGAATAGTATTTTCAGAACTGAATAGTCATTTGTTCTACAGTGAACACTACAGACAAAATGTTTTGACTGTAAAACCATGAGCTTTATCTCTTGAGTGTTTTCCATAATAAGAGATAATTTTCATTGGCATAACTCTCTACAAAAGAAAAAAATAATAATAAGTCTGCTATATATTCTTAACTAACTTAAAAGATATTCTCATGTAGCTTTTAGGGGTTATATTACAAACTCCACAAGGAAAAGAACTTAGGAATCATCTCCTCTTAGCAGAGGAGCAACATCAACCTAATTATGAGACCAACCACAACACAACGAAAAGCTGCACTAGCTAGTTCTTCAGAATGTTAGTAACACACCATGCTGGTGCAAATAACTCATGTTTTATTCTAAAGCCCTTACAAATAAAATCCCCAGTTAGTGTTTGCACTATCAGCTAGCGGGTTAGTTAACATGTGGCAGAAGGAGGACTTATGCAACGATTCCTCTTCAAGAGCTTTGCTAAATATATATGGTTCCTTCACCCCTTCATCCTTGGTAGTTTAATTTCCTCTTCAAATACGGGGGCATCGTGCAGGTTCTTGCAGTGTTTCCCATCCTTTCTGAGACACTAAGTTTCACTTGTCTTCTTCCCTTTATGTTTTTTTCATATTTATTTCCAACGATTGGGAAAGGGGTGACCTAAAATACCTAAGAATTCTGGCGCGTGGCTCAATCTCCCGCCCTTTCTCTCTTTAACACCAAAATACTCCCCGTGACCGTCTTCATTTTGCTTCAGCCATACTTAAATTTCGGGAATGCATCAAATTGCTTCTGCTTTTGCTTCTTACATTCTAGTTTCTGTACTCGGACATGATACAAACCAATCTCATTTTCTTTTTTTTCCAGTGACTAACTCTCGATTATCGTGTAGTTAGTTACTTTACAATAGTGTACTGAGCCCTGACGGTTGTCAGGCACTGTGCCAGGGACTGGGGGTATGAAAGAGCTACAAAGGGCACGAGTCCTTCATTCATGGAGATTATGTTTTAGTGGAGAAAACTTGAAAATGAGCAACAAGTAAATTAGATAAAGGTGTTCCATGTCTCTCTCTATCATCTATTTATTATCTATCTATCATCTATCCATCCATCATATCTACCTATCCATGAATCATAACTATCCATATACCATATCTATCCATCATCTATTTATCAATCTTTCCAATCATCTATTCCTTTATCAAATAGATCTATCTGTTTCATCTATCTATTTTGATCTCCATCTACCCCCATCCATCCATCCATTCATCTATTCTATCTATGTATCTGTCATCTATATATCTATTATATCTGTCATCTATCTCTCTACCATCTATCATCTATATATCTACACATGTATTTATCCATCCATCCAGCCATCCAATTACCTATCCATCCTATTCATCTATTCATTTGCCTCACTATCCACCTATGCATTTTCTTTTCCCTCATTTATTTTCTAATCTCTCCCCCTTCACCTTAACCAGAAAGATTTAATTAATGCATAAGAGATATCTTGGTCCTAAATCTAGATTTCTTTATCTTTATTGAAATGCCAACATTATTTGACACGGTTAGAAACTTCACAAACTTTCAATGGCATGTCTAGTGTTTCAAAGGCTATCATGAAATTGTAATGATAACAATAATACTTAAAACATTTTAAAATATCACATTAGGTTGTTATAATTGAAACTGTTATTAACAACATGGAATTATTTGCAGTCAAAATCAAATTGATTCAATGGAACTCATCATTTCCTTTTAGTGACTGTTATTATCCAACACAAGTAAATAACGTTCGTCACTCTTTGGTGTCAGGAATCAAATAAGGCTCTGGCTGATCTTGCATTTCATTGTGTGCTGTGAAGGTATTTAAATTTATGAAAATAATGTATGTAACATTTAAGGATGGAAAAACTTAAATGTCCATTTAAATTGTTTTCTTTTTATATAATTAAAAGTTTGCATCATTTGAATTTGGTGCTGTTACTTTTTCAACATGAAGCAAAAATAAATCTAATTGCTATCAAAATATATAGTGTTGATAACACTTAACACTAATGGATTCACTTCGAGGACTGCAGACTGTGGCTTGAAGTCTTCAAACTCATAACATCATCACCAAGCCTCGGCATTTAGAGTGCTACCTTCTATTTTCTCTTCTGGATTAATGATATCAATGCCTTTAGTTATTACAATTTCAGGCAGAGACGGATGTAGGGACAGCATCCCATTTTTCTGTTGAAGCAGTTTTTCCCACTTAATCTTTTTAAAATTTGTTTATTCCCTAATTTAGAATGATTCAGTTCATTCTCCATATTATTATTATATATTTTTTGCTTTGGGAATTGAAGCATTAATGTTTTTATTAATAATGATGTTTTTATTAATAATAATGATTAATAATGATGGTGATAATAATCCCCCCTGATATAAACACATTAAGAGAGAAAAATTAAAGCAAAAACTTTTTTTTAAAAGAGATCAGGGGAGAAATCCTATAACATTTGTACCCCCCCTGTAATATTCTGAAAGAAAAAAAAAAAAAGAAATGTATGCTAAGTGAAAGGGAAAAAGAAAGAAGGCAGTTACAAAAGATCAAAAAAAAAAAAAAGAGGTAATTCTAAGAAAGTTAGACAACTGTAGCTTCTCTTGGGGAGAAAAGGATTTAGGCATTAATTTGTAGTGTTGCCAGTGGGAAGATACCTAATATATATCCTTGAGATAATGTGTGGAGTATGGCGATACAAACACACACTAAGTGCACTCATAATAAATTCAATAGGGCACAAAGTTGCTAGGACTGACGGAAGGTTCAGGAAAAGCCACTTAATGCCTTTGAAATACCTGTCACCAGCATGTCTTTCCAATGGAATCATTTCCCATCATCATCTGTGGGTCTCACGGGATATCCACAGTACACATCTTCTATTCTCAACAGGAACTTCTGCTAGCTAATTTATCACACTGAACCCCGAATACACCCTCTAGCTATTCTCTACCTGCTTGGATGTCATGATCAATGGCTCAGGTGCAAGCTACACTCCCAATTCTGCTGCGTCCCTGCACTGTGATGCTGACATATTATCTAATCACCTCATTTTCCTCTGCCAGACTATGAAGAAAGCAATCGGCATACACGAAGGATTGTTATGGAAAATAAATAACACGGTATAGATAAATGAGTTAAGCATGTCAAGCACATAACACATATCCAGTAGATACTATGGTAGTGACTATAAATTAAATTTACAAATGACTAGTTATACAAGAAAAAAACACACACACACATCATGTTAAAAGTCAGGATGAGTAGGCAACAAAATAGCAGGCATCTCTGGGCACCCCAAAGTCAGGGGATTCAAGGAATATATCACAGTGAATTACTCAGAGACGGTACTATTTATTTTTCTTCATTGTACACCTTGGCTATAGGCTAGCTCACGTGGCAGAAATATATCCACCACCAGATGGAAAATGTTGGCCTTAATGATAGAAGATTTGCATGTATTATTTTCAGTTAAAATATTGGATGTCTGAAATATCACAGGGATTATAATCATGTTTTCCTTTGCATTTTTAGTTTTTTGGTAACATGAAAGCAGGAACTTGAATCTAAATTGACACACACACACACACACAAAAGAACACTGGAAATGGAATAAATGAAAGTAAAATAAATCATGTTTTTCCTAATTTAATTACTCCAAAAGAGAAACATTGAAGGCAAAAATAATATCAGTGTATGGGGTGTGTTTATGACATATATCAAAGTAAACTGTATGTCAATACCAGCCCAGACAGCGGTGACCTATGTTTAAATTGACTTATCCCCTTTTTAAAAATAAGTATTCCAAAGTTATCTCAGATTTCAGTAATATTCAAAAGATTATGTGAGACATTTTTCTCAGACAACAGATTCATGCTATTCCATTTATGCAGAACTTTGAAATTAGGAAAAACTATTATTTATGCATATATTTAGTATTACTATGCAAATGTTTTGTACTGACTATCTTTTACATTTTTTTCAGTGACCTACCTGTTTTCACATGATGTCATTACCCTATCTTCCTCCCTTGGGCATCTGCAGGCAATGTGATTTGCAAAACAAATGTATTGGAGAAGTCTTTATTTGTACTAGCAATTCATGTTTTCCCATTCTTTCTATTTTAAACCAAGACGTGGTTCCCTCATGTTTTAGATTCTCACAATTTATTTTTCTAGAATTAATAACCGGAAGCCTATTTTCCCTTCCCGAGATAAGCAATAAAAGTACTTTTGAATGACATTGCATGTAGAAGAGATGTATTAATAAATATATCTAAACTAAAAATAAGATGGTGACATTCAAATTAGTGGTGGGGAACTTGTATCTATGCACAGTCTTATCTATGGATCAGATCAGTCAGGAAATCAGTAAAATACAAGAAGAGCAGCAAGAAAAAGACTTAAAGAATATGGGTCTGTGTAATGATGAATGGGCTATTTTATATTTCAAATTGATTGTATCCTTGTTCTCTACTCACAGAAACCCAGCAAAGCAATGTTGATGATCCCCACCTAATGTACCCAATTAATACAATTGGACCATTTTCCTTGTACTTATTATGTTCTTCCTCTGGGCGCCCCGAGAAACAAAATTCAGGACACCTGGTATTTTTCTCCCAAATGATTAAAATTCTTATTTGCCTTTAAAAATTCCAGAAAATGGTAGGAGCTTTTGAGTAGCAAGTGAACATTTTGGAGGGAAAAAAAAAAACCTTTTTTCTGAAGTTATAGAGTAATTTTATTTTCCCCAAATGCCTTAAAGATGCTATTGATCCAAGTGGTAATCGGGTTTTCAATCGCTTACAATGTATAGCGAAGAAATCCTATTTTATAAACGATTGTGAAACTAATTTAATAAAGCCGGGTAAAAGGGACTAACCTAGGGAAAGAGGACCAGACCCAACACGATATTACAACCTATAAATCTTTAAGACAATCTCAGCCTTCCTTTTAGTCCTTAATCAGAAGTTAAAAGATATATAAACCTAATAAACATCACGGGCAATGAAGAGATAATTTGACAGTGGGAAATCAGATGCTCTGAGACCAGAGCCCAATTTGATAGACTGGAACATGAACGGATTTTAATTTGCCTCCCAGATAGTGATCAGTGGTGTAAATTGCATACATCCAGACATTAAAACACTCCAGAGGGCTAATTGGAACAAGCGAATTTCATCTGCCACAGTGATTAGAAAATGGCCATCCTTCAACCTTGTGTCTTTCGATTTCAATTTTTTTTTAACATTTATCCAGCAATCTGTCCTCTGCCCTGCTGAATATGATTTATATATGCTGCATTTTCTACATAGATTAATCATCAAAAGCATAAGATTTGATAATCACAGCATTTGGAGAAGAGAAATTGCTCCTTACATAAGTGAACATTAACCCCTAAGAGTGGTTTCTCTCCGGGGCTGGTTCCAATGGTCTTAAATGACATCACTTAGGCCTCCTCTCTCCTCTGCACCCCTGGGAAATCATTTCACACCAGAATAGATTTTACCTTTAGGAATGTCTTCAAGTTGAGCCTGAAAAACATTTATCGAGGAGGACCTCATTACACTTTGAACTTTCTCATGCAATTCTTGGATCTCCCCCGGCAAGGCAGAATGTGATAAAGGTCACTCATTGAACTTTATAATTTTAGACATAAAATGAGCTGTGTTAGCTTTGGGAGCTTCACATTTTAACTTTCGTTAGTAAAACTTTCACATTCTGCTCTGGCATCACTGGATTTCGATATCATGTGGTTTCTTTTATTTTGCATGTTATTCTCACTTTATCAAAATCTATCCTATACTCTTCATCAATCTGTTGAAGGAACATCATGGTATTATCACTATGGACAACATAAAAGTAGTATCTTCTAAATACATTTTTAACTTTAATCACTATAAATGGTATGGGATACTTGACTGTACACTTTACACAAGTACAGATATGCATATATAATATTTAATGATATATATTGGGAAATGTGTGTAAAGGGTGGAAGATAGAACTTGAGATTTTTGGTTAGATAAAATTTTCATTTCTTCAGTAAGTCTATTTGGATTCAAAGATTTAGCCCCCAAGAGTAAATGAAAGGGCAGACAATTTACACAAGTAAATATTTATGTTTGCTAATTGTCCTATGAGAAAGCTCCTCCTTCTATAAATAGCAGAAATGTCCCATACATCCCTACCAATGCAGGCTGCCCTGGCAAAGAGAATTTTTCATTCTTGTGAATTTATGCTTCAATGAAGGGTATAGAAAATGTGGATAAGTATCCCAGAAAAAAAGTATCATTTAATGCACATTTTTGGTTGAGTGAAAGTAATAAAAGGAAGTTATACATTTGGAAAAAAATCTTCTCAAACATGTGAGATCATGAACAATACACTAAAATGAATATTCCTTTAAAAAGGGCCCTTGAAGATTCCACCTTGAAACAATAATATTCACATGGCTCCAACGAAGCAACGTGCTTGCTTGCTTAATGCAAAGAAACTTTTAAATAAAGTTTATTTGTTAATGATATTTGGAAATGAGCCTTATCTCTTGGGTGTTTTCCATAATGGGAAAAAATTTTGGTTGGCATAAGACAAGTCTCTACTTAAAAAAAAGAAAACAATAAGTCTGCTACATATTCTTAGCTATTTTAGAGATATTCTCATGTAGTTCTTTCATTGATACAATGAACATAAAGGAAATGCATCACAAGAATAGTATTTTCAGAACTGAATAGTCCTTTGTTCAACAATGACCATTAGAGATAAAACTTACTCTTGCAGAGTTTATACTTCAGTTGTGGGTGACAGAAATTAGACAATAAACACAACAAATAAATGCATTCCATATCCAACTGAACAGCCATGCATGGTGTGGGAGGACAAACAGGGAAAGGAGAAACTGCAGGTATGTGAAAATAGATTCAGATTAATTTATACTATGTATCTATGTGAAATAAAAAGTAATAAACAAGAACAATACATTGCATTGTATACAATTAATTGTATAAAATGAATAATACATTGTATCATAATACATTGTATTACAATAACTGGGACACTAAGAACAAGTTAAATTCTTTCTGCTTTTAGAATGCCGGGTGTTTAATGTTACATGACCCTTTGCAATAAATGGTGATCACAAGATGACAAAGCCTCACATCTTAGTTACTAGGAGCACCTGTCTGTGTTGTTCTAAGCCATAGCTCAGGAGATGTACAATTGAAGCGAAGGAACTGAGCCGTGGCATCCCAAAAAGTCCCTTGTGATGCATAGAATGTTGCATCTAGCCGCAGTAATTTAGGTGCTAAGAGGAAGGAAGAGGAATTCCTTCAACAGCTTCTTATGGAAAATCACAGACCATGGTACCTGTGATAGGTCAGTGTCCCGATATAGGAGCCCACCAGGAAATGTTGGGATTATAAATAAGATACTTAAAATAATGTTTAGGCTGGGTGTGGTGGCTCACCCCTGTAATTCTGGGAGGCCGAGGTGGGAGGATCACTTGAGGTCAGGAGTTCAAGACCAGCCTGAGCAAGAGCAAGACCCCATTTCTACTAAAAATAGAAAAAAGTGGCTAGGTGTGGTGTTATGTGCTTTAGTCCCAGCTACTTGGGAGGCTGAGGCAGGAGGATCGCTTCAACCCAGGAGTTTGAGGTTGCAGTGAACTATGATGACACCACTGCACTCTAGCCTGGGCAACAGAGCAAGACCCTGTCTCAAAAAAAAAGAAAAAATGTTTAATGTTTTTAATGAAGATTCATTAAGGCTTATTACAAATAATAAAAACAAAATACACAAGAACAAAGATAAAACTTTTAATTTATAAAAAAGAAATTTTGCCCCAACATATACTGCTCCAAAATTACGATTGCTAACATCAGACATTCTCTCTCCCTCTCTGTCTCTCTAAACACACACATGCACATGTCACACACAGGCCTCCTATTGGTTCTGTTGCTATGGGTAACCCTAACTAATGCAACTGGATTGTTCATCTTTGAAACAGTATGAATGGACCGAAGGTTGCAGGTCCTTGGAAGCCCAGGTGTGACACAGAGAAGAATGCAGTGTCTGTTTTTGCAACTTTTCTTCTACAAGAACCGTCCTCCGGCCATGTCCTTGAGACATGCAAATCAGGTTGCTGCTTCCTGTTGCTGAGGAAACCAGTAAAACCCAAGGAGAGAAGCCTCAGCAGAAACTGACTGTCCCAACAGTTTGGTCTTGCACATCCAGCCTCCAGAACTGTCAGAAAAATAATTTTCTGCTAATTAAACCACCCAGATTTCTGTAGTTTGTGTCTAATCCATTTGGGCTGCTATCACAAAATATCATAGACTAGGTGGTTTATAAACAGCAAACACTCTTTCTCACAGCTCTGGAGGCTGGAAGTCCAAGATCCCGGCATGGCAGAGGCTGTGTCTGGTGGAGACTCACTTCCTGGTTCACACATGGCGCCTTCTCGCTGTGTCCTCACATGGTGGAAGGGGCGAGGGAGTTCTCTGGGGTCCCTTTATAAAGACACTAATGCCATCCATGAGACACCACCCTCATGACCTCATCACCTCCCGAAGGCCCCACCTCCTAACACCATCACCTCAGGGGTGAGGATTTCAACATACGGAATGGTGAGGACACAGAAATTCAGACTATACCACTTTGTTACAGCAAACCTAACAAACTAAAACAATACTGAATTCAAAATACATGGGTATCCCTCCAGCTATACCTGTGGTTTAGGGTAGACCTGTAATTAGAGTCTACCTTTTCTTCACCATCCTTTCCAAATCGTAGTCATCTCTCACCTGAGTAATTGCCATAACCTTTGGACTAACACAGAGCACAGGTATATCAATGTAGCCACAGGCCAATCAGAGATCTTCCGCAGCAGGTAACTTTGCTAAGAATGCCAAGGTTTCAACCAACCTCGACACACCAGTGAAAAAAGGAACATATAGGACATCTCACATGGCTCTCCTGGTATTAGTTCTCAAAAAGACCACACACTCTCTGGCCCAGAAGAATGAATGCTACCCATAAATAAGGTATTGCAGGATTAGCTCAGACAGCACGGTTTCATTTAAGGCATGACACGTCATTTTTCAACCCAGCTTAGGAGACATTTCTACGGAGGTATAGCTTATAAATTCATAAATTTGTGGTTGAAGTACTATAGCAATTCTAAACCAGAGATAATCTGCAAAGGAATTGCATATACAAGAATGCACCTCCTATCAAATATCCTGACTCTATGAGTTGAATTGTGCTTTCCCCTAAAAGGTAAGTTGACGTTCTAACCCTCGGAATCTCAGAGCATCACGTTATTTAGAGATGGAGTTGTTTCAAATAGCATTGGTTAGGATGACATCGTATCGGGGTAAGGTGGGCTCCTAACAAAACATGGCTGGAGTCTTTATAAGACAAGGGTCACAGGAAGACAGAGGAACGCAGAAATAAGCCCTCGTAAAGACAGCAGCAGAGTTGAAATCATGCAGCCACAAACCAAGGAACGCCAAGGATCTCCGGCAGCCCATGGAAGCTGAGGACACACAGCCGTCCTGACATCTTGATTTCAGATTTCTGGTCTCCAAAACTACACGAGAATGAATTTCTGTTTTATGGCATCCAGTCTGCAGTACTTTGTTACAGCAGCCCTAGCAAATAAATGCGTGTATTTATCAGGAAGTACAGTGAGCAGTGTGGTTGCCAGTACATTAGCCTGTGTTGCCGCCTTGTAGCAGATCAAGTAGTTCAGGTTGTCTGTTTTAGCTGCTTCTTCTTCAGTTCATGCCCAATAGTAGAAAAATAACCTCTTGCCACATATTTCTCTGATTACCTTTTATTAGTTTGCTTTCAACAGATTCTGCATTGTCTTATTAAATAACCATAAGCCTGCTAGCACCCTGGAAAACCAACAGGACAGGAATTCTTAATAATTTAATGGGTTACAGGAAATCCTTTCATTAAGGTGCAGGTTGTGACTATATCCTTTCTGATATACTTCTATGAGCTCGTCATCCACAGTTATCCAAACATCTTTAGCACATCATTCGCAGTTATTTAAACATTTCATCAGCGTGTGTTGAGGACAGCACTTAATTGAGTGTATTCATCTTTTTGTTTGTTTTAGGCAAATTGACTTCCTTTGTAAGTTTCAGACTTATTTTGTCAATTGGGAGTTTCCATTCAGCTCTTGAAAATATTTTCTCACCCTGACTAATCACTGTTTATATAAATCGTATTTTTATTTAATTTTCTCACCCTGACTAATCACTGTTTAAATAAATCGTATTTTTATTTAATCTGATCAATGAACTTAAAAGCCTTTGTTATACCATAGAATTGCAGCAGAGAAAGTTAAAAGTCATACTTGACAACTCTCATGTATCAGTTAAAAATCGCAGTCTCATTCCTTCCCAACATAAATGAGTTTTCTCCATGACTCGGGAAATTCTTGATCCATCTACTTCATAAAAATATCATTTCTGATTTCATGACATAGTTTTTAGTAAATACCATCTTTTTGGTGTTAAGTGGAAGGATGCCTGGGTGCACCACAAAGTTAGAAAGAAAAGAAGATGTTATCTATGTGTACAATGGGATTTCAGGGGGCTTTGCCCTGCTGCCGGCAAATATACCCTGTGAAAGGCTCCATAGCACATATTTTAGATTTGGTGAACCGTACGATCTCTGTTGTGACCACTCAACTCTGGCATTGTAGCAGGAAGCAGCCACTGAAGAATGCTGATGACTGGATTTGGCTGTGTGCCAATAAAATCTTATGTACAAAAATAAAAGAGAGTAGTGGTTGAGTTTGGTCCACCTGTACAGTTGCTAACCTTTTTTCTCATCCTTTTGAATTTTCACCAGCAGGGACAGCAGAAACAAATTGGAGAAAGTATGTTGCTTCTTTCTTGGTAATCTACTGTTAATGTCTATGTACCGGCCTCCCTACATAATTTCGTTGTGCTTCCAGCATGTGCTTACCAGAGTTTCTCTTCTTGATTGCTTCTGTCTAGACGGGCTCAGAGAAGTTTAATTTAGCAAAGCCACTGAGCTTAAGGGATGGGAAGAGTCAGCAGAAATCTTCAGAAAGACAAAGATGCATGTTCACTAATAAATGATACCGATTCCAGTTTTGTATTCAGTTAAAAGAAAGGTGATCACAAAATCATCTGTCCTGGGCTACAAGCATGTAACCAAAATATATGTACCCCCACATATCCTGAATAAATAAAAAATTAAAAATTAAAAAAAAAACCATAAAAAATATCATCTGTCCTGACACATTTCCCAACTCTTAACTTCATCCCAACTTTGTTCCACCTCCTCTGGGGTCTCCAAACTCGCCCACATTCATCACTGAGTCTTTCAGAACATCATCCTTATCTTCCACGAAGACCATGTTATAGAGCACCAGGTTCCAGCAGTCCTAAGAGACGGTGACTGCAACACCAGGTCACTCCACCCCGGTCAGTGCAAAAGGCTCAGGATGCCTCGTCTGACATTGAGCAAGGAGATCTTTCCATCTCTTGGTTAATTTTTTCATACATAGATGCTATGGCTTCAACCGAAACCTGATATTCATTTTTTCTGATCAAATATATTTAGTTCTAAACCATGATTCTCAGGAATGAATGTAAATTATTGCAGGAGTGGGGGGAAATAGAATGAATTTGTCTTGGCATAAGAGTCAGGGGTGGAGAGAAAGACGATCTCTGGTCCACTAGCATTTATGATGCACCAGCTGTTCCTTAGAAATACCGTCGATTTCTTGTTTGATTCAGACCTTATTTTCCAACACCTATTTAAACAGTGATACCTAACTCAGTTGGTTACTTTTTGTTTGTCTTTTCATTTCTTCTTTTCATGATTCATTTCTTTTGAATGACTTTTTCTTTTTCATCATGCAGTGCCATAAGGAACAGAACACTCTGCTCAGTTATTGCTCCTTAAATGTTCTTTTGGCTTCCACAGGGAAAGAGTACTAAAAAAAATAAACCCCAAGATTGGAGAGCCCCTATACCTTGGCATCTACAATGACCTGAGCTACTAATATTAATTAGGGTGTTACTGCAGTAGTTTAAGGCCAGGATAGAACCAACTGCACCCAGAGCAGGCTCAATACATTGGAAAATCTGCTAACTGAAACAATGCCATGTAGCATTAATTGCTAGAACCACAAGAAAAATTCAAATGAGCAACATCTCACTTGGTCAAATCCCACCATGGCTGCCACCAACTCGACTAGAACCTCAGGAGGAAGCGATTAGTGTAGATGCCACTTTGGACAAAGCCATCTTACTCACAATTCCTAGGTTGTGGGCTCCAAATGCCTCTCCTTCCTTCCTGGATTGAGCTGGAACTACGTGACATGTATTTGTCCTGCATATTTTCCCTCTACCTTCTAGCAGAATGGCATATGTGTCTTCAAGGAGGGGACTTTAGCTTTGAATGACATCAGAATCTGGTTCTAAGTGAGGAGATAACAGACTTGCATGGCAGGTGGATATCATCCAAGACATTCTACCTGCAGGGTTATTTACAATTGTATGTGCGTATGTCTTTGTATATAGAAATATATGAAAAGACATGCACTGAAATATTAGAAATGGCTAAACTCTATGTTATGTGCTATGGACAAATGCATGATTTATGTTGTATTTTCTCATGTTTATAAAGTTTTCTACATAGAACATTTATAATTTTGATCAATACATCAATCAAGTATTTATAAAAGGAACTTTTCTTATAACTTTCTCTCATTTCCCCTTTGTGAAAATGAAATTCAGCCTTTTAAAACACTGCAATCTAAGATGATGATTATCGTACAAAGATGATATAAATTTAATCCTTAAACTAATTCCAAAAAAATAAAGTTTCCCCATTTGTAGCAGCAGGGGACAGACCCTAAGACCATGTAAGAAGATTCTCCTGCTTGGTGAACGGTAGAGCTATTTTTGGAACATTGGCAGTTTAACTCTGCAGCCTAGCTCATAACAGCATTGCATTTGGATTCTCAAACTGCTTATGTAATAATAAATGCAGGTACCTTGGGGCCCTTCCAATGTTAAGGCCAGAAATCTATACTTCTATAAGCATCTGAATCTTCTCCGATACAGGCAGATCTAGTGCCACGCTTGGAGATAGGCTGTTACAGCGTGTGGCCATGAAATGATTCCTGAAAATAAATCTCAGCCCTGACTGCAGAGACACAGTTCCAGAAAGAAGGCCAGTGTTTAGCATCCGTGTTGTGGGGATGCCACTCGAAACACTTTGCAGTGCAGATATCTTCCTGATTTGTCAGTGAAACTCTGCACTTTAAAATGAAGAGACTGAATATATAAAATTTGGGTTTGTGGCACTCAAATGTTTATAGCAGTATGATTCACAATTCCAAAGATGTGGAAACAACCCAAGTGCCCATCAATACACGAGTGGATTAATAAAATGTGGTCTATGTACACCATGGAGTTCTACTCAGCCATAAAAAACAATGGTGATCTAGCACCTCTTGTATTATCCTGGATAGAGCTGGAGCCCATTCTATTAAGTGAAGTACCACAAGAATGGAAAAACAAGTGCCACGTGTACTCACCATTAAATTGGTATTAATTGATCAACATTTCTGTGCACATATAGTAGTAACGTTCACTGGGTGTCGGGCAGGTGGGAGGGGGCGGAAGGGAGGGGTAAATTCACACCTAACGGGTACAATGCTCACTGGGGGATGGGCACACTGGTAACCTTGACTCAAATGGTACAAAAGCAATTTATGTAACCAAAACGTTTGTACCTCCATAATATTTTGAAATACATTTTAAAAAGGATGCCTATTAAGTCACAGCAGCTTCACTTCATGGCTGCCACTGGGTTTTTAAAACATTCTAAAACATGACTAATTGGCAGTCTAGATTGCTCAAGGTATGAGAAACCCTGTGAAGCACTCTTGGAGGAATTAGAATACACCAACTGTCACATTACAGGTGGTAGATGATGCCTGCATTTTGTTTACAAGCTCACTGGTCATCCCGGGTTCCCTGTGATATCAAAATCAAATTGAGACAAAGTCATTCCTTGTCTCAGTAAATGTAATTAATGTCTTCATGCCTCAAAAATTTCCAGTGAAATTGGTTAAATAAGTAAATAAATGAATAGATTGGTTAACTACTTGATTAACTAAGGAGAATAAAGAAAATAATTTAACATACAATAATGATTTTTTAAGGAGATCTCCAAAAAATTCAACTTCACCACCACAATGCTCAGATTTAAAATGTCATTGGAAGTGAATTTTAACATTTCATAATGTGAATATTATTCTCTCTCTGTATGTCTTTCCTCTCTCTACGTGGATTAGCTCAAGTGAAACTTTGTCTATGAAAGCTTCTCTATCCTGTGTTAATTTTAACAATATAATAAAAAATAAAAACAAAGATATTGATTGTGATATTCCACTCACTCCAGTGTTTTTGATTGTCTCGTCTGTGCAAACACAATCTCGACACCCATCCATTCTTTCAGAGCTCATATATTTCCATTTCCATTCTAGATAATACAAAAATCCTGACATCCCCTCAAAACTGTGATCCTAAATGAAGTCATCATCTTCTGAAGAAGCTATTCTCCTTCTATTTTCTGTTTGCTGTTTAACACTATCCTCATGTTCCTAGTAATCCATGAATAAAAGAAGAAAATTTAAATCTTTGCCATCTTTCTACCGTCTACTAATCAGAAAGACTTTATAATGTCTTTCAAGTATGTTTTTTCATTTTTATATCCACTCTAATTTAGACTCTTGAAACTTAGCCTTTCCTCTCCCACAGCAATCTTCATTCTTTCTCACCTCAAACACTTTCCTCTTGCTATTGTGATTTTAACATGTCTGAAATAAAATTTTTATCCTATCAGAGGCTCCTGACCAAAATTATTGAATGTTTTCTATTACTCAAAACCAAAATTTATCATTACATCGATCTTGACTATATCTACAATCTTTGGTTTTAACAGTTAAGTTCACACAAGTTAATTGATACGTATATAATTTCTATTCTAGTCACTGGGATGCAGCTTTCTCAACAGTATTCATGGCACATTGAAAGTCATAGATCTCCTCTGTTATTGGTTATTTACCCTTTTAGTACTTGTAATGACACGTCAGGATCCAAGAAGGCAAAGGCTCCTCTCTCGGAAGCCTCTAAACATCAACATACATCAGTTCATGGTAGTCTCACAGGGAAATATTATCTTCGACTATATGTGCCAAGATGGTGAAAAGGAAAAGATTCGGAAGCCCTGAGTTAGGAAGAGGTTTTGCTGATTTAACCTTCACCAAGAATACAATGCCTTAATTAAGATAAGAAGACTTTTATTTCTTATGCAAGATTTCAAGACCTATGTAGGAGACCCATGTTATTGGAATCCAGCCGTCTTCTGCATTACTGCTTGGCTTTAACTGGTGCTGTGGTTTTGTCTTCATGCGTGATCTAAGATGCTCACTGAGATGCCTATATTTCTGCCAGGAAGGAACTGGCCAATACAGAGAGGGCTGCACACACATCCCTGCAAGAGCATGCCCTCTACCCAGGTCTTATTGTGCGGAAACTACTACACCAAGCTTCCAGGGAGACTGTTAGGTTCCTCTGTGTGGATGTCCCCTGGTCCCCGGGGTCCCTGTGTCAAGAATGAGTCCTGGTACCAAGTTGAGCTGATGACTGAGTAATTACAGACACAGAGCATTTTATACAGTTTATCCCATCAAAGAGAGAATGAAAGTAAAGGAAGCTACACAAAGGGAAAATATGTTCCAGAAAGAGTGGAAGGGGACAGTCCCCACTAGGGGAGAAAGACAGGGACGGCTGAGCACAGCTGCCTTTCATAAGCTCACTAGTTTGTCCCGCCCATCCCCTGGCAGGACTGGTTGCTCTTTCCTGCCTTTAGGGTGATTGACAGGGAACAGTTCCTAGCCACAATTTGGTTCCTAGCTACAATTCAGTCCCAGCTCTCCACCCTTAACCACTTCCTTGCCACCTGTTTACCCTCTGTCTGAGCTAACAAGACTACAAAAAACATAGTCTTTATTTTCAGTAGCTTTGTGTTCAGATAAAGACACAGGATTTTTTCTTTTCTTTTCTTTTCTTTTTTTTGAGACAGAGTCTCACTCTGTTGCCCGGGCTACAGTGCCGTGGCATCACCCTAGCTCACAGCAACCTCAAACTCCTGGGCTCAAACGATCCTCCTGCCTCAGCCTCCCAAGGAGCTGGGACTCCCCGTGGACACAGGGCATTTTTCTGTTTGGTTTTGGTTTGTTTCCCTAAATAAAAAAAAAAAAATCACAGGAGACAACTGGTATTCTCTTCCATAATTATCAGTGATCCATAGGGGATGACATGGGAGATGAAAATTTCACCCTTGAAGAAATCAAGAATTTACAAGAGTAGATTTTAGAAAAATATGAGTTTGAGTTCATTCTACCAGACATAGAGCACAAAGTGTTTTGATATTTTTGAGAAGTAGAAGATCCCTTTTGAAGGAAACAGACCTCTATATAAATATGGAAATATTAAAAAAAAAGAAAAGTAAAATTTCTATACCTCCATATATAAGCCCTGGAAATTATCGTGAAGCCAAGAGTAGGTACTACCGGAAAAAGTAGATTGCTGAAGTTCTTCTGAGTCTATTTCTATCAAACTGATTTGGCTTTGATAACGGTGCATGTTCATGCCAAGGTAGTGTTGCATTTCATAGGGAATGATAATTGGATGTTTTCGCTTATGCTCAGTGCAGACTTCCCAACAGCACTGGAATACAGATAGAAAATTTAAGAACAGATTGAAGGGCCAGAAAATATTCCATGCCCCAAAGAGAGGCCAACAGAACTGCATATCAGAGTTAATATTTCTCTGTGACTACTTTAAGGGGGAGCCATAGAAATGGGATGAATATATAATCAAGCAGGGGGGAGGGGGCGGGGGGGGAGGGGACTAAACCTACCTAATGGGTACAATGAACAGTATTTGGGTGACAGGCACATCTATAGCCAGGAGTCAAGCATTACAAACATTATCCATGTAACCTAAAACATTTTTACCCCCTGAATATTTTGAAATAAAAAAAGAGTTAACTTTAAGTGGTTCAAAAACTTAGTTTTATTCTATTCATAATGCCTTTTCTAATACTGCATTCTACTTAGACTATAGAGTCTATAATGAAGACTCCCTGAAATCTTGCCCATTCTTGAAAACATTATTTTCAAGAGATTTTTTTTCTTTTTCCTATTGCAGCAATATTTTTTTCTGTTGGAGTTACATCTAGAACACCTCGTGGCATTGTGCTTTTTACAGACAAGATGATAGTCTCACCTTTATGAAAAGGTATTAAGTAATAAACTTATTATGATTGATCACAATCATAAATATAGGTTATGATTATAGTTAAATTAATGTGACCACTGACTAGTAGCCAAACTCTCTCCAAAATCCAGTCCATAGAATATGCACATTAAAGTCCACTGTCAAACAGAGCTCTGAAAATGGCTATATAGAGAGCAAATTGAAATTATGTCTAGAGCATCTTTGGAACCATTTCAAAGT
This sequence comes from Lemur catta, assembly GCF_020740605.2. Classification (NCBI taxonomy): domain Eukaryota; kingdom Metazoa; phylum Chordata; class Mammalia; order Primates; family Lemuridae; genus Lemur; species Lemur catta. Next base: position 70,464,254 of record NC_059155.1, read on the forward strand.
CATTGACTGAGTCTACTTTCACAATTACATTCTATCCAAATATTCGGCACCTCTTATACCTTCAAATATTGTGAAAAATATGCACAAACACACATACATCATATGTATACATAGATATACAGTTATCTCATACATAGAAATAATATTAAATGTTTTTACTTAAAATCTATCGCACAAATTATTATTCCAGTTAGGACAGAAAATTATCTAAGCCTCTCGCTCTTCCAAGTGGATCAATGGATATCAGTCAACTATCAAGTGGATAGTTCTTGTTAAACCTACTGGATAGCAAAAGATGCCAAAAAAAAAAAAATCCTAAACAGACTGTCCATAATCCTTTATTAGGAGAGAAGGGAGCCCGGCCACGGAACAGCAAAGGGAGAAGGCATCAGACATGGATAAGGTTCAGGAGAACCCAACTGAAAGCAGTAAATCTTGAATAGCTGCACATGAATGGGTTTTATCCAATACCATCCCCAGAAACCACACACATACAGAAAACTCACAGCCACCTGCCAGTTTTTCCTGTGGACTTTCACTCAGTGCGGGTGTGCAGTATGAGGAAGGATGGAGGAAGGGCAGGAGGACTCATAAGATGTCCTTCCACGCCCAGGTGAGTTTCCATAGCGGAGAGATGCTCTGAAGGAGCAATGGGTCTTCCGCGTATAGCTCTCTGCCAGGGTGTGGGCAGTGCAGGACGGGTAAGAGACATTCCTATCGGCACTCCAAGCCTTAACAAAGTTCAAGACTAGTTATCAAAGTCCAGAGAGAAGCCGGGGAGCTGAGAGAACATTTCCCTGAGGAATTCTAGATATTTATGCTGTGTACAGCATCTGTCCATGCCTAAGGCTAAGCGCAAAAGGGTAACATGGCTTAGACAATAAGAGACCTTTCCCTAAATACTTAGTAGGCATCCTCACTGAACTATCAAACACATTTTTAATCATGTGTGTATCTTTCATCATTTATTTTAAACTATTAAATTAGAATGACGTACTCTTTAAAATTCAAGCCTGTATGGAGACATTCAGAATTAGAATTGAGCAAAGAAAAATATATATGCATATACAGACACGTATATATATTTTTATAAAGCATATATATCTGTTCAATATGTTTCTTAACCACATACACCTTACCATATAGCTTTATAATGTTGTCTCTGTAAAGATTTGTCTTTTGTATTTGAGTGGGAGAAAAAAAAAGGAGGAAAAAAAGAGAAAGAGACAGAGACAGAGAGAAAGAGTGAGAGAGAGAGAGAGAGAATATTCAGTTGTGAATATTGTCCTCTCATGCGGCAATATGCACTACAAACTCTCCACCAGGACTGTTCATGTTCAACCTCCAGAGCAGTAATCTGTCTTATCTACTCTTGTTTTTTTTTTTTTTTTTTATCTAAGACATTTCAGTTTTCATTTCCCTGACCTATAGGTCTAGCTTCTTGCTGTCTCTATTCTACCCACATGCAGGGATGTTTTCCCACTTTAGAAGATTTACAAAGATAAGATGCCTAACTACCACCATCAACATATTGGTCATTTGCTAATTGTTTCCAAGGTGCATGCATAACTGAACACCTTTATGTACCCTCTGTCATTGCATTGGGCATTCGAAATTTTTAATTTGTTTTTGTTTTTTATTGTTAATATTTTAATTTCAGAATATTACAGGGGTACAAATGTTTTGGTTACATAGATAGCTTTTGTACTGCTTGAGTCAAAGTTACAAGTGTGCCCATCACCCAGATAGTGTACATTGTACCCATTAGGTGTGATTTCACCCACCCCTTCCTTCCCCCCTCCCACCCGCTTCATTTCTGTTGAGTTTTACTTCCATCTGTGCACATGAGTGCTGATCATTTAATAGTGAGTACATGTGGTGTTTCCTTTTCCATTCTTGCCATACTTCACTTAGGAGGACGATCTCCCGTTCCATCTAGATTGTTGCAAAGGGTATTAATTCATTTTTAATGGCTGAGTAGAACTTCATGGTATACATATACCATGTTTTATAAATCCACTCATGTATTGACAGGCACTTGGGTTAATTCCACATCTTTGTGATTATGAATTGTGCTTCCATAAACACTGGAGTGCAAGTGTCTTTTTGATACAATGACTTTTTTTCCTTTGGGTACATACCCAGTCATGGGATTGCTGGATTAAATGGTAGGCGTTTGAGTTCTTTGGGGTATCTCCATACTGTTTTCTATAGAGGTTGTACTAGTTTGCAGTCCCACCAGCAGGGTATGAGTGTTCCTATCTCTCTGCATCCACACCAGCATCTACCGTTTGGGACTTTTTGATAAAAGCCACTCTCACTGGGGTTAGATGGTTTTGGTTATGGTTTTGATTTGCATTTCCCTGATGATTAGCAAATAAGTAGGTTTGTTGCCAAAGTACTTCCTTACAAAAGCCAGAGGTTATGTTTTCTTTCTATCATTTTTATTTCTAACTCCATCCTTGACTTCCTGTTTTCAATATTAAGATAGTTAACCAGCGTCTACAGCCATATCTTCATATAATCAAGGCTTAATAATCTAAAGGAAAGGAGAAACTTCCCAACATCCCAAATATCCTCTCTTTGTTTATTTTTTTTTCCTTTCCATTCACCCCAAATTCTAGTCAATGGTATCCTCATGAATGATTCAAGACCCTTAACCAAACGTTTACATAGTCATTACTTCTGAATTAATTGTAGAATAAAGAGTTAACAGACTGGGATAAACTTCTCTCCAATAATCTTTCTTCCCCAGATGTCATATCCATAACTGTCCCTCACTTCATTTTGTACATATAAGGCAAATCCAGGTCAATCACTGCTACCGAATAAGAGCCCATTTTCCCATCTGTGAATTAAATCATCCCTGCAACTGGGCTTCCTCCTTCTCTATGAAGAACCATGTTCTTGTTTCAAAGTCCTGCTCACTTACCAACCTTCTCTTGAAGGAGCCTTGTTCTTGCTGCAAATCGACCGATGCCTGCTGTGCAATCTTCGACCCACTGGACTGCCACTCTGACGAATTTATCACATTGCATTTTGCAGCAGAAATCTGCATGGAAGTGCTAGTCTTTTCAACTCATTCCAAAGCTCCTCCTGAACAGAAATGGCTCATATTCACAGAATCCCATAAAACGTTGGTTTAACGGAATTGCCTTTTAGAAAGCCTGGAACCTGAATAAAATTGTACAAAGCCTGGGTAAAATCCTTTGAACTCAAGGTCAGAGAACAGTATCTACATCGTAGTCTGAGCTCACACCTGTTGTGCAATGTTGTGCAAGGAACTTAAACACCCTGAGAATCAATTTCCTTACCTGTCCAACCAGAAAGTTAGCTGTGATCATTTTAAGGTGTCCTGCATAGTGTGCGCTTTTATGAACGTTACTATTCCTGAGTGAGGAGAATAAGGGGATGTTAATCTTGCATGAACTCTTTTGTAAAGACGATTAAATATTCCCTAATAAAAGACACCCATGGATTGCTTGTGAGTGAGTTTTCTGGAAGCTGGCTGCCACATTGGCATTTCTTACCCACATTTAGATGGCTTCTATAATTTTGTGGTACTTGCCTGATAAAATGATTAGAATTTTCTCAAACTCATTTTTTGACAAACTAGGACAAATTTATTTTTTTATTTTTTTATTTATTTCAGGATATTATAAGGGTACAAACTTTTTGGTTAAATTTTATGTCTTTGCTCTCAAATGTTTATGGCAGAACAATTCACTATTGCAAGGATGTGGAAACAACCCAAGTGCCCATCAATTCATGAGTGGATTGTTAAAATTTGGTATACGTATACAATGGAAAATTACTCAATTATAAGAAATGACAGGGATCTAGCACCTCTTATATTTTCCTGGATTGAGCTTGAGCCCATTATCCTCAGTGAGGTATCACAAACTAGGGTAAATTAAAAAAAAAAATTTTTTTTTCCACCAGAGGAGAGTTGAGCTAAACATCCTTTCTCAGATGCATCAGAAAATTATGGTGGGGAATACAGAATTTAAGTTATATGCTTTTGCTGTTACTTCTAAGGAATGCCGCTTCTGATTCAAATCACGAGCAACAGAGAAACGCCTACACTTCATTAAAGGTGAAAATTCAAGATGAGAAGCTTTCTGTTCTGCCAGTGAACAGAAAGTGTGTTCCACCTTCACATATGCTGTGCTTTTAAAGGCCAGAGCTCAAAGAAGCCACAGGTACCAAAATGATTTCAGAAATAGATGGTAGGTGATTCCCACCCATGAGTTCAGAGATTGAATCGAACCAGCCAGAGATTAATTGGCAGTGAGGAGACTGAAGATGTCAACTATATCCTGTAACAATAAACAACTGAACAAAAACAAAGATTATGTTTTGTTTTGTTTTTTAGGTTAGCTTTTCCTTTGTTGTTGTTGTTCTATTTCTGTTCAGGGAACCTCTTTGAACAAAATGACTCTCAATGAAGAGGTGTCTAAATGACATTGTCAGTATCACTATAAAATTACATAATTGAATTTGCTTTGTAAAAGAGCGCATGCAATTTACCTACCACATATTCTATGCTTCATAAATTATATGCCTCTGTTCTGAGGTTCATCACAAAACAAGCAAACTTTCAAAAACAATTTTAAGGCAGGTAATAGAGATCATCCTCTCCTGAATTATGCTAGATAGTTTATATTCTGCATCTTTCAAAATGGAAAAGACATTTAAAAAAATGGGATGGGGAAGCTTAAATAGCAGACCACCAAGTGAACTTCGGAAAATAGGATGTAGTCATTACTTTATACGAAAGCCACAAACATATTTGCTCACCACATAACCTTAAATATGGAATATAAATCCCATAATTTTTTCATTTTTTTAGATACAAAATTAAAAGCAAGACAAGGTAAATGGCTTGTGAATAAATAGCTGTTCAAAGTCACAAGTAGGCATGAAATTGAGAAGAATAACCCCATACACGAATTATTTTCCTCAACTAGGCATCCAAATTTTAAATGTTATGTATGTGACTGTAGTGTTTGCTATGTAGGGCTGCATTTACAAATTCAGAGTTTCAATATATCAAGCTTCTGGAATAGTTTTTTTTTTCAATCTTGACTAAAATAGGCCATCTTAAAATTTATATTACAAATCAGTACTGTAATTTTCATCATATGGACTGTATTTTTGTATGATTAGACTAAATTGATCTTAATGATTATCTTCACAGCATATGATGTAGGCAAGGAAAACTGGCGTCATTTTACTCATTAGAAAATTATGTCTGTAACACTGAAAATAATGCTAAAATTCAGCCTTTTTATAAATAAAAAACAGAGGTAGCTCTTAGCTAGAAAACATGGCAAGTATGTTTTCAAGGTGTAGGGGGTCAAATAATTGTACCATATTAAAATATGCGTGTATATTTATATTTCAAGGAGCTTTTATTTAAAGGTATTTTATACAGTTCTGCTTATGTGTTTTGACTTGGTGTTTGGAAAGAAAAAATTAAAAACAAATAAATTAAGAAAAAATATTGCTGAGAGCCAGTGATGTCTCATTAATTAAAATTGTATGCAATTAATTATCCAACAAGCCAGGGACCTGTGCCAACCACAGACAATAAGCCACCTCCCATGTCAAGATAAGGAACCCTAAACAGAATGGGCATCAGAGAAGATTTTCAGGCAACTCAAGTACAACTTGGAAAAGACAAGAACTTGATGGCAGGAGATAAGAATTAGTATTGCTTGCAAAAGAAAGCTATGATCAGAGACACAGTACCAAAAAAAAAAAAAAATGAAGTTTGAGTCATATCTTATGTGTACTTAGAAGAGTGAATATCTTAATACATCATTTAATATTTGGAGGAAATATAAATATTATCTTTCTCTCTGTCACTCTCTCTGTCTCTCTCTCTCTCTCTTTTCCAAACAGAAACAGTGAATGAAGATTTTGCATCCGAAGAGTGACTTCTATATTCCTCCTAGATCCAAGTTATTGCATAATTTTTCGCTGGCTTTGTAGGTGATCACACCATTATAGTGCATAAAAGCCATTTAAGGAAGTCTCTGGGGGTTCATAACGACACATTAAATTAATGGGTGAGGAACGGAGACTGTTATTGTCACTAGATCTTTTCCTGTTTAATTGGCTTAAAAGAAATTCCATTAAGAGAATTTCTGTATCAAATAATTATTCTGTCAATTCTACTAAAATAAAATTCAGCCAAATGTACTGTTTTATGAGGTTGGCCAAATGGACTAGAGTGGTCATTTTAAAAATGTTAATTTTAACTCAACTTTTCTTGGACATTTGTGATGGGAATTGCAGATAAGACATAAAATTGTGTTCCTGGAAGTGCACCTTTATTTATATATTGATGGGAGAGTATGATTAACTGTAATTTATCACACAAAGATGGTGTAAATATGCAGAATGAGTGAGAAAGTTAGGAAAGTGACGGTATGCATTTTTTATCTTCCACCATCATAATATTATTTTGTAACTTATTGGTTGCTCTTCAATATATATTACCCAATATATGCCTGAGGGTTTGGAGCTCAGTGAATTGTCACCACCACACACTAACTATCAGTGGTTAAAATGTGAGTGTATTTCTACATAATATTCTAAAATATTTCTACCGAGTGCTCAGAATCAAAGAGAAAAATGCCATTTCTTTAAACTGAATCATTCTTGCAGCATAAACAAATACCTTTTGTCTACTGCTTGTGATACACACTAAAAGATTTGACTATCAACATTAAGGCCAAACCTTGGAAAGAGTAGTCACATGGGCTAGTTATTTCTGAATTACCCTTGAATTAGTGATCAAAAAAGTTAGTATTCTTGCTGAACTGAGATCGATTTTTTAAAATATTTTTTTAAATTTTAGAATATTACAAGGGCAAAAATGTTTAGGTTACATATATTACCTTTGCCCCGCCTGAGTCAGAGCTACAAGCGTGCCCATCCCCCAGTGTGCACTGCACCCATTAGGTGTGGGTTTATCCATCTCCTCCTCCTCCTCCCACCTGCCCGACACCCAATGAATGCTACTACCATATGTGCACATAAGTGTTGATCAATTAGTACCAATTTGATGGTGAGTCCATGTGGTGCTTGTTTTTCCATTCTTGGGATACTTCACTTAGTAGAATGGGCTCCAGCTCCATCCAGGATAACACAAGAGGTGCTAGATCACCATTGTTTTTTGTGGCTGAGTGGTACTCCATGGTACACATATACTGATGTTTTTTAATGCTTTTATCAGGGAGCAGACAAATGTCTGATATCACTAGGCACTAAAATTTATGTTTTAAGGTAAAACAGTAATCAAATAATATCTTCTGTGTTGTGTTTATGAACAACTTGGGAAAGCGTCATGCCTCCAAAGATATTCACATTCCTCTCTCCACTTAATAGCATCTGCATCTATTCAAGGAAAACTTTAGCATCAAGAGTTCTTTTTTTTTTAATTTCAGGATATTACAGGGGTACAAATGCTTTGGTCACATAAATTGCCTTTGCACCATCTGAGTCAAAGCTACAAGCAAGATTTCTTATACTAAAGAAAAAAATGTATATATATGTATATTACATACAATCCTTTATCATTTTGGAAGTGTGTGGATTCAAACTGTGTTTGCCGCAAAGTTGGTGGGGGCTTCTCTGACATTTAGCAGGCAGAGTTTAGACGTGCAAACTAATCCCACAAGATGCAGGACAGTTCTGAGCAAGGAAGAATTATCCCTGCAACAGTTCTATGTTCTGAAATCTTCCTAGATATACATGTAGGTAAAGAATATATTTATAACCATTTGAGCTTAAGAGCTAAACCCATTTCTTATGTGAATATAAATAATGTTTTGGGGCTGAATGGTGGCTTACGCCTGTAATCTCAGCCCTGGGGGAGGCTGGGGTGGGAGGATCATTTGAGGCCAGGAGTTTGAGACCAGCCTGGGCAAAATAGCAAGACCCCATCACTAAAAAAAAAAAAAAAGAAAAAAAATATATATCCCAGCATGATGGCACACGCCTATGGAACTAACTACTCAGGAGGCTGAGGCAGGAAGATCACTTGAGCCCAGAAACTGGGGTTACAGTCAACCATGATTGTACCACTGTACTCCAGCCTGGACAACAGAGCAAGACCCTGTCTCTAAAGAACACTAATAATAATGTTTTGCATGATTCTCATGCACACTGAATTTTCAATGAAGACATTTAATTATGGAAGTCTAGGTATTCTGCTCTGTGTAAAGCTCTTTTCCAGGTAAACGTTTCTTTCAAGACAGAATAACAGCAAATTCCACTTAGGTTGCAAGGAAATCCAATCTGAAGTAATGATTATTTCTCTATCACTAAGATTCTAAAGAAACTAATAATGAGTTTCCTGATAGCCATTCAAATGTAATTCAAATCATGGTACCCAATGAAAGCATGTTCTGCATTTCAAATACAAACATGTGGGGTAGGTCAAGGTAAATGTTTATTTGCAACTTCCTCTCCCCCATTTTATTTTCTCCTTACCACAGGGAAGCTATTCCCTTCATTCAAGAGAAGTATTTAGAAAAAGATAGATTCCGGGCAACAGTGAGATTTTCATTCAATTTTTTTGTTTTATTTCTCCTCTGTATGTTCTGCCACAACGTGAAAATATGAAGTGTTTTGCATTTTGCATTAGTTCTATCAAGTTTTACTATTTGGGAAATTTAAATAGCATAAACACTTTGTAATAGTGGATGATTCTATGGTTTTTGCACCTTACAAAAAAAAAAAAAAAGATAGAATAATGTTGTGTGGGGCACTCAAACTTCCAGAGTTTATTCCTCCTTTGAAACCTCACTGCCTTGAATAAGAAGCCACGCAAAATGCATTTGGAACGCATGTCAGGAACATGACCCAAGAGATGAATATACTATATATTTTTTTCATGCAATTTCAAAAAGGCCATTATCCAAAAAGGTGGCCTGAAAGCACCCTGTGATTTATGAATTGCTCCAAATGGATCATTCCACAAAAAATGGAATGTCCTCATGAAACAGTTGCTCAGACCAGACCCAGCCAGGGTCACAGCGGTTCCACATCCTTAATCGCCATATGTACCCATCTTGAGCAGATTGCTATAAAATGGCACCGGAAGCAGAACCGCCTTAAAATAGTTGCCAAATCTCCCTGTGTCAGGTTAGAAAGTGAAAAGAACATAACAGAGATATCAGAGCAGCGGAATTTCACCTGCAAAGATGAATCGGAACGAGGATAATTTAAGCCCCAAGCTTCGTAGCCAGGTCAGTCTCTGCATTCCGTGGCTGTTCATCTTGTTACTGTATCACAAAGGGTTACAGAGATGATTTGCACACACATGGCCAGACGGCTACAGTTCTGGAATCTATAACAGCCGCTATACTTTTCCTTATTGGTCACACCGCTAAGCACTGAGGCAGCCCGTGTTGTGGAGTGGAGGGTGTTTCAGAGACCAGGAAACATGGATGGAAGTGGACGACATTATGACGTTAGGCTTAGTAACAGAAGCCAGGCACAGAGAGACAAATGCCCCCTGATCTCGCTTATACATAGAATATAAAATATTCAAGCTCATAGAAGCAGAGAGTGGAATGATGGTTTCCAGGGGCTGGTATAGCTGACGGGGAGATGGTGCTTAAAGAATACAAAGTAACAGTGGACAGGATGAACAAGTTCTGTAGATCTATTGTGCCGCATGGTGACTATAGTTAGTAACAATGTGTCACATCCTTGAATATGGCTAAGAAAGTAGAAGATAATTTTAGGTTTTACGTAAAGGTTGGCTTTGGGGAAATGTGGGCTCTGGTTTCTTTGACCCACCTTAGGGAAGAGGGATTCTAGTTTCCGTGGCTGGTCCTGGGAGAGGATGGGACAGAGGTTGGAGGTCAAAAGGAGGTCGGAGGGAAAAGTCTTCCTGAAGTTGCCGTTGATACCTTCATTTGGGGGTATTGTTTTCTGAGCTCCAACGTGGGCCTTGTTCTAAGCCCTAAGAATTCAGGAGCAAATAAAACCATTGCAAAGCTCATGTTGCCTTTTATAGATGGGGAGACAAATGAGAGGGGTGAATATCAAAGATAAAATCAGGAGTTTTGTTTTTACATATTGCTTTGAGAAGACCCTTCGCCAGGGAGCTTGAAAGATCCAGTCAACCCTTGCGTGCACAAGGCAGAGATTCAGGACACAGTATATACCCATCATCTATAGAATTACAGAGCATGAGGCTATTCCCTGTCAAAATCTCTTTGAGGACACCTTTTGTACTTTCAACCTTGAATACTAATTTTCATTCTTACCAACCTTTTCTCACAAGACACCTGTGTTTCTTTTATCCATAGACAGCAATATATTTTTAATGGTGGTATTATACACATAAAAATTTACCATTTTAGCCATGTCGAAGTGTACAAGTCAGGGTCATTTGTCACAGTCCACAATGTTGTGCAACCATCATCACTATCTGGTTCCATGACATTTCCATGGCCCCAAAAGGAGACCCAGTGCCAATGAGTAGTCATTCTACATCCCACCTTGCCTCAGTCTCTTATAACTACTGATTTGCCTTCTAACTCTACAAATTTACCTATTCCTGGCCATTGCATACAAATAAAATATGATATTATGCGGCCTTTTTTGCACTTAAGGTAACATGTTCAAGGCTCATCTATGCTGTAGAATGCATCAGAACTTCATCCTTTTAGGTGCCAATGTTATTTGGGTATAAACATAGCAGAAAGAGGAACACTTGGAATATCTAACAATTCTAAAAGGAACCTGAGTCCTCTGGCAAGACATGCAACAGAAGGGAGTCCAGGCAGCACTTTCCAAAGCCTTTCTGCAAGGTTCCAGACACAGCGTCTTAATGTGTCTCCATCCTTCATTTGTTTCGTGCACCTGTGATCTTGTTTTAGATCTATTAAACGGCTAAGAAGATTGTCTCAATTAACTGAACAGTTCTACAGTTCTGTTTGGTTTGTCACAGGTTCCTGGAGAGGTTTTCTTTGTTTGTTTTTATTTCTGTCTTCTTTAACAATTTAGCACTGCCAAGCATAGCTGGCTCAACAGCTATGACTTTAAGCAAAAAGACAGAGCTTCCGTCTCTCCTGGAATCAGCATTTTAATTAGCAAGGTCCTCCATGGAGAATTGACAGTGCATTTCCTCAACTTACAGAGGCAGTGAGTGAACAACTCTCCTGGGAAAACTGCCAATGCCAGAAGGTCATATTTGGCATGTTTAAGTTCACTTACTTAAATACTTTGGGACTCCTCTTTAATTAGCTTCTGAAACCCTTCAATCAAGGTGTCACGGGTGGTTGCATTTCTCGTACTTTATAAAGGGAAGAGGTCTGCTTAAGATGCAAAAACATTATGCATCTCAAATATCACAGAAGCTCCTCAGTGGACATTTTTAAACAGTTAACATAAGTCATCTGGTTTCCCCATATCAAACACATCCCATCTCTGTGATTCAGCTACATTGTAATTTTATTCTCTTTTTCTGCATGCTAAATTAACAATTTGAATCAATATAATTTTATGAGGCAATGATAATTTAGGGGAAGCATTCACTTTTCAAATCTCAGACTCAGAAATCATGTCCTTGATTTGTGGCAATTGCTTAAAAATATAAATGCTCTTATGAGTAAAATATCTAGGAAATATTGGCTTCTTGGATTTCTTTTTTCTTTGCCCAAGTGGCAATATATTTAATTGAAACCATAACAGTTTAAAGCTGTGAAAATGTCGTAAAGATTGTTTTACTCAGTTACTCTATTTTTAATGAAGAATAAGCTAATCTGTGCTGATGTTCAGAAACGTGTCTGAGATCGAGTGGTGAGCAGTTTCTCGTTGCTATTTGGAACTCAAAACACGGGGTCTTCAATTTAGACTTTTACTTTCTGTAATCACATATCTATTTTTCATGTATCTATCACCAAACAGTCAATCTATCCCATCCATCATCTATCATTTAATTATACCATCTATCTATGCATCATGTATACATACATATATTCCTCTATTCCATCTGTCTATATATCTACCTACTGTCATCATCGCGTACCTCATATATGTCTATATGAATCTCTCTTAACCATCACTGAACCATACATAACATATAATATACTTAAAGCATATAGAATTATGGTATATAACATTTAATGAATAATGCATAACATCTGCATATAGCATGATACATATAGTAAACCTCGACTATATGTGGCCCACTTACATATTTTCTTTCTGGTAACCTTTGCTAAGTCTTTGATGAAGTCTAACTTGTTAGCCTTTTTCTCATATGCTTACTGTTTTCTGTTCCCCACAAACATTTGCCTTTTCCCAATGCATAGTACTATTCTCCTGTGCTTTGTCTTTTATGTTCAGATCAAAAATCCACATGAAATCAATTTTTCAAATTTTTGTTTGAACTGCGAGGCAGGGGTTAAGGTCTGTTATGTCCATACAGACAACCAGTTATTCTAGAACCGTTTGTGGGAATCATGTCCCCCCACCTCCACTGGATTGCTTTAGTGTCTTAGACAAAAATCCAAATGGATGCGTTTGGATAAATTCACATTTCAATCAGTGATCTTTGAGGGAGCAGATTGCACTTCACGGTGTGGGTGGTCTTTATGCAATCAGTTGTTGGTAGGAATCAAACAAAAAGACTGGTATGCCTGAGCATGAAAAAACTCTCCTGCAGATTGCCTTCCAACTTCCTCTTTACTCTCTGCTCTCTGCACCCCCAGCTGCCTGCCTTCTGACGTCAGAGGTCAGAGATAACATCGTCTCGCCTGGGTATCTGCCCGCTGGTCTACTCTGCCGGCTTTGCACCTGCCAGCCCTGAAATCCTGCCGACCGATTCTTTATAATAAACCTTCTTTAATATGTACACACACCCTATTGATTCTGTTTCTCCAGATCACTCTGGCAAATACATGTGGGAAGGAACAAATGTTTGCCCATCAGTAATTTAACTGACCACAATGACCACACGTACCAGCTCATCAGTTACTTAGTAAAATGCTCAGCCTGGTTAATCATTAACATTTTCCCATGTTCCCTTCTTCTATTTTTTTTATTTTAATCTGAAAAAAAGAATGTTTAAAATATGACGTTTAAATTCAACTTTGGTTTTACCAATCTTCTTATCAAATTTCTTCTCATTTGCTAATGTGAACTCTGCCAATTTGATTACACGTGCATGGTTTGTTTTTTAAAGTATTTCAGCATGTTACAGGGGTACAAATGTTTAGCTGACATAAATTGCCTTTGCCCCGCCAGAGTCAGAGCTTCAAGCATGTCCATCCCCAAGACAGTGCGCACCGCACCCATTAGACGTGTATGGTTTTTGAGCAAGCCCCTCCCTGTTCCCATTCACCTGAATTCTGCCGCTGGTTTATCACTTGACAAGCTGGACCCCACCAAAAAGTCTTGAGCTACTATTCTATTTTTACATGTGTCGATATTCTCCTTGCCATCAAAATGTCAATTAAGTGATCCCGAAATGAATATTTTTATAGACTATTTTCTATCATCACTGTAGGGAACCTTGGCATCTCAGAGGGAAAAAATCCTCTTTTACTTTAGCAGTGGCATGAATTATTAAATATGCCAACAGCAGGGTATAGATAAAATTATTTCCAGTGGCTTGAAATATTTCATCAATTATGGAATGAGCCATATTGAGCAGGTAAAGTGCTAAGGTATCTTATTGCTTCAGGTGAGTGATATTGATCGTGCATCATCTTGAGTTCCATGGAGCAAGGAGTGTAACATAATATTCAGTATCCGTCAAGGTGATTTTTCATGTGGGCATGAAAAGCCAAACTCAAACTAGTGAACAGAAAAATAAAAAATAAAAAAAAATGGGAGAAAATATTGATTCATATGCTAGAAATTCTAAGAATGATGCTAGTTGTCCGATAAAATAGGGAAGAATCTTTCGAATTAGCACCCTGCTTTTATTTGCATCAGCTTCACGAGTAGTCAGGTTGTTTTTGGGGGGGAGGGATGAGGATAGATTGTTCAGCAGAAGCTGTAGATGAAGCAAACCCAGGAGAAATGGATTTTCTTTCTCAAGTGTCTTAGCAAAATTCTTGGGATTCACGCTCTTGAGTTGACTTGGATCTCCTCTGTCTCTGAACTTGTTTCTGATTAAATGCTATGTGGTGCTTCAGTCCGACGAGATGTGGGTTATGTGCAGGGCCAGGGGCTCTGAAGTAAAGTCAGTTCTACTCAAAGCTCTGAAACTTGCAGTGAAAATGACGCAGGTATGTATGTGACACAATACGTATCAATATTAACTATTTCTGAAGTATTCACAGGTGAAATTATATGTGACGTATACAATATGTATGAAAACACCTGCTTCTCTGGGATGGTTTAATTTTTTCCAGTCAGTGGAAATGGGTATGTTCCTGTAGTTTTTATTTTAATTCCTGCTGAAGATGGCAATGCTCAGATGTTTAAAATTATGCCATTTTTGCCTCCATTGAGTTTGAAACTTAAGATAACAACATTTTGAAAGCATTGCTTATAGAAATCAAGATACTAAAAAAAAATTGTGATTTGGCCAAAATGGAAGGGTTAATTCATGGGAATTGACAGTGGTTTTCTTTCTGTCTAGGTCATTTCTCTCACCAGCAACAAAGAAACATTTTTTGCTCTGATTTAATAGGCAATAATTCATTTTACTAGTTTAAAAGAAAAAAATTTAACAAGCAGGTTAATACAGATTTTGTAGAGAATGACACTTGCTCTATATCAACGGTTGTTTATACACACATATAGTTTTGTGTAATGCATAGTTTTGTTAAATGTTTTATGACATAACTATATTATATATTCAATATAAACATATGTATGTGTTTGTATGCATGTCTATCATATATTAATATGTATATATGATCTGTCATCTATTTAAATCTGTCTGCCTATCATCTTTTTTATCTATTTTCTATCTGTATGTTATCTATCATCTGTCAAGAGCATGAAAATTTATAGACTAATAGCAGCAGTTGTATTATCTAGATAGTGAAGTAAGGTTTCTTTTCTCTAATTATCCAAATTTCTATTTTTCATTAGACTAACAATATTAAAATAGTCTTGTTTGCTCAATAGTTCCCTAAATTATGTGAAGTTAAATTCCTAAAACATATGCATAAGTTTCTAAAGGAATACTTTTTTATACATTGAAATTACGGAAAGTTTAATTTCCTTAATTTTTAAAAAGTTTAGGAATCTTCAGTTAATATAAGTACTTATTAATACTTATCTCTAAGCCAATCAGAATAGAGTTCCTTTTTTTCTTCTTCTTTCCTTCCATTTTACATATTTCTTTATTTCAGAATATTATGGGGGTACAGTTTGGTTAAATAGATTACTTTTTTACCATTTGAGTCAAAGTTATAAGTTGTCCATCACCCAGATAGTGTGCATTGTACACATTAGGTGTGAATTTACTTATAAATAAACTTATCTAACTTTGAATTAATAAAGATTTAATTTCAAACATAAGTATTTGCTCACATATAAATAGTATGATATTGGATGTTATCAAACTTATCTGTGAAAACTGGCCAGTGAAGAATATTGACATAGTTTCCACAATATCAGTTGAAATAACTGTTCCTTTATGTGTTTGTGCAAAGGCTGATAGACCATCTGAAGTTGGGGAGGGGATTTTCAATGTGTGAGGCAGAAGGAAATCAAACTCTGTGGGGACCTCTCCAATGTGAACCTTGGCTTCCATAATAAAATATTCTTCTGTAAAGAGAGATCTTGATGATAAATATAAAATGGAGCAAAAGAAGATATATTCTGAAAATATCAGAGAAAATTGTTGCCATGTTTCACAAAGTCATATGGGTCTTGGTGCCAGAAAGAAGGAATTGTACATGAGAAAGATGGTATGTTTCAAAACAAAGCCTCAACTCTAATAGTTCGTGCTTTTCTTTTAGTCGTATAATATGAAATATTTTCCCACATTGCAGTAATAACTAATTCTGAAATACTTCTAGCTTTCCAGAATTTCCATTAAAATGTATGAATATTCGAGTGGTAAAATGTAAACTTCACAAGTATGAGTAACAATGATATTAAGGATCTAAACTGGTAGAAGTCATTATTATATTTTGCTTAAAAGTTTTGCTGGTGGAATGTGTTCGCTACCACACAAACACACACACACACACACTCCACCATCATTTCCACCGCCACCAGCAACAAATATTTAAAATATATTCTATATATACAATTGATCAAAATTTCCCTAAACATAATCAACTTTCAGATCATAAAATTTTGCATTAAAACAAAGTAGAATATGTCACAAAGTGAAAATAAACAGCATTTGCTTGTATTATAAACATGCAAAATTCTAACAATGGGTATACATGTATTGAATGTCTTAGAGAGTGCATTCATTTGATATAGTTAACAAACATGTTGGATTTCTGGGAGACAGTTGCTTGCAGAAAACAACTAAGTCATGGTCTGGGCATAATTAAAAGACACTTGAGCAAGTTTATCAATATAGGATTGGACAGATCCATTTGAGGTGATGAATTGCTTGTCATTATATTGTTGTATTCCCGTTAGCAGAATGAGTAAAGATTATGTAGAATTGTAGCTTTATTTGGCAATTCTCCCCTCGCAAGGAGGAAAAAGGTTAATTATTCTATATCAGGTATTTTCTCTATGTGAGAAAGTTTATTCTACAATAGAGATATTGTCTAGTTTTATCCTTCCAAGGAGGGGAAGGCAGATTACTTCCCTTTGTTAAGTCCATTCTCATAATTAGAACAAGATTTCCTACCAGGATACTAAGACATACATGAAATTAAATAAACTATTTTGTCATTTTCTCTCTTTAGACACTTTAGAATTTATCGTTCTAAATTTAGATTATAGAATTTTTAAGTTCATTGATAATTTCTTCTCCATCAACTTTCTCTAAGCTTTTTATTAAATGATCAGTCTTTTCTCCCTTCTTAAAGTCTGATTTTAAATGTATCTCACAAAACTAGCCCAGTTGGCAGCATACATACTTCTCTTGATCCACATCCCTCAACCTCCCCACTGTTGACCTTTGGACCAGGTAACTCTTTGTTGTGGAGGCCGTCTTTGTGCATTGCAGGAGGTTTACCTGGTGCCTCTACCCACTAAGCACTTTCAATCAAACCATGAGGACACAAAGTATCTCTATGCTTTGCCAAATGCCCCTGGGAGTGTAAAATCACCCCCACATGAAGCTCACTTACCGGAACACAAGGACAGTGAGTAGATGGAATCACTTCTTGCTACTTCTACCTCCAAATTCCATCCAGAATTTATTCCACTAACCCCATGTAGGTCACAGGTCAGCAGACTACACCCTGTGAACCAAATCCAGCCAGCTCCTGCTTTTGTGCACAGTTCTAATGGCATTCGTCCACCCACATTTATTTACCTGTCCTCCACGGCTCTGTGGTTGATCTCACTCTAAAACTGCACAGTTGAATATTTTCCCCAGACATCACATAGCCTGCAAAACCTAAAATATTTATACTATTTGACTATTTCCCTGAATTAAAAAAAAACAAACAAACATATTACTGACTTCTGGTTTAGGTTATCCCATATGACATTAACACAACTGCTCTAATGGTGGAGTAACTGGTTTAACCAAACACGTTGAGGTTGAAATATAAAACTCTCCTATGCTTCTCACTCCCTGTATGTCTTCAGGGGTGTTTTCTATTGAATTACCCTTGTTATGCCACTTAAAGACATCTCAGAAGATTCCATGAGCTTCCAGACACATTTGACTACAAAAAAATCAGACCTGTTCTCTTCAGTGTTCACTCACTTTCTCCTCACCTGTCAGCTCCTCCTCCAGGACTTAGCTGATGTCATTTCATATACCTGGGGGACTTCCTTTTCCTCCTCTTTCTCTGTCTTTTGAGTCTTCATTGAGACATAGTTGTCTGAAGTCCTCCAAGAGTTAACACCTGCTGGCCACAGAGGAAGCTCTGTGCCCAAACTCTGCTCTCGCAAGAAGCACGGATAACTTCTCCGGGGTCCCTGCAGGGGTGTCTAGACCGGCCAGCTCCCGGACATCGCAAGTGCAATGCAGCTCAAACTCACCTGACCTCTTTGCCGTTGCCTTAGTGAGATGTGTCACCTAGCTTTTTAGGATCAGCGTCATTTTTTTCTAGATGCTACTACCCCTTATCATATGAGTGCCAACAAGAAAGCTCAAGCTACATTCCTTGAGGACTCTCACTCTTTCTCAATGCTGTTTTCCTATCTTATTGGGAGTAGATGGCAAAGTGATGGTGGCAGGTCTCTTGCTCTGTTCCCTGTTAAGTAATTTGAGAAAATGCTTGCTGTCACTTTGGAAATGGCAGTCACCTGTGCCTCTTGTTTTAAGTCGCAAATGACGCCTTTTCAGAGTAGCAAGTTCATCATATTATGGAAATAGCACTACAAAGTCCTTGGGGTCTGTTGGAAAGTCAAGGACAAGTCATAGAAAAGATGAGTCACATGACGTTTTAACCCGGTGACTAAAAGTGGGGTAAATTGGACCTAGATAAAGTACATCATCAAACTTCCAGTGTTACTGTTATTGTTTTTTTATTTTATTTAATCACAAAGGAAGAATGAAACAGAAGTTCAGGGATAAAATGAGGACCAAAGAGGTGTTTGATGCAAGCTACTCAATAAGAAAAAAAAATGTGCTGTAAATGACCTCGAAATAAACACATCAGAATGCCGTGCTGCAGTTGAACTGACACAGCTTTGAGGTGAATCATTTTAGTGATTAATTGCACCTCTCCAGCCAATTCCTTTTTCCACATGCATTCATGCACATTCACTTTAGAGTATATACCCCAACTCTGTGGATTTACAAAGTCTCTGCCCACTCCCTCCAAGTGTACACTCTTTTCACTCTATTCCCCTCCAGGAATATCATAAATAAGTCAAGAAGTTGCCTAGCCACTACTCTTCAAGAAACATGTCCTAATTTACCCATAAGTTGGAGAAGATCCCAAATTGCCTTAGAGCACAGTTCTCTCACTCTGCTTACAGTCCACATCCTGTGTATCTTGAGCATTTTGTCTGCCTCCTGTCCAAGATGAGAGCCCCAGCAGTATCAGGTCTATCTTTAACTAACATCTAAGCATGAAAAGCCCATCTCATTGTCCGGTTGAAAGAAAAAATATATGTACTTCTGGAATGATTAAACCAACGAATACGTGAAAATTGTCTTACCACGTTACCTGGGATATCTGTTCTTTCTTACACTAGAATGCAAAGACCTCTGCTACAAAACAGCCAGTGCTTCATAAAATCTAAAGCCTGAGTGAATGAGTTCATGCTCACTATAAATTATTTTCACCAAGAACCTCTGAGGCTCCACGTGACCTATTAGTGGGCTAGGTTTGAAGTAAGAGATTATTCAATGCTGAATTCATAGAAATGAATATGTAAATACAGGTTATGACTGAAAAAGTCCACATCAACACGTGATAGAGCAGCCAGCTATGAAGCAAACTCAACACAAGCTAGAAGAGCATGAGTCTAATGGGTGGAAGGTTGAATGCATTCCAAGGTTATGTATCTTTAGAATGATTTCTGTTATTTGTTCCTTCACCACAAACAACAGGATCAATGAATCTATCCATCCATGTGTATTTTGAACTCGCACTTCCTCTAGACCAGGCACAGCATTGGAGATAAGCATGGAGAGGTCAAAGAAACAACATGCTCTCTGCCAAGGTAAAGTGAAAAATCCTCAATAAACAATATATCTAGAGATTGCTATAAAGATGTACTGTAAAGTTAAGAGTGATGCTGATGGTGATCCCAATGATGCTAATGGTGGTGAGGATGATGGTGATCATGATGGTGATGATAATGAGGGTGATGATGGTGATGCTGGCATAGGTGATGATGATAATGATGATGGTAATGATGACGGTGCTGACAGTGATGATGGTGGTGATGGTGATGATGGTGATGATGGGGATGATGATGTTGACAATGTGATGGTGATGATAATAATGACGATGGTGATGATGTAATGGTGAAGATGGTGATAGTGGCCATCATGGTGATGGTGATGATGGTGATATTGATGTGATGACATTGATGGTGATGATGGTGATGGTGATGAGGGTGATGGTGATGATGATGGCAATGGTGATGACGATGTGATGGTGTTGATGGTTATTACGGTGATGGTGATGATGGTGATCATGATGATGATGATGATGATGGTGATGACAGTGATGACGGTAGTGATGATGGTGATGATGATGATGATGACGGTGATGACAGTGATGACGGTAGTGATGATGGTGATGATGATGATGATGATGGTGATGGTGATCATGGTAATGATGGTGATGATGATGGATGGTTATACTGACAAAGATGATGAGAGAGCCACACAGTGTTTAGTGGCATTTATTATTTGCCTGATAAAAACTCACTTCCTGTTGTAGTGTAGTTCACACAGAGGGAATACACATGTTCACACCCAATCCATAAGTGAACATGAGTTTTCAATAAATATAAGATGGTACAGTCCACTGTCGCTTCTTATGTTCTCAGATGTAATACAAGAATGGGACTCCAAGCCTTTCCTTCCCTCAAAAGTTATATACACATCTGAACATAAAATTGATTTGCAGAAGGTCATTCTCTGTTTCTTTGTAGTTGATAACACATCGGCATGCTGTCCTGTCTTTTTTCACTCCAGAACATAAGGATTTTACTAAGAATGGGTTTATTAACACATGTCAACCTAGCTTCTAGATAGTTCTCCCAATCCATTAATTTTTTCATGTAAAAAATTCCTGATTAGCATATAAATTGATTATTAACAAATGAAGAGATGATTAAGTAGACCCTCTCAAATTATATATCAAATTTAAAGAACATGAAAAGCACTCCAATTAAGGCCAAACACTGAAAACTTAAAAAAAAAAAAACTGAAAGCACATATACACAGATCTACTAAATCCATACTTATTCATATTAATGCAAGTTTCAAAATTTATCCCAATTCCTCTTAATTGGGATTCCAAAGAGGACAAAAAGTGCACAAAACTTGTTCTTCACAGAAGAGACTTTACTATATATTGGATACACATACTAAGTCGAGATATAAAAATATTCTGGAAAAGGTACTCTAATTTATTCTTACTTCATTTAAATTCCCTATAAAATTTTCATTCATCATAGATACATCTAAATTCCTTCTTCTTTTTTTTTGAAACAGTGTCTCTCTCACTCTGTCCCATCATCATAGCTCACAGCAACCTCAAACTCCTGGGCTCAAGTGATCCTCCTGCCTCAGTCTCCCGAGTAGCTGCAACTACAGATGCACACCACACCCGGCTGATTTTTCTACATTGAGTGGAGATGTGGTCTTGCTCTTTCTCAGGCTGGTCTCGAACTCCTGAGTTAAGTGATCCTCCCGCCTTGGCCTCCCAGAGTGCTAGGATTGCAGGCATGAGCCACCACCATACCTGGCCTAAATTATTCTTGAGTAAATCGTTTTTGGCCATCCATAAGAAAAGTTCCTCATCTAGTTACCAATAAAGCTCTTGCATGTCTATGTTGTAGCATTTTATAAAATTCCTTGACAACAGTAATTTACATGTGTGCCTTTCCTACTGAACTTGAGTTATTCCAAGATAACAGACACATCTGATTCATTTTTGGTGTGCACAGATTTGAACGCAGTGCAAAGATTTGCAAAGGACCCTCCCAGTATTTAGTTTGTTAATGAAAAATGAGCAATCTGGAACAGAAGATCTTTGTACTGAGATAATTTTCCGATTCCTTCTCTCTCTTCTCAGTACATTCCTGCATTCTGTGCACCACGGCTAAGTGTCTTAACAGCTAATCAATTCCGTTCTGACACACACACTCTGCAACTGTGTAAAAATAAGATGAGATTGCCAAGTAAATATTTAATTAAGAAACAGCTAATGAGATCCTTCTTTGCTTTTTTCCTCCATTTATAGTTAAACAACTCCATCTGACACAAGACCATTTCCATTAATATTTTAGAATCCCTTCAGCAGGTTTCATTTCAATTTTCTGCCTCATATTATATTTTACTGACCGTCATTCCCAAATTGAATTTGACTGGGTTGCTGAGGAAGCTATATATGTGTGTATAACTCTGAAACTTACAGTCCTACCTTATTTCACTGCAGTTCACTTCATCGTGCTTTGCAGAGGTTGAAAGTTTGCAGCAACCCTGCCTCTGGCAAGTCTATTGGCACCGTGTTTCCAACAGCACATGCTCGCCTCATGTCTCTGGGTCACCTCTTGGCAGATCTCACAATATTTTGAGCTTTTTCATGATTACTGTATCTGTTAGGGCGATCTGTGATCAGGGATCTTTGATGTTACTACTGTGATTGGTTTAGGGACACGGCAAACCATGCCACGTGAGACTGAAAACTCAATCATTTGATATCGTGTGTGTTCTGAATGCCCCACCGCCTGGCTCTTCCTGCATCTCTCTCCCTCTCCTCAGGCCTCCCTATTTTATAAGACATGATAACACTGAAATTGGGACAATTAATAACCCTACCATGGCCTCTAAGTGTTTAAGTGAAAGGAAGAGTCATACTTTAAACAGAAAGCTGTAAATGATTAAGAGTAGTGAGGAAGCCATGCTGAAAGCTGAGATACCAGAAGCTAGGACTCTTATGCCAAACAGCCAAGTTGTGAATGCAAAGGAAAATCTTTTGAAGGAAATTAAAAGTGTTATTCCAATGAATACATGAATCATAAAAAAAAAAAAAAGCAAAACAGCTCTATTGTTGATATGGAAAAAGCTTTAGTGGTCTGGATAGAAAATCAAACCAGCTACAATATTCCCTTAAGCCAAAGCCTAATCGAGAGCAAGGCCCTCCGTCTCTTCAATTCTGGGAAGGCTGAGAGAGGTGAGGAAGCTGCAGAAGAAATATTTGAACCTAGAAGTTGGTTCATGAGGCTTAAGGAAAGAAGTTTTCTCCATAACAAAAAAGTGCAAGGTGAAGCAGCAATTGCTGATGTAGAAGCTGCAGCAACTTGCCCAGAAGATCCAGCTGAGATCATTGATGAAGGTGGCTACACTAAACAACAGATTTTCCATGTAGATGAAACAGCCTTCAGTTGGAAGAAGATGCCATGTAGGACTTTCATAGCTAGAGAGGAGAAGTCAATGTCTACCTTCAAAGCTTCAAAGGACAGACTGATTCTTTTCTTAGGGGTTCATGCAGCTGGTGACTTTAATTTAAAGCCAATTGCTCATTTACCACTCCGAAATTTCTACATCCATTAAGAATTATGCTAAATCTACTCTTCCTGTGCTCTATAAATGGAAAAACAAAGTCTGGATGATAGTCCATCTATTTACAGCATGGTTTATTGAATATTTTAAGCCCACTGTTGAGATCTACTACTCAGGGGAAAAGTAAGATTATATTTTTAAAAATTTTGCTCCTCACTGACAATGCACCTGGTGACCCTAGAGTTCTGATGGAGATGTACAAGGAGATGAATGCTGCTTTCATGCCTGCTAACACAACATCCATTCTGCAGCCCCTGGATCAAGGAGTCATTTCAACTTTTAAATTTTATTATTTAAAAAATGCATTTCGTAAGGCTATAGCTGCCATAGACAGTGATTCCTCTGATGGATCTTGGCAAAGTAAATTAAAAACCTTCTGGAAAGGATTCACCATTCAAGATGCCATTAAGAACACTTCTGATTTGTGGGAGGAGGTCAAAATAGCAACATTAACAGGAGCTTGGAAGAAGTTGATTTTAACTCTCGTGAATGACTGTGAGACGTTCAATATTCCAGTGGAGGAAGTATCTGCATGTGGGGTGGAAATAGTAAGAGAACTGGAATCACTAGCGAAGCCTGCAGATGTGACTGAATTGCTGCAAACTCGTGGTAAAATCTGCACAGATTAAGAGTTGCTTCTTACAAATTAGCAGGGAAAGTGGTGTGATGAGATGACATCTATCCCTGGTAAAGATGCTATAAATATTGTTGAAATGATAATAGAGAATTTAGAATATCACATAAATGTAGTTGATGAAGCAGTCACAGGGTTTGAGAAGACTGACTCCAAGTTTGAAAGGAATTCTACTGTGGGTAAAATGCTGTCAAATAGCATTGCATGCTACAGAGAAATCTTTCCTGAAAGGAAGAGTCCAGGAATGGGGCAAACTTTATTCTTGTCTTATTTTCAGAAATTGCCAGAGCCACCCCAACCTTCAGCAACCACCACCCTGGTCAGTCATCAGCCGTCCACAGATGCAAGACTCTCCACCAGCAGAGAGATCATGACTCATTGAAGGCTCAGATGGTTGTTAACATTTCTTAGCAATGAAGTATTTTTTAACTAAGTGATTGTTGGGAGCGGTCTCTGATTACGGGTGAGCACATAGCCAATAGAATCATTGCTGGGAGCCTTGTCAGGGCCCTCTACCAATCACTTCCCGCCACGACTACCTGCAATGGTATATAAGCCCACGGTCCTTCCTGTTTGGGGTCTCTCGCCATGTAACTAGACTAGATGCCTCATTAAACTGCTGTTGGAAGAACTCCAGTTTGTTGCGTCGTCCTTGCAGGCGAGTGCGGCGCGACAAGTGGTGCCGAAACCCGGGAACTTCTGGCACCGGCGGAGACGACCTCTTTGGAGGTGAGTTCAGAACCACAGCAGCAGGGGCGGTTTTATTTTGGACCCCTGCCCTCTTCTGACGCCGGCACCGGGTGCTTGTGACCTACCCCATGGGGAACTCTCCTAGTTGTCACCTGTTGCGGGCCCTGTGGGGTCTTCTGGCCGCCCGGGAGTTTCGTATCCCTGACCGTGTCCTGCGCCATTTTGTGCAGGACGTGGACCGGGTGGCCCCATGGTTTCTCCACTCGGGGTCTTTAACGATTCCGAGTTGGGATAAGCTAGAGCAGGACCTTCGCCGTGCCCGAGAGTCTGGTCCCCTTTGGGAGTGTGTTCTCCCTGTGTGGGCACTGGTGCGCTCCTGTTTAGAGGACGACCGTTGCAGCGGTCCGGTCCGGGAAGGTCAGCAAGTACTCAGTGATTATCAAGATAGTATGTCTGAGAGAGGCAAAGTGGGTCCGGCTCGGCCGGGGCGGCCGAGGAAAAGGCCGAAAAAGAAACGTAAGTCCGCGGGTAAACAGGAACGGCGGGGACGCCCGCCACCTGAAAGGGACATGGAGGAGGTGGCTCTCAAAATGGCCTCCCTCCACATGTCGGCTTCCTCTTCTTCCTCTTCTTCCTCTTCTTCCTCTCGTCCTTCTTCTTCCTGTTCTTCTTCATCGTCTCGCTCTTCCTCCCGTTCGCGTTCTCGCGAGGCGGAGGAGGGGCTGTCTCCGCAGGAGAAGGCGGAGCTGGAGGAGGCCGCGGCTAGATATGAGGCGGAGCGTAATCGCCCGCCCCCGTACGCTACTGCCCCTCCTTTTCCCGTTGCGGGATCCGCCCCTCTAAATATGGAGGGCGGAACCTCGTTTGTGCCTCCCCGAGCTAGAAAGAAGATACAGAGGGAGTTTGCTTTCCCCGTCTTTGAGGACGCTAATCAACATCGCTTTCACGAACACCTAGATTACAAGCAACTAAAAGCTTTGGCTGAAGCTGTCAAGGCTTATGGGTGCAATGCCGCTTACACCCGTGGCCTACTGGAACGGCTAAGTGCGCATGCCATGACCCCCAGTGATTGGGCTGGTACCGCGCGGGCCTGTCTATCCATGGGGCAATATTTAGATTGGAAATCCATATATCAAGAAGCCTGTATTAATCAAGCTCGGCAGAACGCGCAGCAGGGCTAGCCTGCCTGGGATGCCGATATGCTCTTAGGACAGGGTCGCTGGCAGAATAATCAGCTTAATTTTCCCATTCAGGTCTATGGCCAGATTAATCAATTGGCTATAAGAGCCTGGCAACAACTGCCTAATCGCGGGGAAGCTGCAGGTAATTTAACCAAGGTCATCCAAGGCCCTGCAGAACCGTTTTCTGACTTTGTGGCTCGGATGGTGGAATGCGCTGCAAGGATTTTCGGCGATGCCAACTCGGCTATGCCATTAGTGGAACAGTTGGTCTTCGAGCAGTGCACGAGAGTGTCGTCATGCTATTGCCCCTTGGAAGGGAAAGGGCCTCAGTGCATGGTTAAAAGCTTGCAGAGAAATTGGAGGCCCTCCCACCAATGCGGGCTTGGCGGCTGCCATCCTCGCCGCTAAGGACACTTCCGAAGTGACTTGTTTCAAACCTTTGAGGCTCGGCAGGCTCTCGCTAAGGTCGAGGAAGCTCTTCAGCAAGCTCAGTTGGTCCGCATCCAACCGGACCGCCCCTTTTCCTTGTGCCTCTTGCCCTCTCCCGTGGCGCCCACGGCAGTACTCTGGCAGGACGGGCCTTTGCTGTGGATTCATTCACATGCTTCTCCGCGGCGTGCTATAGAACATTATCCTACGCAGGTTGTGGATTTGGCCTTATCTGGGCTTTCGTTGTCCCTTTCCCACTTCGGTATTTACCCTACAGTTATTCATTGCCCATACACCAAGTCCCAGACTCAAGTCCTTTGCTCTTCCTTAGATTCTTGGGCAGTACTCTGTTGTATCTTCCCAGGAGACATAGATAACCATTACCCTAAACATCCCCTTCTTCAGTTTGCACTTCGCAATCAGCTTATCTTTCCTCATCTGACTTCCCCTGAGCCTCTAATCGGGGCTACCATTGTTTATACTGATGGGTCATCCACAGGCACCGGTAGCTATGTAATCAATGATCAGGTGTTTACGGCCCGCTTCGCTTACTCTTCTCCCCAGCACGTTGAATGTGCTATCGTTGAATTGGTTCTCCGAACCGTGCCAGAGCCCCTTAATATAATCTCTGATTCTGCTTATGTTGTTCAGGCTGTCCGTCACTTGGAAACAGCCCATTCTCTTAACTCTCGCAGCACGGTGTTCTCCTTATTCTGTGCTATCCGTGCTGCCATCCATTCGCGCCGGTCCCCATTTTTTATAACGCACATTCGGGCCCATTCCCTTTTGCCGGGCCCCATGGCGCGCGGCAATGCCCTGGCGGATCATGCCACTCATGCTTATTGGGTTGGCTCTCCGTTGGAGGCAGCTCGCCAGTTTCATTCTCTATACCATACTCCTTCACTGACGTTACGTCTCAAATTTGGCCTCTCGCGGGCAGCCGCACGCGATATTGTGCTGCAGTGTGCGGCCTGTGCACCTTTTCGTCCAGCACCTCATGTAGGTGTCAATCCTCGTGGTCTTCGGCCACTCCACTTGTGGCAAATGGACGTCACTCATTACTCCTCCTTTGGCACTCTTTCTTATGTCCATGTTTCTGTTGATACCTGCTCTGGCATAATTCATGCCACTCCCTTGACAGGTGAAAAAGTAAGTCATGTCATCACCCACTGCTTAGAGGCTTGGGCTGCCTGGGGTAAACCTCAGGTTATCAAAACTGACAATGGCCCTGCCTATACCTCACAAGCTTTTCGTCAATTCTGCACACGCCTAGGCGTGGAGCACCGCACGGGCCTTCCCTACAACCCCCAGGCCCAGGGTATCATAGAGCGTGCCCATGGCACCTTAAAGGCCTATCTCAAAAAACAAAAGGGGGAGACGGGGACGAGCCCTTTGGGCTTACGTACCCCTAAGCCTGTGCTCTCTCTCACCTTGTTCACTTTAAATTTTCTTTTGCTGGATGATCAGGGGCGCTCTGCTGCGGACCGCCACGCCAACCCCGGTTCCCCTTTATCAGAGCAGGTCTTGTGGAAGGATGTCCTGCTTAACAAATGGAAAGGCCCGGATCCGGTTGTGAGCCGGTCCAGGGGAGCTGTCTGTGTTTTCCCGCAGGACACTCCTGATCCAGTGTGGGTCCCGGCACGCTTAACGCGGCGAGTGCAGCGGTTGGCGGATGTGGAGGATGCAGATGATGGGGCGTCCGCTGCCGGGGATGCTGCTGCTCCTGACCTTTCTGCTGCTGGCCGCATCGGTGACGACGGACCGGCGCTGGGCCATCCTGTCGGTGTTCCCGAGACCGATGCCGGTGACCCATGATGCCCAGATCTTCCCCCGGCTGTTCGCTACTAATGCCTCTTTGGGCCTTGCCAATCTTACATGGAACTCCTCCTCAACATTTGAGACGTCGGTCCACGCTATTCAGCAGCGTAATCTGTCTTTCCCCTCCACACCTGTTTGCCTCTGGCCCCCTTTTATCTGGATCACTGCTACTTCCTCTGGTCCTGGTGTTCTCAATTGCTCCACGGCAAACTGCTCCTATGCCCGTTGCTGGAATGCCTCCAGCCAGTCCATGGCAATTGTTGCCCGTATGCCTCGGCATATTCCTTGGCCGGTGGAGGCTCCTAGCTTCTTGACCCTTTTCCGACAGCGAAGAGATTTTGGCGTTACTGCAGCTGTAATTTCCACATTGGCAGTGACTGCCGCACTGGCAGCCGCTACGGCTGCAGCGGTAGGCTCTGTTCAGACAGCACAGACGCTGAACAACCTATCGGCATCTGTGGCTACAGCTCTGGACACACAATCCGCCGTCAACGCGCATCTGAAGGGTGGTATCATGATACTGAACCAACGTGTGGACTTGGTCCAGGAGCAAATAGATGCCTTATGGCAGCTGGCACAGCTGGGCTGCGAATGGCGTTTCACAGGACTATGCATTACCGCGGTACCGTTTGATAATGCTTCCGCCGCGGCCAACAAGTCTCGTCAATTATCTGCTATGTTGACAGGACACTGGTCTAGTCAATTTACCGCCTTGACCCGGCAGTTGCAATTGGAGATCACCCACATTAACTCCACACGCCTGGACTTGACAGTGACCAATGGTCTCTTTCCTACATTTCAGTCAATAGTCCGAGGACTTCGGGACTGGGCTGGCCTGGGGTCCCTAGGGTTCATGGGGGTCCTGGGAGCAGGTTTCGTGATCTGGGGGTTCCTGCGCGTTCGTGCACAGCGCCGCAGGGACCGAGTGGTGGTTACCCAAGCCCTAGCCACCCTCGAGTGTGGTCAATCCCCTGGCATCTGGCTACAAATGTTACGCTCCAAAGGTCAAGACCGCCTCCCCTCTCGCACAGCGTGACATGGCCCATGCACTCTGAGGGGTTTCCCCATTGCACCAGATTGTGGCGTGTCACCCCCTTACCAGCCGTTGCACCTCCCAGAGTCTCTGCTCATTGCACGGGAGACGGTGGCCTTTGCACCTGCTTCAGGGACTCCACCCCCTGGATCCGGACCTTGAGGTTGGAGTCCCCAAAGTTGTGTTGCAAAACAAAAGGGGGAGCTGTTGGGAGCGGTCTCTGATTACGGGTGAGCACATAGCCAATAGAATCATTGCTGGGAGCCTTGTCAGGGCCCTCTACCAATCACTTCCCGCCACGACTACCTGCAATGGTATATAAGCCCACGGTCCTTCCTGTTCGGGGTCTCTCGCCATGTAACTAGACTAGATGCCTCATTAAACTGCTGTTGGAAGAACTCCAGTTTGTTGCGTCGTCCTTGCAGGCGAGTGCGGCGCGACAAGTGATATGTATTTTTTTAGATATAATATATTTGCACACTTAAATAGACTGTGACATAGTAAAAACAACCTTTATATGCACCGAGAAACTAAAAAAATTATGTGATTTGTTTTAGTGCAATATTTGCTTTATTGTGCTGGTGAGGAATTGAACTCATAATATCTCTGAGTCATGCCTGTAGTTAGAATTTTAAATCTTATAATCATAAGCCTAGAATTAATTATTTTATATAAGCCATGCCCCAAATAATAGGCATAATTGGAGTTAAAGTGTTCAACAACGTTTTTAATTTGGCTTCTGATCCAAATTCCAATACCTCATGTATTAATGAGTAGGTCTAAATTCCAAGGAACTCAAATATTCTCTTTTATCTACTGCTATCAAGGCAGATATATTATACATAGATATACATAGATACATAGATATTGAGGTAGATATGTAGATATACATACCTAGATATATTGCTACCTAGATATACATAAGTACATAGATATTAATATAGATGTAGATAGATATCTAGATATTGATACATAAATATACATAGATATATAGATATTGATACATAGACACACATATATGGATATTGAATTGTAGATATACAGACACATGGAAATTGATACATAGATATACATACATGGATATTGATACTTAGACATACATAGATACAAATATATGTCCTATTTTTCTCACCCCCGCCCTTATTTTCTCTCCCTTCTTTTTCCTATATGGGATAACTTTATTTCTAGGAGTTAAATTCTATTACTATATTAGAAGCTCATATGGAAGAATGATTTATTGCACTAGAATATGACCATTTATCCTTGTGCAGTTGGTTGGGGTTTTTCTAACTTAAGGTGAAATTTGACTTCCTTTTTGCTTAGTTGTCAGAACGATAAGGTGATTAATGAAAATAGAGGTTTACCTCACAAATAGTGAGCTAAATATAAGGCAGGCAGTTTACCAAGCCTCTTTAAAGCCAGTATTTTTTTCTGCCAATGTCAATATTCATAGAAGAGAAATTGGTAAGTGAACATCAGCATGAATAGCTATCGGCCCCAAGAAAATTGCCTTTTTTAATTTCCTATAAATTTTTGCTATCTAGAGGAGCTTTATTTATAAATAGTCAATATAAATAAAATAGATTTTAGAACCAAGAGAAATGGACAAGTTTCTGATTAAAAAAGAAGGAACTCTAATAATATTATGCTAGTAAAAAAAAAAACCTACATAATTTGAGAAAGCACAGTCTTCTGAATTCATGTCACGAGAGCCCACTCACAGGTCCAAATAATTGATGTTTTCTGGCAGTGAAACTGAATGATCATTTTAGGGTACCCGTGTGTTAATGTTCTGATACTATTTTGCAATCATTATTTTCAGCATTCTCAAAATTATTTTCCCTTAAATCAAAATACTATGCAATGTTAGAGCTAAAACGAAATTTAGAGAGCATATGCAAACAGAGTGTTAATCCAACACACATTTTCTAGGAGATGCATTGGATAACAAAGCAGTTAAACTAGTGTGGCAGACACAGAAAAAAATCCAGGTGTTTCCTTTCCAAAGTCACCATCATTTCTACATACATTTTAGTTACATTGGTGAGTTATAGCATGTGTCTGTCTCTAATTCTATTCTCAATCTTTATTTTACTTTTTATTTAATTTTTAATAAACTTTTAAAAAAATTTTGGAATAATTTTCAATTTACAGAAAAGGTACAAAAATAACACGAAGCTCCCATATAATCCTCACGGAGTTTCCCCTAATGTTAACATTGTTATTAAGCATGTTACATTTGTCACAATTGAGAAACCAGCATCTGTGCATTAGTATTACCTGAACTACAGAATTTAATGGTATTTCACAGTTTTTCCACTCCCTTCCTTTTTCTCTTCCCGGATCCAATCCGGGATTCCACACTGAGATCTCTGAATGAATCCCACCTCACTCTGTGACTCCATCTGCCTCTCTCTCCCTTACAAGGATGCCTGAGATCATCAAATACCACATGGGAAATAGAATCACAGAATGGTAGGCTGATCTCAGTCTACATTTTATATGGATTACACGGTTAAGTCTTCACAGCAATCTCATTAGGATTTTTCAAAAAAAAAAAAAATTTCTTATTGCCATTTAATGGGTAGGGAAACAAGGCATCAATACTCTAATACTTCTCCAATACTAGAGGGCAATGGGTATGAGGTTGGGAACCTTCACTGAGGCCCTAAGATTCTATCCCCTTCCGTGCTAACTCCAGGGATCCCATTCCTATGGGCATCATGAACTAACAACCCCACATGTGTGAAGAGAGAATGCCCTAGTTTCTCTCAGGCTAACTTTGTCTCTTTCGGGTGATTCATCCATCTTTCCTAGACATTGCCAAATACCCTCACTCTGCAGTAAAAAAGTAGACACTGTATCTATGCTTTAATGTGGTCAGGATTGGTGGGAAGGAGACATCAAATCCACAGGTGGTTTCCTGCAATGCTACTTGGAGCTGCAGTGCTAAGCAGCACCTGTTGCTGAATTTCTTTTTGCTTTTGGGCTGGGGGTCGGGTGGGGAGTGGGGAGATAGAGTCTGACTCTGTTGCCTGGGCTAGAGTACAGTGGCATCTTCATGGCTCACTGAAACCTCAAAGTCCTGGGCTCAAGTGATCCTCCTGCCTCAGCCTCCCGAGTAGCTGAGACTACAGGTGGGCACCACCATGTCCAACTAATTTTTCTATTTTTTGTAGAGATGGGGTCTCAGTTTTGCTCCGGCTGGTTTCAAACTCCTGTCCTCAAGAAATTCTCCCACCTTGGCCTCCCACAGTGCTAGGATTACAGCTAGATGTGAGGCACCCTGTTGTTGAATTTCTAAGCTTGTGAAATAGGTTCTATGTGCCTTCTGCTCAGAAGAGTGTGATGTACCCAAATCTTTGTCCCCTTTCTATTATACTTTATTTTTCCACCATGAAGCATCTTTTGAGCATGATATTATTTGTATCATCCCATTTCATCTTCCCCAGAGTCACCATCATGGCTAAGAAAAATAAAAAGAAGTGAGGTCATTGAGAAAAAATTGATGCATCACACACCATTTATATCTCAAAATTAACTAAAGCATGTAAATTAGATCATGTTCTTTAGAAAACTATCTAATGTATTTGAGAATCAATGTTTTAAGCTTCAATGTTTATAACTTTTTTTTCTTTTCTTTTCCAGAAAGATAACAAGGGAACATTTTTCAGAGGAAATCTATTGCTAATGTTATGATGATTTATCTTATGTCAAGAGGCACAACGGAAGTCCATCATATCAGTAATTTTGTTAAGTATGAGGAAAATGCGTTTGGGGAATTACTGTAATGTTAGAAAGAACAACTTGATCCTGTTCTATTCATATGTTTTCTCCCCACTAACCAAATGTAAAATGAAGCTTCATCAATCATGGATAATTGTCTTTAAGAACTTGTGTGATGTGTGCGGATGTAATGCTGCCTGGAATCGCCACAGTACTTTAAGACTTTGGGGAATCTAAAACATGTTAGAGTGGTTTTATTTTACTGGTTGATTGGTCTTCTACTTTGGGTTTAGTCTCCTATGAATCCTGACAACTGAATAGCAACTGGCTGAACAGTATTAGACAAAGGAGCCCTTCATCACACAGTGAAACAAAATCTGGTTCTTCAGGCAGCATCTGCAGATGTAAATATTTGGTAAAAATAGTGCTACACAAACTAGGGATTGCTCTCCTTTGGAATACAACAAAATATAACTCAATCCCTGTTAAATTACTCACTATAGTAATACAGAAATAATACTGAAACATACACAGCAGGAAAGTGAATGGACTACAGCCACACACAACCACATTGACGGAGGTAAATAACTTATTATCTAGTTTTAAAAGAGGCCTCAGAAGTCTCTCTAACCCATAACGCCATTGTTTACATATTCAACACAATCAGTACTGAGCAATTACCAATAATGGTATAAGTGGCATTATGAAATATTGTAACATTACATTTTTTAAAAAATAAAGGTAATGTTAAATAAAAATTTGAGATATTGGTTACCTTCATTGCAGAGGTAGGCTGATGGTTAAGGGAAATAGCACATGGATTGACCAAATTTATTGCTAATGTTCTTATTCTTAGGTTGGCTGTTGGGTGCATAATTATTTATTATATTGTTAACAATGAATGAATAAATAGGTGGAGGAGTGAATGGATGAATGTGTGCACAGACTGATGGATGGATAGATGAATGAATGGATGGGTAGATGGATGGATAGATAGATGGATGGATGGATGGATGGATGGATTGATCAATGAATGGATGAATGGATGGATGGATCGATCGATCAATGGATGGATGAATGGATGGATGGGTAGATGGATGGATGGAAGGATGAATGGATAGATTGATGAATGGGTGAATGGGGGGTGGATAGATAAAAGAAAAACAAATTTGGACCAATGATGCTAGTGAACTATGGTTATTCCATATCATTGCACCTGAGTTACTGAAAGGCAAACAAATCAACAAAAATATCAAGGTAAATTCTATGTTCATGAACATGTTTTATTCCAATACTTGTGTTCAGATATCCAAAAAGGATGGTTTATTACTAAAGATGGTTGCAACATACCCGCACATAGGAAAGGCCTCTTATGTAAATACTCTACCTCTGCTAAATGCATGATATAGAATGCCTTTGGGTAATAGATGAAATAGTTCATTCCCAACAATACCTTTATTTCTTGATATTTTTTTACATGATCTCTGAATGCAATTTTCTTTTTTTTCTTTTTCTTTTTTTTTCTTCTTTTGAGACAGAGTCTCACTCTGTTGCCTGGGCTAGAGTGAGTGCCGTGGCGTCAGCCTAGCTCACAGCAACCTCAGACTCCTGGGCTCAAGCAATCCTCCTGCCTCAGTCTCCCGAGTAGCTGGGACTACAGGCATGCACCACCATGCCCGGCTAATTTTTTATATATATATTTTTAGTTGGCCAGATAATTTCTTTCTATTTTTAGTAGAGATGGGGTCTCGCTCTTGCTCAGGCTGGTCTCGAACTCCTGACCTCAAGCGATCCACCCACCTCGGCCTCCCAGAGTGCTAGGATTACAGGCGTGAGCCACCGCGCTGGCCTAAATGCAATTTTCTTAAACCACCACACTGACCAATCAAATTTACATTGCAAGTACCATGGTTTTACAAAAGAAAATGGGATTTGTTTTCTAAAAGGAAAGGGAAAAGAAGAAAGTTGATTGAAATGTGTGCACCAACTTTCTCTTAGTCCGTCTCCTATGCAGAATGTCTGAACAGGTTGTTGTTAACGGCTGGAGCTCTCTCTGTAAGGACATGAACCAGAGTCAATGAATTCTTAGTGTTAACACACAGGTAAGAATACCTGACCATTGGGTTCCTTCACCTATAGATGCTTGCTCAAAAGGAAGCAACATGGTGTTGAGTCAATAGGCTGTTTAACACCTGAAGAAGCCAGAACAAGCAGCACAGTAGCCTTGCCTTCATTTCAGTCCTTGTACAACTTACCATGTCTCCTTGTATTGAGTATGGTCTTATTTTGACTGATCTATCTTCCCCGAGATTGTGATATTTCAACTCAGGGTTTAAGTCTCATGAGATTTAATTTTGTTGACATAGGTCTCGTAAAATTCGGGTGTGAAACTATCTGGTCTGGGGCTTTTCTTGTTGGAAGATTTTTTATTGTTGCTTCAGTTTCGTTACTTCATGTTGGTCTGTTCAGGAGTTCTAGTTCTTCCTGATTAGGCCTCGGGACCCTGTGTGTTTCTATGAATTTGTCCATTTCCTCCATGTTTTCAAGTTTATGTGCACTGAGATTTTTATAGTATTCAGAGATGATATTTTGTATTTCCATGGTATCGGTTGTAATTTCTCCTTTTGCATTCCTGATTGAGCTTATTAGAGTCCTTTCTTTTCTGCTTCTGGTTAATCTAGTGAGAGGCCCATCAATTTTGTTTGTCTTTTCAGAGAACAAACTTTTTGTTTCATTAATCTTCTGTATAGTTCTTTTGTTATTGATTTTATTTAGTTCTTCTCTGATCTTGGTATTTCTTTTCTTCTGCTAAGTTTGGGGTTGGTTTGCTCATCCTTTTCCAGTTCCTTGAGATGACTCATTAGATTGCTGATTTGTGATCTTTTTGTCTTTTGGATGTAGGCATTTATGGATATAAATTTTCCTCTCAAGACTACTTTAGCTGTATCCTGTGTATTTTGATAGCTCATGTCCCCTTTATCATTTAGTTCAAAGAATCTCTTTATTTCCATCTTAATTTTCTCCTTGACCTGACTGTTATTC
Organism: Lemur catta; assembly: GCF_020740605.2. Lineage (NCBI taxonomy): Eukaryota > Metazoa > Chordata > Mammalia > Primates > Lemuridae > Lemur > Lemur catta. The sequence continues at coordinate 70,500,145 of NC_059155.1, forward strand.
AGCAATAGATTGTTTAGTTTCCATGACTTTGTGTAGAGATGAGTGTTTCTGTTGTAGTTACTATATGATCAAGAAAATTGTGATGCATGGTAGGAAGAACTGTGAGACAATCCCTAATGACCATGTCCTTGTATAATTCCCTCCCTTGAGTGTAAAATGGACCTAAAACTGAGATGATGATAATGAGACAGCGCTTCCATGGTCAGGTGATGCTGCAAGGCATAGTTGAGCTTAAGAGAGCAAGATTCTCTTCAGTGGATTTAATTTAATCATGTTAGACTTTCAAAGGGACAGCATTCTTCCTTGCAAGAGAGATTCAAAGCATGGAAAGAATTCCACATTGCTAGCTTTGAAGATAGACAAGATTATTTGACAAGGAATATCACAGGCCCCAAGGCGCTGAACTCAGCCCCTAATTTCTGCCATAACCACTGTGTTTAAGAAAAAAAAATAGCCAGCACTTTAATTTCAGCCTCATGAGACCCTGAGCAAAGGACCCAATCATGGTATGACTAAAACTCTGACCTACAAAATTGTGAGCTAATACATAAATGTTCTTTTAAGCCCTTGTATTTATGGTGATATGATATGCAGCAATAAAAAATGGCAGGGCACGGTGGCTAACGTCTATAATCCCAGCACTCTGTGAAACCAAGGAGGGAGAATTTCTAGAGCTTAGGAGTTCGACACCAGCCTGAGAAAAGGCAAGACCCTGTCTCTACTAAAAACAGAAAAATAAGCCAGCTGCTATGGCAGATGCCTGTAGTCCCAGCTACTTGGGAGGCTGAGGCAGGAGGATCACTTGAGTCCAGGAGTTTGAGGTTGCTGTGAGCTATGATTGCATACGCTGCACTCCACCTAGGATGAAAGAGCTAGACTCTGTCTCGGAAAAAAAAAAAAAAAAATGAATACAGAACCTAATAATCAGTGTATCCAATAATGCTTTGACAAACTTTAGTGATAAAAAGAAAAAATAGAGCATTATTGTGACCATGTTTTTTGGTCATTACAACATCTTTCTGTTTATTTAAAACAGTGTAATACACATCAAAATGACTCCTGAGTTTTTTATTTTTCAAAAGTAAATTAATGTCTCCTGCATTCTTGAAAAAATTTCTCAGTCACAGCTGACATTTATGTTTCTTTTTCAAATTCAAAATGCTATTTAACCACCAATGGGTTTTATGAAATATTTGCAACTGGATTATATTTTATTAGAACTTAAGAAAACGGATCAAGATTGACAAAATTTTTTTAATTGAAACTGAGCCAGAGATACATGGCAAAAAAGAAATTATACTATAGATAAATAAAAATATTTAACCTTTCCATTTCTGTAAAATGATTTCAACGGCAACAACACAGATATTGAGATTATCTTTTAAATATTAATGACACATTATCTTTTTTTTCAGACACTTTGCATATGAATAGACTAGAGTATAGATATTTCTAGGATGATCCTTTCAATTGGAATTATTATATTATCAGAATTAACTCAGTAACTGATGAAGGGCATGGTTAAAATTATTCATTCTTGAATATTCACCACATTGCTAATAACTCCTATGAATATACATCTTTATATATGCATCCATTTGCAGTGAGATATGTTACAGATAACACAAATTATTCTTTAAATAGAAGTTTTGCCAATCTGAGAAAAACCATTTCTCTCTCAGGGATGAGAGATCCATTTGGCTCACGTTTATATGCTCAGGACATCCCCAAACCAGATAATTATTACCAACTGTTATTTGGAGGACTTCTAATTTTGCATTTTAGAATTTTCAAAAAGTTGTTATTAGAAGACCTGTTTTTGCTGTGTTTTTTTTTTAAATTCCACTGATGCCTATGTGTATACAAAATTCTTATTGCTGTGAATCAAAGATTTAAGGATTTCTAAGATATGAATACAACTGACCAGAAGGTGGGAATAATGTAGACATTTAGTAGAATGTCTCCCATCTTTCAGGTGCCTTTGAAAATATTTGCTCCTGGAGGGGACACCCAAGAACGGACACTCTATTTTTTCTCACTCTCACAGTGCTGAAGTTCCTGTGAACACAGAAGAAATTATGCCCAGGACTGCTTCTAGTTTTCCACTGAGGAGAGACAAGTTGGCACATCACCTGGCTCACAGGGACAGAAAAATGCAACTCATCTTGGATGCCCCTCCTGGAGGGACTAAGCCATGGCCAGAGGGAGTATAAGGTTGAAAAAGCAAACGCAGAAACTACAGAAATAGTTGTGTGGGTTTCTGGGGGGAGCAGGGGTCTTCACAAGGCTGTTTGATGACATGCAGTACGTGCCCATGCAGTACTGTTGATGCCATGAATGTTGACTACAAACATCAGGTTAACTTAGACCAGGGAGTGCACAGAAAATAATGGAATGCCACTCTTCAGTGAGACAATCTGGAGAGGATATGATTTGAAATTAACTTCAAGAAGAGAAATGGAAAGATGGAGAAACACTGCAGATACCACTAGGACCCATCAAAGTGATACTCAGAGAAAGTCTGTTGAGACAGAATATTATTCCAAAGGCACAGCTCGGGTGATTTCTGTTTCTACACTTCCCAGCGCGTATCCTGACATAGTTTGTCCTGCTCCAATCTGTCCCCTAAGTCCATGCACATTCTTGTAATTTAAGAAGAGGTAAATCCCAAAATACAAGGTACAAAGAAATCAATTCATGGCTATTGAATTTCAGCCTCCCAGAATAGCAGAATGAGTTGGAAGAATACAGGTCAAAAAAAAAAAAAGAATTCTAAGAATTTGTGAATTTCAAGTTTTCAAGTTTATGTGCATATAGATTTTCATGGTATTCAGAGATGATGGACAAACTCAATCAGGTGACTGTTTTATATATATATATATATATGTTTTCTGTATTTTCTTAAATTGTGGATTATTCAAAGATAATGTATTTATATAATTTTGCCTGGAGGGAACCTTTTAATTTAAATATTTGTATGAAAATGTAAAGATAAACATAAGTTAAAAGCACAAATAAAAAGATATTAGGTAATCTATAAAAACATAAAATAAAGCCATGCTTTCCCACTTTGTACAGAATAAAGATCCCAAAGTCTGCAGGAAGGTAGGTGAATTCAATCTATGAGGAAAAAAAAAAAAAAGTGAAAAATTCTGATGTCCCAGGATAGAGGCCGCAGTCTAGGCCCTCACAACCACGTGGATTCTTTCCGTCCCTGTGCCCAGATGCAAGAACTGGGAAATTTCAAGAGCTTAGAGGTTACTGAAGTGAAGCAGCATCCACTGGAAATAGAATAAAAGGATTTGCTATATCCAGGCAGAGGGATTCATCATCATTTCAGAATGTACCAGCACCATGTAAGAATATTAGAATCTCTCTTAAATGTTTATGGCAGCACAATTCACAATTGCAAAGATGTGGAAACCACCCAAGTGCCCATCAATCCATGAGTGGATTAATAAAATGTGGTATATGTACACCATGGAGCACTACCCAGCCATAAAAAAATGATGAACCTAATAATACCTCTTGCATAGTAATACCTCTTGCATTATCCTGGATGGAGCTGGAGCCCATTCTCCTAAGTGAAGTATCACAAGAATGGAAAAACAAGCACCACAGGTACAGAACATTACATTGGAACTAATCAATCAACACTTACGTGCACACATGGAAGTAACATTCATTGGGGATTGGGCAGGAAGGAGGTGGGAGGAGAGGATGGGCAAATTCACACCTAATGGGTGTGCTGCTTGCTGTGTGGGGGATGGGCAAGCTTGTAGCCCTGACTCAGGTGGTGCAAAGGCAATTTATGTGACCAAAATATTTGTACCCCTGTAATATGCTGAAATTAAAAAATAAATTTAAAAAAATTTAAAAAACTTTTATATCAATACAATAATATACTCCCTACTGCTTAATCAGCAAAAAAAGAAAAAAGAACATCAGAATAAACCCATGCATTGAAAGTATATAGAAAGTGGTAGAGGGATCAATTTCGCCTAAAAGAGCCAAAATAAAAAAAATCACACAGCACTGGCCAGCACAGACTCACCCCTTCGGACGAGAAACTAATAAGCATGTCTCCTTGGCAAAAGGATAACAACAAATGTTAGATGCTAGGTCATTTTCCTACCCTGAACTTCCTTCCCAATAATCGGCCACTAAACCTCCTTGCCTTGTTTGCTGCCATGAGCCCACTACTGGGGTCTGTTGTTCGTATTAATCCCTAACGCAAAACATGTTAAGTGATATCTTCAAATTGCTGACACCCGTAAGAAACAAGTATTAATAAATGCTCAGGGGGATGTTTTTATAAAGGGCAAAGGACTGACAAAATAAATGCTGAAGATGATAATGAAACTACCCTTGGGATTTCCTTAGAAAGCAGCGGTCCAGCGTTTTGCCTTTGCGGAGCGTCTCTAATACTCTGCTAGTAATTAGCTATCGATTGGAGCTGTCAATGGCTATTTGACTCGGTGTCCTTTCCCGTGAAATCAGAAATGTATCCAGTCAGAATTAATCCCGAAGCCACATCCAAAGGAAAACCTTTTATTTACATAATGCCTGTGGTGGAGCAAAATTAATCTAATTAGAAACTAAAAGGTGAAGATAAATTAGAAAGTAAATTAAGTTGCTAAGGAATATAATGCGATTCGTCTCACACGCTTGCTTTGCTGTGAGATTTTGCGTGCTGCTCTTTTTGAGGAAAATGAGATGCCAGCATTTCAAGGACAATCGGGCAGTTGTACTCATAGCATCTTTGATACAGAAGGTTAAATGGACTGCAAAACGAGGCATGCGGTGTGTAACTGCAAGAGAGAAATATTGCAACTAACGCATGCATTATTATCAACACTTTTATGTCATTCCACATTCTCCCTTTTGTTTGCTTTGCCAACCCCCCCTTTTAACTAATAACACTTTAAAAAAATAATAACCATATTTATTGACATGTTTCATTCAATTCATCGTGATAACTGAGCTGACTTCTCTTCTTGTAGCCTCATAGTTGATTCATTCTATCTTTCCTTTCACAAATATTTAGGGTCACTCTGCCATGCATAAGGATAGGTGGTAGATACAAGTGAAATATAATTGAATGAGATCACCTCCCTCATATATGTCAAAATCTAGTAGCTGGATAAACACATAATCAACATGTACCATCCCTATGTCTTATTTGCTCTAAGAGAAGGGTGTGCAAGATGCAATGGAATAGAGTCTCTGATAGCTAAGACCTAGACACACTGAGAAAGTTAAAAGAGGAGATATGCATTGAAATTTTTTTTGGTCTGGTTTTGTCCAAATTGTTTGCTTTTGTTCTAGCTGGTAGCTAGAAGTGCACTGAGTTTAAGATAAGACCTGGAAGGTATTGCAATGTTTGAAAGACTTGAGGAAGGAGCACTGATATGAAAGATGTATGATTGGTGCAGACTAGATTTTGGGAAGCTATACCAAACAAAGTTAGCAGGGTGTTCTTATCTTTCCTGGCATAAAATGTTTGTTTTTAAATTGATATAGAATATAGAATAAATAATTCTAGAATACAACTATAACATTTTAATTTTGGAATCAAAGGAACGTAAAACTTTGTCAACCAAATGTATGTTTATAGCACACTATACATTTTTGGAAGTGCTTCTACACGTAAACGTTAGCTATTACCACTAGGATAACAGTGCTTATTCCCCCATGCAGCATATGAGCTTTAATACAATACACATATTAGCCTTTGCTCTCTCACATTTACTCCAAGTAGTTTTTAATCTACTGTTTTCCTTCTGTTTTGATATATTTTATAAGACGTATGGAAATGTTACATATTTATCTAAACGTTTGTCAATCTTTTTCTCTGTAATTTCTTCAGTGACATTTAACATTAAAAGTCCTTCTCCAACCCAGGAAAAACAATGACTGAGACTCACTATTAAAAAAAAAAAGATATTTATTCGGGTTGGGAATTGCATGGTACTATACATGTGCCATAGTAAAGGGTGTGTGTATTCAGGGAGGTAAAGGAAAACAAAAGTTTTAAAGGAAAAGTGAGAATGGATAATTGTTGAGATAATTACCTTGTCTGCAAGGATCAATAACAAAGGTGACTAGTCTAAGGTTGGACAGGGAGCTGCTGGGCAAATGTCCCTGCAGAGATATTTTATGTGCAGGGTTGCGATAGCCCTTGTGCATGACTGTGGATTTTGCAGAGTCTTCTGTGACAGTTCTCGTCATCAAGGATTTGTTCATGAGAACCCTCCACTCCCCACCCCCTTCATAGCCTGCCCTGGCTCTGTTTGTCAGGGTCTTTAACACAAGGGACTCTGTTTTGATTCCAGATACTTCCACAAGTTAAAATAAGATGCTCATGTTTGATTTTATTACTTATACACATACCAAAATTTTTAAATGACACTTAAGATAATTCTAAGGCTGAGGAATTAATAAATTTATTTCTTCAGGTTAAGAGTCAAGCATTTTATCGAGAGGTAACGTTCTTCTCTTTCACATTTTTCAGGTCAAACTAGGTATTTTCCTTTTCAAAGATGAAGCTCCTTCATTAATATTCGAAGTCATTCTTTACCCATAAACAGCAATTTAGGCGAGAAGCATTAAGTGGAACCAAGTCCAAAAGGCAATAATATAAATGTTAAACAAACAGACCCAAAAGCTCCACCTGAGCAGAATATTATCTCTGCATTGGATTTTCTAGAGAAACAGACAAAAAAATAAAGAATGATTTTAAAAATTCTTCCATCTATCACAACCCATATACATAATATATATGTATATGAGATATATAATATATATATGAAATAACTTAAGGTAAATGCCTATTCAGTGCATTTACCCACACCAGTTTTTTTTCCTTTTATTTTTAGTTGGCATGTATTAATTGTACGTATTTGTTAGACACACGTTGATATTTTGATGCATGCATACAATGTGCAACGATGAAATCAGGGTAATTAGCTAATTCATGACCTCAATCATTTATAATTTCTTTGTGCTGAGAGCACTCAAAATCCTCCTTTCTAGCTGTTTGAAAATATACAGTAAACGAGTGTGCATGATAGTCCCCCTAGGATGCTACAGAGCACTAGAAATAATTTCTGCCACATAGCTGTGTGTTATCTAACCTCTCCCTGTCCTTCCAGCCTCTAATATCCACAATTCTACTCTCTGCTTCCATAAACTCCACTTTTCTTAGCTCCCATATACGAGTGTGATCATGCAGTATTCACTTTCTGTGCCTGACTTACTTCATTTAACGTCATGTTTTCCAGGCTCATTTATGTTGCCACAAATGACAGGATTTTATTCTTTTTTATGGCTGAATGATATTTCCTTGTGTACATATCCACATTTTCTTTATGGGGATTTAGGCTGATTCTGTATCTTGATAATTGTGCACAGTGCTGCAGTAAACGTAAAGTGAGCTTATCTCTGCGACATGCTTATACCCTTTCCTTTGGGTACTCAGCAGTAGGGATGCTGAGGTTTACAGTAGTTCTAATTTTAGTTGTTTAATGATCCTCAGTACTCATCTTCATAGCAGTCATGCTAATTTATATTCCACCAACAGTGGGATCATCAATAGAATAAAAGATTTAGAAAATAAGGTACATTTACACTGAAATATTAGTTTCATAATTCTCATACTTTTGTGTCATATATATATATATATATGGCCAAGATAAAACTAACACCTCAGGTTTATCTTAGTCTTTTACTTAGTTTCTTTTGGAAAAAAGTCGTGGAAATGTTTCCTTCCAAGTTTAAGATAGTCCATGCCTTGAATGCAGCTATGAAAGAAAGAAAGAAAAGAAAGGAAGGAAGGAAGGAAGGAAGGAAGGAAGGAAAGGGAGGAAGGAAGGAAGGGAGGGAGGGAGCGAGGGAGGGAGGGAGGAAGGGGCATTTCCATCACCACAAAAATACGTCATTTTGCTGTTTAATACCAACACCTACCTCTTTTACCTCCCCAACCCCTCCTTAACCCCCAGCAACCACTAATCTGTACTTTATCGATAAAGGCTTGTTTTCATTTCAAGAATGTAATATAACGGACATCCAGCAATATGTAACCTTTTGAAGGTATTGGCCTTATTCACTCACTATAATTCCCTTGACGTTCATCCAAGCTGACATATATATCAATAGTTTGTTTCTTTTTATTGCCAAGTGATATCTCATGATATGGATGTACCACACTTTGTTTAACCATTAATTTGCCGAAGGAAATATTGGCTGTTTCCAGTTTGGGTGCTACATGACTAAAGCTGCTAGGAATATTTACGTGTAGGATTTTATTAAGCCACGATTCTATTCACTACCTCCTTGAGATCAATTTTTTTTAGGTCCCATATATGAGTGTGAAAATGCAATATTTGTCTTTCTGTGCCTGGTTTATTCCACTTAAAATAATGTCCTCCAGATCCATCCAGGTTTCTGCAAATGACAAAATTTCCTTCTTTTTCGTGGCTAAATAATATTCCATTGCATACATACACCATATCTTTTTTATGCATTCATCCCTTGATAAACACGTAAGCTGATTCCACATTATAGCCTTTGTGAATAATGCTGCAATAAACACTGAAGTGCAAATATCTTCTGGTTACATTTTATGTCTTTGCATCACCTAAGCGAGGTTTAGAGGCATGCCCTTCCCCTCTACAATGCTCACTGTGTCTGTGACCCTTAGTTGTGAGTTTGTCCCCCCCAAGCCCCTAATCCCTGGAGAATGTTACTACCATGTGAGCACCATAGTGTTGATCAGTTAGTACCAATCTGACGACGAGTATATGCGTAGACTATTCCTCCGATCTTGTGATGCCTCACTGCGGATAATAGGCTCAAGCTCTATCCAGGAAAATATAAGCAGTGCTAGATCACTGTCATTTCTTATGATTGAGTAATATTCCGTTGTATACATATACCAAATTTTAGTAATCCACTCATGAATTGACGGGCACTTGGGTTGTTTCCACATCCTTGCAATAGTGAACTGTGCTGCCATAAACATTCGGGTGCAGATGTCTTTATTATAGAATGTCTTTTGCTCTTTTGGGTAGATGCCTAATAGAGCTACTGCTGGATGGAACGGTATTTCTATCTTTAGCTCTTTGAGGTATCTCCAGATTCTTTTCCACAGAGGCTGCACCAATTTTTTAACTGTACTATGGGGTTTCTTTTACTGCTGAGTTTTAAATAATTTTTTACATATTCTAGGTATTAGTCCTTTGTCCAATATATGGCTTGCAAATATTTTCTCAGCCAGGGTGTTTTAAAAATGTCATTTTGTTATTTCCTTAATTTTTTATTTGACTTCAAAAATGGAATATTTTGAGACTTGGCTTCCCTAAAATTTTATCTTGCAATACTCAATATTTTATAAGGAGAAATACATTAAGTTCTTGTTCTTTACACATTTCCATTATAATAAGAAATATATTTGATTGCTATCCAATTTAACACTGCAATTTTGTTCAAAATCTGAAATGAATTACTATATATTTTACATTATGTTCCTGGCAATGGATGTTCATAAACTCTTGAGAATTTTTCTGTGATTCAAGTTGCTGTAATTATATTCGTCTTTCAGAATCCAACATAGATTTAACTTGAATAAATTAAAGAGAAAAATCCTAAAATTTACATTGTTTTATCCAATATATTAGTAATGAGAAAATGTATTATGAAAATATATGTATTCACTAGAATATTTTTTTTAATTTCAGAATATTAGAGGGGTACAAATGTTTATGTTACATAGATTGCCTTTGCCCCATCTGAGTCAGAGCTTCAAGCTTGTCCATCCCCCAGATGGTGTTATTTATTTGTAATGAGAGCTCTAGCATCACATATATTTGTATGTGTGTGTGAAGGGGTAAAAAATGTCTATTCAGTTTGATTGCCCATTTCCCTCAAATAAAAAATATTTAACTCTTATTTCCACATCTTTGCAATTGTGAATTGTGCTGCTCACAACCCAAGTGCCCATCAATCCATGAGTGGGTTAATAAAATGTGGTCTATGTACACCATGGAGTTCTACTCAGCCACAAAAAACAATGGTGATCTAGCACCTCTCGTATTATCCTGGATGGAGCTGGAGCCCATTCTACTAAGTGAAGTATCACAAGAATGGAAAAACAAGCACCACATGGACTCACCATCAAATTGGTATTAACTGTTCAACACTTAAGTGCACATATAGTAGTAACATCCATCGGGTGTCGGGCAGGTAGGAGGGGGGAAGAGGGGATGGGTATATTCACACCTAACGGGTGCGGTGCACACGGTCTGGGGGATGGACACTCCTGAAGCTCTGACTTGGGTGAGGCAAAGGCAATATACGTAGCCTAAACATTTGTACACCCATAATATGATGAAATAAAAAAAAAATATTTTACTCTTATTAATAAACTGGTATATATGTATAATTATAAAACAGTCACATATTTGATAATGTATGACGTCTATGTGTGTCATATGTGTATTCTAACCATTAAAATAGATTTATCTAAATAATGAATGAATGTTTCCTAATATTACCACAGTGAACAAAATCAAAATGCTCATGTCAGTAAATGAATACTCAGTAATTAAAATTTGATATTATCCCTCAATTTTAAAATAAGAAAATTAATTAGAATGTTAGGAATAGAAGGAAAATAATCCCACCTTAAGGTCATACTTGATACTGAAACACTAGTACGTCTACCTTCAAAGTTGGCAACATAGCCAGCATATGTATCATCTTGCTACATGTTCAATGTTACATGCAAAGTGTTAGTCAGCACAGGTAAAAACATATATAAATTGTAAATAAAGAAATATGTCTATCATTTTCACAGATAAACTGATGCAAAAATCATAAAAAGGAAAAAATATGTTTTTAAATCTATAGCTCAGCAATACTTGGCCTAAGAGCAATACCCACATACAACACAACAAATACTTTTCTGCTTGACAGCAGAGAGATATACAATGTTTTTTTTTTTAATAAGAAACATTCAAAATAACAATGTACACTATCCACAGGGATTAACCTAGTAAAATATGTGCATGACTCTTTGCAATTTTTAATTACAAATTTGCATTAAAACATAGAAGAAACAAGTGTATGATTCCTCATACTTTTTGGAATTCCTGATGACTATCTATCCCTTTTTTTCATGCAGTGTCTGCATCTAGAATGCCCATAAAATGATTAATGCATGTTGCTACACAGTAGACGAGTCTGTGGGGACGGCAGCTTTACAATACAAAGAGAGAAAATTCGGCCATAGAGGAAAGGACTTTTGAATAGTGTACGAAACTCCTCCAGGAAAATGTCTTACAGGTTTACATATTTGACCCCATGTAAAATCCAAAAGCCGTAAAAGCTTTCTTCCCTGTAGACAGAAGATGTTTATAGAATTACTATTTGGCAACAACAACAACAACAAAAAAAATGATTCGTATTTCTTAAAAGTTGCCCATTAAGTAGACTTCTTTTGTACCTGACAAAGCCAGAAATATGGGTACTGACCTTGGAATGGCTGACATAACAAATTGATGCTTAAAGGATTGATTGTAAAATCATTTCAGATATCCACACCGATAACCCTCGGTAGTTGACAAATCAACACAGATACAGGTGTTTAACCACTCTGTTAGAATTAGCATACAGAATGAAAGCAAGAAATAATGAAGTAAAACAATATAAATTCTGATGAAAACAAATACACCATCCTATTTATATCATAAATGTATTAGCAAAAGTGAAATATTAATACCAAAGGCAGGCTACAGTTATTACATCTTCAATGTGTTATCTCAATCTAGACATTTCTGATGAAGCCGGCTATTGGTAGTTTGATCTCATATATCTTTCATCGTTGATATCAAGACTATATCAATGATTTATTGAAATGTTCGAGCAATTTTTCAACATGTAATCTGCGAGAAGAACATTTTATCGCCTTTCATAAGACAGCATGATTTATGGGAATAGAAGGCGACCACTTCTATCAAAGATGGACAACTACTATGAGTTGATCACCGTGTCCCCGGTTAAGAGCAAGAACAGAAAAGAGAAGGATGTTGATGTTCAAATAAGTTCCTTGGACAACGAGTTAAAATGAAGATTTTAATTCGATAAATGTGGGGTATGCTCTGAGGTTTCACATCTCTTTCAGTTTCATTGAGATATAATTGACAAACAAGAATTGTATATATGTAAAGTGGTCTGCTTGATGTTTTGATATAGGTTTACATTGTGAAACAATCAATACGTTCAAGCTAATTAACAGATCCATCACCTTACATAGTGATCATTTGCTCCTCTTCTTCCTTCCTCCACTGCCCCATCAGTGGTGAGGCCACTTAAGATCTACCCTCTTAGCAAATTTCAGCTCTACAACACAGTATTTTTACATATAGTCACCATGCTGTACATTGTACCTTCAGGACTTATTCATCCTACATAACGGAAAATGCCCTTTTGACCAACACCTCCTCATTTCCCTCAGCCCCCCACCCATGGCAGCTACCATTCTAACCTCTGCTTCTGTGAGTCTGATTAATTTAAATTCTGCATATACTTGGGGTCTTGCAGTATTGGTTCTTCTATTCCTGGACTATTTCACTTAACATAATGTCCTCTGAGTCCATTTATGTTGTTGCAAATGTTAGGATTTCCTTCTTTTTCGTGGCTGCATAATATTCCCTTATATATCTAACATAATCTCTACCTATTTATCCATTGATGGACACTTAGGTTGATTCCATAACTTGGTTATTGTTAATAAAACTGCAATGGACTTAGCAGTGTAGATAGCTCTTCCCCCCCCCCTTTTTTTATTTCAACTTATTACAGGGGTACAAATGTTTAGGTTATGAATATTGCATTTGCCTCACCTGAGACAGAGCTTCAAGCATGTCCATCCCCCAGACAGTGCACACACGGCACCCATTAGGTGTATATATACCCATGCCCTCCTCCCCCATCCACCTGCCGGACACCTGATGAATGTTACTTCCATATGTGCACATAAGTGTCAATCAATTAGTACCAATTTAATGGTGAGTACATGTGGTGCTTATTTTTCCATTCTTCTGATACTTAACTGATAATGTTTTAAAATCCCTTCTTAGGGTAATATTTTCTTTTTATTTCCTTTATAGTTCTATAGTGTTCCATTGTTTAGACTGATCACGCTAGCTTGTTTCCAATCTCTTGAAATAACAACAACAACAAAAAAAGTTTGCATGAATAATGTGCACTATGTCACTTCACAGGTACAGATTTATCTGAAGAATAAAGTCCCCAAAGGAAAATCACTGATTCACTAACAAGCACACTTGTCTTGTTGACACATATTCCAAATTGTGTCCCAGACAGGTGGTACCTTACCAAAAACATATAAGCTAACCACATGTGTTGCTTAACTTTGGATTCTGCTAATGTGATATAAAATCTCTCCACTGTTGACATTGGGACTTGTCTGGCTTTTTTTTTCTCCTTGACACAAATAACGACACTACTTAAGTTTAAAACCTAAAAATTATCTCAACCACCTGAAAATCAAACCATAAGTGGATGTGTTCATTCGCTCATGTGTTGAATGAACACGTGTTGATGGGTAGGTTTCTACACATGGCGTGTGTAAGAGTGAACTGGATTCCCTCAATCCTATTCCACACAGAACACAACAACAGCAAGAGTTGATGATTACATATTTTACATGAGCCAGACAACCCCCATAAGACCCGTGGATTAAATGATATATTTTCTCTGCACAGCAGGTGCTATTATTAATCCACATTTCAGATTAACATGCATGCATGTGCACATGCCCACACAGAACACATTGCTTTTGCCCTTATATTAAACTCTCATGGCTAAACTCTTCTGGCTGGCTTTGAAAACCACCGCTGAGCAGACTTCACGCTTGCACCCAAACTTATCTAGCCCCTACAAAAACTTCTCCGTCAGCACACTATTCAATCAAAAAGGCTTTTACTTATTCACATAATCCATTCTTTCCTTCAACAAGCCTGTTTTGAGGGATCGCTGCATCCCAGGTACTGCTGTAGACAACTTATGTGATGATCTACTTATGCTTTAGGAACCAATAACCTTGATTTCTCCAGGACTACCTGTGACAGAGTGTCTGCCGTGGTTTCGTTAGTGGGACCAGCTATCTTGGGATCAAGTCGTTCACAGTTGGAAATCTCGTTTGATTGCTAATGGCTATGGTTCCAATGCACAAAGGCACTTCAGTATACAATTGAGAAAACCCTTGAAAACCAAACATTCATGCATCTACAATAAGCACAAATTCCTCTGTCCATTGCACTAAACTTGACAAAAACTGTGATACCACAATCCCCCCAAAATAAACTCTTCTAAACGTTAACTAAATAAAAGCATGGGTATATAATTAATACCTTTCCACTGCGTATGTTCTATAAATATATATGTGCATACATAAACATTATATATGAAGTACATAACAGCAAACTATATTTATATCACAACACTGCACAAGTTGCTGTGTATTTTATATGACACACATGAATAAAGTACTATATATTTAGATGTAATATGCAGATGTACCATCAGCATATAGATAATACAATGTAAGTCTAAAAATATATAGATAAGATACTATATATTAAAATGATAATATACTGTATATTACAGTATTACTAATACTATGTACATGAGGTACATACATAAAATTATACATATAATTTTATTTCTATTTTATCCACACACATACAACTACTATGTTCTCTTAATTATGTTTTGGGCTAAAAACAAAACATTTTTATTGCATTCCTATGCATCAACCTTTCTTAAGAAATCAATTTTTTCCCAAAAAATTCCTGTGTAAGCCCAGCAAACACAAATGCAGAGGAAGGTAATTTTACTGTCAACATTTTTAAAACCCTGCAAATACGCTTTAAGATTATGAAAGGTGTGTCTGCATGAGTCAAGCTCCGTCTCATCTTTCGCTTTTACCAGGCAGGCTGGTTTCACAGCAGCTCATGAGCTTCTCGAATCCCCCAGAGGCTCCCGAGATGCCGCCAGGTTTCCAATCAAGGCAGGTCGACTCCGACTCTGCCAGAGTAAGAATGAGATTTATTTCCTTCCAAGAACGCAGGAGTGCTTGAGAGAACAGAGCACGCTTTCTCGAGACACTCCAGCAGAATATCTCCTACAAACACGTGGAGAGGTTAGGAGAGAATTCTGTATCCCTCCGTGTTGTAGGAAACGTTGAAAGATTTCTGCTGCATTGGGTCGGTCTATACTCACTAAAATACTGAAGTGGTGGTTACAGCAACACAAATGATTTTTTTTTTTCATCATAGAAACAAAGACCTTAAGTATTCTGATTTATCATCTGCAGATAAAGGAAAATGCTCCACTACACATCCTGCAGCAGCAAGAACTTCAACAATATACGGAGCTTAGGCGATAGGTCTAAAATTTATTCCCCAAATCCCTGGGCCTACAGCTTATTGCAGGAGGGTGTATCCCAACGCAAACAGCCAACCCTCTGTGATTCCAGCATGAGGGCTCAGTTTCTGAGTCCTTGACTATTTCATTTCATGTGACCTGGGAGCTTAGGTCTTTTTATTATTATTATTATTGTTTCAGAGTGTTACAGGGGTACAAACGTTTCTGTTATACAAACTGCCTTTGCACCACCCAAGTCAAAGCTATAAGTGTGCCCATCCCCCAGATGGTGCCCACTGCATCCGTTAGGTGTGAATTTACCCATCCCCTCCTCCCTCTCCCATCTGCCCAACACCCAATGAATGTTACTACCATATGTGCACATAAGTGTTGATCAATTAGTATCAATTTGATGGTGAGTACATGTGGTGCTTGTTTTTCCATTCTTGTGATACTTCACTTAGAAGAATGGGCTCCAGCTCCATCCAGGATAATACAAGAGGCGCTACATCACCATTGTTTTTTGTGGCTCAGTGGAACTCTACGGTGTACATAGACCACATTGCATTATCCACTCATGCATTGATGGGCACTTGGGTTGTTTCCACGTCTTTGCAATTGTGAATTGTGCTGCTATAAACACCCGAGTGCAGATGTCTTTTTTATAGAAAGTCTTTTTTTGTTTTGAGTAGATGTCCAATAGTGGCATTGCTGGATCAGACATTTAACAACAATAGAGAAACACTTCAACACAATGGCCAAGTTCCTCAATTCTTGTGGAGGCCCACTGATACATGGCATCTCTTTTTCAAGGAGGAAACATGCGTTGGTATCTCACTTTATGTTTGTGTGCAAACCCACTTTTGGGAGGAAGAGTTGTTTGAACCTAAGTGCCAGACGGAGGAAGGGCCCATTCCATGCACAGAGCAGAGCAGGCATGCGATGGGTTTCTGACCCTCTTTGTAATGTTTTTCCCTTCACATCCTTCTCAAATAGCCCGGGTGAATATATCCAGCTGACATTAGACAATGTGGCAGGAAGCCACTCAACACCTTTAGGTATTAGAAGAAGAGCCAAGAGCCCGAGCTGTGGGGAGCCCCACTAGTGTAGGTGCTGGGCAGTAAGGACCACAGGCGTAGATCCTAATTATTAGTATCACAGAGCTGTGCTATAGCAAACCCCCCAAGGTTGCCCCTATGAATGGCACACCCTCACATCCCACAGAATCCTAACACAGGCCCACCGCCCTGACAGAGACCCCCTGCTGAAGTCTGACAACTTCATTCCTGGAAATATCGGGCCTCCTGAGTTGTCATGTCTAGTACTTTTAGTCCAGGGTCTGTCAACCCCAGCACCATTGACATTCTGGGCTAGACAGACTCCATCTATTGCTAGACTCCATCTGTTGCATAGATTTTTATTTCCACTGGATTCCAGTAGCATCTCCTCCCCATTGTGACAAGCAAAAATGACTCCTGACATTGCCAAATATATCCTTCTAGGGTAGGGTGCAAAATTGCCACCCATGGTTTTCACACTGTTCCTGATTTGACAGACAGACTGTGGTCAGCAGACCTTGAAGATGGTCTACCTCTTAGAGCCCCTGGGTCCTGGCTTTGATCCCATGCTCAGAAAATCAAGCCCCTTGCAGAAGCAAAGTCTAGAAACATGGGGTCCCTAAAGCACTACCTACCCTACAGACTCTCAGAAAACTTAGACGCTACAAAGACTCTCTACTAATAAGCAGCGTGTTGCCATTTTCTCAGCTTTCAGAAATTCTGCACAGAGAAAGTCAAACACCGACAACTTCAGAGACTGGTATTGAGGACCCTGACCAATCACCTACCCAGCCAAGCCCAAGACCAAAGCTCCACATCTTTGCAATTGTGAATTGCGCTGCTATAAACTAGGACATTGTAATTTATGAATAGTCAAAATCACCACCTTTTAATGTCTAATACAAAACAAACTCTGTATTTCCATTCTATGGACTAACAATCCTGACACTGTCCCGATGTGTGAGGCGTTCTCGTTACTTTTGAAATAGCAATAGAAATAAAACTCAGATGTTTAGTGAGAGGTTAAGTCATCTGAAAGAAAACTTCCAAACCATTCTACAAAACTCTACAGCCATATTTCTCATCTCTATTTTTAGTACATTAACAGTTTTTTTTTTTTTTATTAAATGCACTATAACCATGTGGGTATTCAAAAAGAGCTACTTAGAAGCAGCGACTACTTATTAGCACAGGAGTATCTAGATATAAAATAGAGGCATGTGACATTACAAAACTGTTTCTAAAACAAACTTTATTGAATTCCTTAAAGGATGCAGTTATTTTTAAACTATAAACAAGAAGACTATGGTTTTAGAAATTTAGAGGTGCAGACATAATTCAAGGACACTGTCTCCTTGAAATTTGGCTGGTGGGGAAACATGATTTTGCTAAAATACTTTCATTTGGCCATTCACGCCACATCTCAACTGAAATAAAACAGCGTTGCGTTGAAAGAGAACAGCCTTACTCTTGGCCAAATCAAACATCTTGTTTACGTTATAAATATTTTGTCATTTTCTTTATTGTTTTGTCAGTTATTTTTCATTTTTTCTGTTCATTTATTCTTCAGATAAGTAATAAAAATTATTAATATCAGAGGCTAAGCATTCTCATTATTAAAAAGGGAATATAACCTCCGCATTCCATCAGCTTAATTAGGCTTCATGGAACAAATTCATACCGTGTAACAATCTCGCTTCTCTCTGTGTCTGAGACGATACAAAATTTTAAATTACGATTAGCAACAAGTCAAGGTACTATGTGTGCCGCCTTGGAAAATTCACTGCTAGCATTCTGGTGAAATTGCAAATATCACACATTCAATATAAAGAATATCAATAATTCATAATTATTGAGGAAGAAGAGGGATGCTTTCGGCTTCCCTTCAGTTGTTAGATAGGTATGTCAGATATGGAAGTATTTGTTTGCCTATAATTTTTAATTCTCTCAACTTTTGATATTTTGGGGTCATTGGAATAAATATATCTATGGAAGCATGCAAGTAAAGTGTCATGAGTCCATGAATCTTTGCACACCAATCCCTGCCTCCTCCATGTGCCGTGATGCAGCAAGATTCATGTACGTGCTGCCACTGTGGCTGTGCTCTCGAGAGCGAATGCTTGGTTATTCCTTTATGCCACAGACTGATAAATATGTGTTTTGCTCGGGAACTTCTTCAAGAAGATGGATAAGATGTCTGCACCAGCTGAAACTGATCAGGCAGAGGGAAAAGGAGACACGCCCATTTCCCTGCAGAACTCAAGTCTGGCTGTAGGTCAATCACACCTGGATGCAGGTGTGATGTCCCACCAGTGGAATGGATGCATCGTGACCTAAAGTCAGCTGCCCTCACCTCACCGTGGATGGGGCATGTGATTATAGATGTAGCCTTGAATTTGGCTTTTTTCATCTGCAAACTGTGGGTAAGGGAGTCGATGTTCTCAGTTTCTCTCACTCACTAGCATTTGTCCCAAATTGGGGAGAATCTGTTCGTTTTACTAAAGTGACCACTGACATACGATCTCATTTTGTTTCACCCACAGGTGCATATCGCCTTCTGAAAGAAACGGAAGGTAGCATTCATTGCATCTAATGCTCCAAATTAGAGTCACAAGTCACCACTGGGGTCCACTTGAGCTATGGGATGCTATGCATATTCAGTAATTGTCCTTCTTGGAAGCATGTCCATGGTGTGGTCTGATTTCAACCCACCTGTTGGAATATGGGAATTGTTTCCTTCCTGTGGCATGGAAATGAAGATAACGACAACTTTACTGAGAAGTGCTGGGTACCCCAAAATACTTTGATGTAAGCAACAGTCAAACAAAAACTGAGAAACAGTTCATCACTTGGAGATACCTTAACTATTAATATTAAAAAAATGGATTGCAACTTCCCAAAAAGTGTGGCAGTCATCAAAGGGATGGAATATGGTGATTTTCTGTATATGTGTTGGTCAGTGTTCATTTTCAAGGTTACGGTGTGAGAGGAGATTGCTGACATTATCTACCAGCTGTTCTTAAGATGTGGCTTATAGACTTCCATTAGAATCGCTCAGAGGCTTTAAAATATACAATTCCTTAGCTCCACTCCAGCTTTGTGGATAATTATTGGAGAATGATTCACATGGACCTGTATGGTTAACAAGTTCCCCAGGTATGCTGGATTCATGCCAAGTTCAGAGAGACATAAATCTTAACGGGTCATGCAGAATTGAAAGTGGGTATCCAGAGATTTTGGTGGCCTGTGTCTAGAATCAACCCACAAATGGGCCAGTTGGTAGAAAGGCAAGGTGCTACTTCCTGGAAGGCAGACCCTCCCCGTAGGATTGACATGTTGGGACTTCAGCAAGGTAGCGTGGGGATGAAGGCAGTTCCTCTAAACTAAGTAAGGAAAATAGAGTATAGAGTAGATGCACAGGCTAAGAAAATATAGACAAAAGGGCAACATGGTTACAAAAGTGTCTCTCTGGCAGAGGTGGGATATTCTCCTACCTGGTGCCCAAAGTTGGAAACATCTCTTGATGTTTCCAAACACCTCTTGATGTTCATATTGTCTGGTCAATATGAACTTAAACTAGATGATAAGGAGAGTTACCTGGAACTTTGTGGAATTTAGATTGAGGAGGGATAGGTCAGAAAACCAACAATTAGAGGTCAAACCCCTAAAGAACCTAGTTACTACTATTCCAGGCTGGATGTGCTAAGTCCATGAGGAGATTGCAATGAAAAGACGAAGGTTCTGAGTCTCATGCTTGGACATATATTGCAGTTTCTTCTAGGATCTATCAAAGTGGTACACAACAGGGAATTTCTGTCAAATTTTAGGCAAGGAAAAACAGGACTATAATTTCACTCCTATGGGAAGAGTGGGAAGTTAAGGATTGGAAACGAGTTAGGCTCTTTTCCTAAACTTTATTTTTCAGATGTCCCTGGGTAGCAATGACAGCTTCACAATATACATAGATAATTTATATCCAAAGAACAAACCTATCAGCAATATCCTTGAATATGAAAGAGGATTATAAATAAATGCAGGCTTTGATTAGAAAGAAATAAGCATGTACTCCCTTGAGGTAAATAACCCTATAATTTTATCATGAAAGGAACAAATATTTGATGTAATTGTCCTACTTCTCTTCCAATTACAAAAGCATCACTGCTAAACATATTGCATCTTTATCACATGAAGGACTTTCTTTGAAGTGTTTGTGGCTGTCATAGAATAAATATTGACTTGTTCTGTTGTAAACCATGCCATGGGATAGTATTGCAATGGAAGCAATGCAGTCAAACATAGTGTTTATTGAAATGGACTTTTTGTAATTTTTAAAGAGGCTCAATGTCATGTTTAATGCTTTCTAAGATGTTATACTAAAAATATGGAAAAGGGATGTATGCAAAACAGTGAGTGCACACATACATGCGATTAATCCTGGGGGGGGGGAGAAAGAAACATTAATATGTGCAAATTGTCTCTTCAGTGTCTTGTGTGTGAGCGTCAGTGGCAAAGCTCACAAAAGTCAAGTTCATCTTTCTGTGATGCTTTCTTGTGTCACCTAAAATCATGCAAAGAGGCAGAAGGATCATCCTCAGTTGTGTGTATTCAGTGAAGCAACCACACGGAGGACAAGGCTAGCAGTTATTTAAAAAGAGGGGAATGTGATCATTTGGTTCCAGGAATTCATAATCAACTTGAGAGAGTTTGGTTGAGGACCAACATCAATGGGATGAACAAAATGAAATTGAAAATAATCAACACCTAGTGAATGGGTCAGTAGTAGCAAGATATACTGGTTATTGATAAGTTCAATGGAATGGTCAGAAATTATTTTTGAAATACACAGGAAAATCTTTTAAAACTCACTGACATTCATAAGAACCCCAACAAGACATATATATACACATCTATTTTACCTGTGCACATATATGATTAAATACATGTCTATTTATTAAAATATGTACCTGTGTATTTATTCATATTTCTATATAACTATCACAATTATAGAGTTATATATATTATGGAACATATGTAATTATAATTATATACCTATATAACATACATACATAAACATGTAATATATAACATACAATATAATTATAATTACATATTTGATAGATATAAATATGGAGATAAAAGATTTATAAAATTATATATGTAACTGTATTATATGTAATTATATATAGTCTCATGTATAATTATATATTACCATTATATATACATAAAAATTTCAGAAAGGATTGTGGTTTTGTGGTTCAATTAGCTGTAGTTTAAAAGAGGATCACTAAAACCAAACCAGAATAAAGCAAGTCCCGAGTATAGAATATTCTCTTACTATAATAATGCATGTTACTGAATACAGAATTTTGAGTTTCTTGAAGCTAATCCCAAAGTGGAACCATACAGAAATATATAACTTTTTATTATCTGATGAAGAAAATATGTATTTGTCTTAGAAATTCACTTTCTCTGGAGCTTAATGACATGATTGATTAATTTCATATCCCAGATTTTGGAGTGCTGATGGGTAAAACATGTATTATTTCATCTAAAGCCAATACGGTGAAATTACTATGTGGCAAAGGAGTTTACAACTAGAAGGAAAAAAAGAAGGAAGGAAGGAGGGAATGAAGGAAGGAAGGAAGGAAGGAAAGAAGGGAGGGAGGGAGGAAGGGAGGAAGGAAGGAAGGAAGGGAGGGAGGGAGGGAGGAAGGAAGGAGGGAAGGAAGGAAGGAGGGAAGGAAGGAAGGGAGGGAGAAAGGAGGGAAGGAAGGAAAGAGGGAAGGAAGGACCACCATTCTCACCAAGAGGGCCCCTGCTAGCTGTTAAGGCTGCACATTTAATATTAATATCTTTGCAACTGTAGACCCTGGAGGCCCCCTGGTAAGGAAGCCGTGTCATTAGGAAGGGGCACAGCAGCTACTGTCATCTGCTACGCCAATGAGATATTTGCACCTGCTAGGTTAATGAACGGGGGGAAGTCCCAGAAAATTTTCATGAAATAAAGATAATATATGGATCAGGTATTTTTTAAATTTTTGTATATAAACCTAGAGAAAACTGCTGGTGATCTGATAGATCAATGCATTGTCGATCGTCAAGGTGACCCTTCTCCCGTGGGCTAGGTGGGGTGTTAAGGAATAAACAACATTCTGTGGTAGCCATCAACAGTTGCCGGTGGTATTTTCATAGTCATTCATTATAAAAGCCCTTAAATGACCAACAAGTAATTATAGGAAGTTTTTAAGGCTTCCTCAGCCCTTGGAAGACATTTGTCTGAGGCTACAGAATTATTACAAAATATTTCTAATAAAAGAGCCGTTGTGATAAATCAGCCATTTCAACCATAAATAATCTTAGAAAAAACCCCGGTTCATTGGCAAAACCGAGTCCATTCATTGGCCAAGTAAGTATTTCATACAATCCATTCTGAACTATATGACCGATTTCCTAGGGAATTACTTATTAATTTTTATCCCATTGTATTCGCTAAGTGTCACGATTTTTGTTTCAGTATTACTAAAGCAAAGGTCATAATTCTTATGAAAATTATATAAACCTTCAAGATATTCTTAAGGGCAGGTTCTATATTTTAATAGTAAAAAAATCACATGATCAACATAAAAGACGATGTTTGTGTTTTCATTTGCTGTAGCTGAAGGACATTTGCAGAAGAAACTCAAGTGCTGTATTTTCCAGAAAGCATTTTCCCTTAAAACTGAAATTTCAGTTAAAACTCTCTCTTTAATTGCCTGAAAGAATTCTCTCCCGAATGTACCACAGGAAAGTCCAATTAAAAAATCTGAACTACGACAGCTCAGTTTTTACAAAAAGCACTTCCTAGCCTTGCTTGTTCCCTCAGCTAAATAATGGAGCAAGCAAATTCACCTCAAAATCCTTTCTTGCCTTTAACCCAAAAGCAATCACTTCCTGAATCTGTATCTATGGAAAGTTTAAATAACCTTCTTTTGCTCTATTTAACGCCTCTGATGTAGCTCAATCTTTCATCTGAAAAGTTACAGGAGACGTTTTTTTGAAAAAATATACTGAAAGTAAATTATTGACTAAAACTTAAATTTTTATGGCAAAAAGGAGCCCATAACCTTATCACTGTTGAAAAAGCACACTAAGTTTGATGGAAATGAACTCTCTTAAAACTGCCCCACCGAAAATACCCAGTGTTAACAATCTGATGTGGCCTTCGCTGTGCTTTTCAAGTGCATGTCGGCAACACACACACACACACACACACACACACACACACACACACACACACACACGGGTGTCTGCTGTTTTATTATTGACTTAATTGTGACCTAGTAAGAACCCATTGTAGTGCTCTGGGGATGTTTCTGTGTAAATTTATAGGCTACACGGACAATTTTGTTACATGCATAGGCTGTGTAGTGATCAAGTCAGGGTTTTAGGGTATCCTTCAGCCAAATAACATGCATTGTACCCATTAACTATGAAATGTTTTTACGTGCTCGTGCAATTTTTTTTGTAAAATTTACTTAAAACATATCTATGGGGGCTCTGGCAATTTTTAATTTAATACACACTACCAAATTATTTTTCATGAATGCGGCAACAATTGACCATCTTTCCAGCAAAATATGACATAGCTTTTTTTCCTTCTTCAAGATGCTGGTTTATGGAAAACGTTTGTTTCCAATAGTGAGCCTGAGAACTTGAAGGTGTTTTTATGGATAAGTTCACTGATCTTTTGCCATTTTGTTTTCTTTTCTACCATAGAAATTCTTTGCATAATAGTGACATATATATATATATATATATATATATATACACACACACACACACACACACACACACACATATATATATATATTTTTTTTTTACCACTATGCTGTGGTAGGAACTTCACGTATTTTCTGTTATTGTGGCATTTCTGCTGTTGTGTGAAACCCGGTTTGTGCAGTAAATGGCTTTTCTGCCAGTCTTCATCCCCTTCATAGATTTGTAGTCATAAACATGGTATGTTTGTTCTTTTTTAAAAATAATTATTCTTTCTTTTTTTGAAGTTTTATTATTAATTATTTATTTCAGCATATTATGGGGGTACAAATGTTTAGGTTACGTATATTGCTTTTGCCCCACCCGAGTCAGAAAGCCTGTCCATCCCCCAGGCGGTGCACACCGCAACCGTTAGGTGTGAATATACCCAAACCCTCCTCCCCCTCCCACCTGCCCGACACCCGATGAATGTCACTATTATATGTGCACTTAAGTGTTGATCAGTTAATAACAATTTGATGGTGAGTCCATGTGGTGCTTGTTTTTCCCTTCTTGTGATACTTCACTTAGTAGAAAGGGCTCCAGCTCCATCCAGGATAATACAAGAGGTGCTAGATCACCATTGTTTTTTGTGGCTGAGTAGAACTCCATGGTGTACATAGACCACATTTTATTAAGCCACTCAGGTATTGATGAGCACTTGATACCTCAAAGAACTAAAAGTAGAACTACCATTCAATCCAGCAATCCCATTACTGGGCATCTACTCTAAGGAAAAAAAGACATTCTATAAAAAACACATCTCCACTAGAATGTTTGTAGCAGAACAATTCACAATGGCAGAGATGTGGAAACAATTATTCTTTCTTATTTTCCTACATATAAAGATCAGTCAAGCCTCTTCCCTATTCATCAGTTCAATTCACTTTTGTTTTTCAGCTTCTTTTGATCAGAAAGAGGAGACACTTTCCACATTACAGAGATCTTCCTGAATCTCATGCGATCATTGAGAATTAATCTTGGCAAATAAGTGTTTATGCCGGTACCCGGAGCTATAAACCAGCTCTCTCCTCTTTGCCTACTTGCTATGGGAACAACCTTCCATGTAAATAAAACAACAATTTTGAGCATTACAAGAATCTGATATTTTAAAATAAAATAAGATTGTGTTTTAGGATTACAAGGAAATCAAAGCAATTTTTATCGGTTTGTTGCATGATCTAGGAGCGACCACAAAAGCTGACGCATATAACCAAGATAGGGAAAGTGTTCTAGCTCAAAGAATTGGATGAAGAGAATGTCAAATTTTTCTTTAATCACATGTAGAATTCTGACCTGTTCAATGTAACAGTGATAATATCAAGCTGATACAGACATCATAGAAACCAAGCCTCTTTGTGTTCTTTGAGCATCTCATACTCAGTCTAATTAGAACAAGGCAAATTGCATGAAATTACTTTAGAAATTGTTTTGGAGGTTGAAAATTACTTTAATTCCAATGTTTTATTTAAACACCCTTTAATTTCTTAAATGTATTTTAAGTAGAAAAAAATGTCATCAGGAAAGCAAAGCATATCATTGTGTTTATCAAACATAAACAAGAATGAAAACCTTATTTTCATTAGCTGAAACACAATCTATGATAATTATTAGCTAATAGTTTAGACAATTATATAATTTCATTAAATCATGCATTTTAAAAAGCTGAAGTAATAAAATCTTAAAATAGATCTTAATGAGACTCTTCTGACAATTGTATAAGAATGGTTACGCATTGCTATTTATAATATCTCTTGTTCTTCTTTAATTATGCATTAGAATAAGTTACTTAGATTTAATCTTTTGAGCAACCAGAGACTGTGAGAAAAATATGTTTTTCTCTTTGGTCTGTTCGGTTTTATGACACACATACAGAACACACACAAACAAATATATACATATATAGACACACACATAAATTCATATGTATGTAGCACGCTGATTTAGTGTTCAATATATTATTTTAAATTGCTTTAAAACAATGTTTGCAAAGAAAATTACTTTTATTTACCATAATACTTTATACTATAGAATGTATATATTCACGGGTGTCACAAAAATTATTTTAAAATGCCTCTTTCAAATTTCACCTGTTCTCATTGGCTCCTTTTATGTAAACACAGACCTAGTTTACAGCAATAATGTAGAAAATAAACGTCAAGGAAATTGCTCATGTTGTTTTCTTGCTATTTCCTTGGATGAAATTTCCATCCCACCATCCAACTAAGAAGCTTTGTTCCTGGGTATAAATTTATTATATATATGGTATATTCATTGTCATTGGCTCTTTCCTGGCAGTGCAATTATACTGAATGAGACAGGACAAACCTAAATTAATACATAGTTATTTGGATTTTTAATCCAGAACCCGTGGTAAAATCCCCAGTTCTCTTGTATGCATGAGAAATCATACAACTTGCTCTCTCTCCTTTGATTTTTGTTTCCTTTTTTTATCAAACTTTTCACATATTTTATTGCTTTTATTAGGTTTCACTGTCTAGGGGATGGACACATTTGAAGCTCTGACTTGGGGGGGAGCAAGGGGAATATATGTAACCTAAACTTTTGTGCCCCCACAATATGCTGAAATAATAATAAAAAATAATTTTGAAATAATTTTAAACAAGACTTATAAAATTTTACTTTCTGGAAATGGTTTACAACTTGATGTATGCATTCAATTTTTTTTAATACATTCAATTTGAACTTTCACTATCCTTTGTCATATACTGGAAATATCAGCTATTTTTTTATTTCAGAATATTATGGGAGTACAAACATTTTGATTACATGAATTGATTTGGTACCATTTGAATCCAAGTTACAAGTGTGCCCATCCCCCAGATAGTGTGCACTGTACCCGTGAGGTGTGAATTTACCCATCCTGTCTTCCCCACTTCCACCTGCTTGGTTTCCGTTGAGTTTTACTTCCACATGTACACATGAAACACAAGTTTCTAATGAGCAAAGAAAGGAAGTGAAAGGGCATGGTAAACTATAGGATTCTATAAAAATGCACGTTTATATCATTACAAAAGGTGGGATTCATATGTGGCATACTGTCTTGGGTATTGAAACAGATTCTCTAAGGAGAAATGCATAATAAACAAAACAATAATAATCATGCATTTCATAGTTATCTATGAACTAATTTGATAATATACAACTATAAAAAAATTTCTGACCCTTGACACCTAAAAATGATAAATGACCAGATTTCAGAATATTGGCAAGAAGACACTAGATACTACAATATACTGTGCCTACCCTGCAAGCCTCTCCTCTATTAAGAATTCCCTTTTTCGTGTTACTGTAATTACCAAGAAACTTCAGGATATTCTGAATTGCTACATTTATATTTTTCCTATCATCTTTTCAAAAAAGCATTCAGTATGTTTCATCTCTCTAGCTCAGTGTTGAGCGACTGTAGATTCAGTCGGCTTGCATCTGGACTCTAAATTGCAGGTCCCAGCAAAGGCTAACATACGTGTCAGCGCCTAGTGAATCGTATCGTGGAATTTTATTGAGTCATCCACAGGTACTGCTAAGCCAACCATGGGTGAGTCATTAGGGACTGAAGCAAAGAAGTATCTGGACATGTATATCCAATAATGCCTCTTTCCCACGATCAATGAAGACATTTCCCATGGTAATACGAGAGACCAAATTACAGTTCCCTAAGTTCATTCACCAACTCACAAGGCAGACTCCATGGAAGTGTCTCTTCCCTTGCTCCTACTTATTTCTGACTCTCAATTCTTCAATGCATCTGACTTCTGGAGATATATATATATATACACACACATATATATAACCTGATTTCATATATATATATATATCTGTGAAAGTATGCGCTCCACTGTGAACTAACTAGGAGCAAACAGTATATTCACACGTTTGGTTTTTCTTTTTAGTCAAAAATATTTTATTAATCAGCTTCATGGAATGAACTCAGGGGATAGTTAAGTGTGTGGAGCTCTATGTCCCTATATTAAATGACCTCAGATCATTGTTTTTAAAATGACTTTTTTTCTGACTTTCCAGCAGGGGCAGTTGGCATGTATCCAGTATAATTTCTTTTTCCTTTTAATGTGTTTATGGGATACTCTTACGGAATACGGAAGGTAGCCACACAGAGATGTAAGTTATCTGTCACTCAGAAACCATATCAATTTTATTCTTGTCTTGGTGCTCACCTGGGTGCATTAGGAATCATTTACAGAAAGTCAGATCTCTTAGGAGGTGAAATCTTACTGTTGGGACTTGCTGCCCTCATGCCAGCCACTGCGACCCCCTAGAAAATGATTATGTGCCTCATGTTATCCTCAGCCAATATTTTCCTAATGTGGCTTCAGATCGAGGATGAAAGAATTTCCAAAGCAATCAAACATTTATCTTTCCCTGGAATGCACAAAGTAGAGTGCACATAGATTGTGCTGAATATTAACATAAAGCACATACTTTTTCTCCTGATATGTAACAGAACTACACAATGCAAAGAGAAATAATTTTGAAGGTGTGGGAAGATTTGAAGGTCTAGGAAAATTAATTTTGAAGGTCTGAGAAGATTTTTTGAATCCTCTCTAGTCTTTACTGACAGCGCTCAAAATCCCCAAAGTTTCTAAGTAATCAAACTGAAAGTTATTCTTAGCAAGTCTCTCTTAAGCCTTTGTTGAATTGGAAACAGGTGTATTTCACTGCTACATTGTATAGTCTCTCAGTGTATAGTCTCTTCCGTCTGGAACTGAAATGTATGTTACTGATGCCATTCCATGTAACAATTACGTGGTCAAATAGAACTATTTAAATGGAATTATTTCTCACAACATTGGCAACTTTGTAAATGAGTCTGGAGATACTTCTCAGTTATACGTGATACAGAAACGGGTATAGAAAGGCAAAGTTCAGGTAGATACAAAGTTTAAGGGGACAAGAACACAGGGCGGATTTGGGGGAAAGTTTTGCTCCAGATACTAAGCTGGATGGAGGCACACAGATGATTTTATACTATTGTTAATTATACTAATTATTGTTATGTTGACTGTTAATACTATATGTTAAATTCGTGTCAGAATTATTCACTTGACTATAGTCAACATTTAATATGTGTATTTACAAAAGCAATAATGGAGAAACAACTTTGCATTCCCTCATCATTTATTAACTCCCTTTTTCCCTTTTCTGATCACCTGAAATATTTTGCAGTTTGTCTTGCCACAGGAGGCGTGGATGTTTTCAGTGCAAGGAACAGAGGCGAGCACAGGGCTTCAGGTAAGGGGCAGATGTTGAGCACGTATCCCGATGGCTTCCACACAGGGACCCTGTCTGAGTCCGTTCAGGCTGCTATAGCAAAGACTGTGGATGGGGTAACTTATAAAC
Source organism: Lemur catta (assembly GCF_020740605.2). NCBI lineage: Eukaryota > Metazoa > Chordata > Mammalia > Primates > Lemuridae > Lemur > Lemur catta. The sequence goes on from NC_059155.1 coordinate 70,529,826, forward strand.
AACACACACTCATTGCTCACAGCCCTGGAGGCTGGAAGTCCAAGATCCCGGCGTGGCAGAGTCTGTGTCTGGTGAGGATTCACTTCCTGGTTCTCACCGAGTCTTCACATAGTGAAAGGGGAGAGGAAGGTCTCCAGGGTGTCTTTTACTAATCCCATACAGCTTCCAAAGACCTAGTCATCTCCCAAAGGCAACATATCCTAATAGCATCACCTTGGGGGTGAGGATTTCAGCACATGAATGTTAAGGGAGACACAAACATTTAGACCATAGCAAATCCTAAACCTTTCACACAAAGCCTCACATTGCATTTGTATCACTTGTAGTGGTGCAAAAAGATACTAACTTCAAACTATGAAATTGTAATATAATTATACCTATCGTCAAGTTTGCACTTCTTAAACACAGTGGGCTGGATACATTATATATGTGTATGTGTGGGTGTATACACACACACAAATGTATACACACACATATATATGCACACACATATATACACACATATATACACAGACATACACATATATATAATGTATATATATACACACACACACACGTTTATATGTGTATCTCACACACACATACCCACATATTTATGTGATCTTATTTATTTATACATACTACTTGTTTATATAGTGTTACATAGACACACCCACACTTGTTTCGTTTTGCCAGAACAAGTATATCGTGAACTTTAATGCATGTTTTCCTGAAATATTTTATAGACTCTGAAGGAAAAACTAAGGATTGTATCATTGAAGCTGAATTCAAGAAAACTTATTCGATCTATAGTAAAAGGACAACATTCCGACTGAAATATAACTTTTAAAGGCTATTACCATTAGAAGGAAGCAAGCTTTTCAATGGCATACTGCTACTCATAAATATTGAAGATGAATAAAATAATTTGTGATTAATACCATCACAATTTTTTTAAAGAAATCCAGTTCAAAGCTTTTCTTTCTAATCCTAAGGCATCAGTAAACAACACTCCCTAGGGGAAAAAAAAAAAAACTGACCTATAAGGTAAGGGTAGAGTTTACAGTTTGAGTTTCCAGGAGAACAAATAAATCAGAATACTGAAACAGGAAGAGCAGAGTCAATTCTGCATTTTCTATGACTGTCTAATCTCCCCTTGATAGTTCTCAATAGAATGACATGGCCCCACAGCTCAGATGAAACTGCGTATTGAAGTTTCTGCCATCTATTCAACATGAAATAGCTTGTTTCAATGTCATTGAGAGAAAACAGCCCGAATAATGTTAATAATAAATATAGAATGCACAACCACATTTAAGGACTGTTGGCTTAAGCCATGACAATTTTTGTTTTCAGATGTCAAATGTGTGTTTTCATCTTTGTGCAGATATTAAAAGTTATTGACCACCCACTTTGTTTCTGTTCTTATAAAACAATATTTCTTGGGCTTATGGCTGGCACAGCTATGGTAGCTGCTACAGGAGATGTTGACAGGGAGTGATGGAGAGGTTCGTGTAGTTAGAAGGAGATGAGAGGCTACAAACTCAAGCGTGACGTGGACAGCATAAATCCCAAGACACCATGGCAACGGCTTGTAGATCTTGTATCTCTTCAAAGCTGATGGGGAGATTAATGATTTAAAAGGCTCTTGTGCTATTCATTTATTACCAAGATTCTCTTTGTGGAAGCCCAGACCTGAACATCACAGTGGGTCATCCATTTGGCAGGTCCCCAGTAGGTTTCTTTGAAAACTGTCTTTGCAGTATCAAAATGATTCATTTCACTGAATGTCCAATAAGACGCTTGAGGAAGAATCGAGGACACACTGAAAAGAACACCTTTAGAATTTCCTTTGTCATTGGAGAAATATTTGATTTTCTCTTTGACTAAGAGAAAATTATAAAACAGAAGAGTATACATGTAGAGAAAATGTAGAACTCATAGAAAACAGTAAACAGAATGAGTGATTGTGCACAACGTCCTAGCTATAGCAACTGCAGTTGATTATTATACAAATAAATGCATAATGAAAAAAATGCGGTAATTCACAAAATGGTAGATATCCAATATAATTTCTATAGGAAAAATATAAATGCATAATTCAGAGGGCACATTTTGTGTGAACAGTACCATAATCATCATTACTGCTATAAAAATGAAGTGACTAGGTCTAGACAGAAGGAACATATGGAGTAGATTGGCCCAATAGAATATTTGACTTATAGTAAATATTGATAAAGTTCAGAGCAGAAAATCTTAAAAGTCTTTTAAATAAAAACTGGTGGCCCCTTCTCCACATTGGTGACCCCTTCTCCAAATTTATCTATTATAGAAAACAGGAGATGATGCAGAGAGTTGGCACTGAATCCACAGTGGGATGTTTTATACATATGTCCTTATATGACCATATATGTCCACATACAGGGCGCTACATCTTCCTGGTGGGTATGTTATCCTCTTCCTAGAAGTAGAGCCCTCCCAAAAACAGCACATGAATTCTTTGAACTCTCTCCCTGCACTGTCCACTGAGCAATTCCATTTCCAATTCAAACCTTCACCCACTAAGACCATATATGGTTCCTCATTTTAAACAGTGAAAAACTAAAGGTAGCATAAATGTACCTCTGTGGAGAAGTGGGAAAAAGCAATATCTTGTTCATATATATAGTTGAATATTGTACAGTGTTATTGAAACATATAAGGTCTATATTTGCCCATAAGACTAAATCTCAGAGGCAAATTAGCCCAGTGTGGTGGTAGCACCTGTAGTCCCAGCTACTTGGGAGGTTGAGGCAGAAGGATCACTTGAGCCCAGGAGTTGGAGGTTGCTGTGAGCTATAATCACACCACTGCACTCCAGCCTGGCCAACAGAGTGAGATACTGTCTCAAAAACAAACAAACAAACAATTTAAAAAATAAAAATAAATCTCAGAGGCATATATTTGAATTAAAAAGTAGCAAAAATATATATGGCTAAATGAAGGAGATGATTATATTGTATGTCAAAGTTGAAATCAAGCAAAAAAGTTGCTTAGGATACAGATTTAACATTTATAATTTTTAGAATACAAATTTAAAATTTATAATTTTGTAGGATAAAATTTAAAATTCATAAAAATATAGAAGGAAAAAATGTGCATCAATATCAGGAATAGTAATATATACAGGGTGTCCCCAAAGTTGCGATACATAGGGAAAATGTGAATCTATATCTATATCTATAACAATAGATGATAGATAGATACATAGGAAGGAAGATACATACATAGATAGATAGATAGCTTTGTTGAGAAAAAGCCAATACTCTAAAAGAATTGCCTGAAAATATTAAACAACCACCAATGGGTTGACCAAGGTTTTGGGACTTAGAAGTTGGTGGCCACAATATTGATAAAGGTCTCAGAGTAGTCATGAGTAGAGGCAAACTTGATTATATTATTAGGAATATGACTCAGAAAGATTACATGGTTTTTATTAAGATAAGTGGTTGCATTTGATAAATGAAGATAGATTATCCCATTTAAGAAAAAAAAACAAAAAACTTAGACTTGTCACACTTGGCAAGCATGGCCCCTGCGTCCCTAACCCTTAGCCGGTGGTGTTGGCTCAGCAACGATGAACACCACACACAGTGAGACCCGTGTGTGTAAATGTTCACACAGTCCTGAGACCTATTCCTGGCATTTCCACTCCCTTAGCCAGCACGCAAATGTCAAAGCATTATGCAATCCGACTTTAACAGCATCCTCTCCGCAAACCCCTGCCTGCGACATTTCCACATACATAGTCATTAAGCCCTTGAAAGGGAGCAGGAAGGGGACAACTTAATAAAAATGGCACATTGAGCAAAGTTAAGTAAAGCAGGATAAAAACGATGATGGGGTGTAGGGCTGCTATAAAGTTTTTATTAGCCCACGCTTGAGCAATCCTACAAGACTCGTTTGCATCTCCCTCCCTAATGCACCCTTAGCCACCTTTCGCCCCTGGTGACAGGAACCGAAAAGAATCCCTATGTCATCACTTCATTCCCTCCATTTTCTGTCTCTCGTTTGGCTGCATTTAGAGACTTTTAGCAAATCTCATGTTCCTCCTTCACGCCCTCTCCGTGTGTAGAAGCCAATGAAGCAGATTAGTTACTCTGGAAACACTGATATTGTGCAGACAAAGCTCGGGGCCGTACACAAACGCCGCGCACATCTAATTTGGGCTACGGTTTGAAATACGCACTGCAGTTTGGGGAACTTAAATGTTCGTGATGGCCATTGGAGCCACAGGTAATACAATGTAAATGGGGCACGTTTTGCCGCATTGCTTGTTCATTAGCAGGGCAGCCAGGTAGCTCATTTAATAATGCATTGTTTTTGGAATACACAATGAGCGCTCAGACCTAAAAAACTGGAGCTTCGTCTGAAGGAACGCGTGCAGTCAGAAACTAGGGCACCGCAAAGCACATCTACCCTGTGACTCCGGGAATGTCCTCGTTTGCACGGCACCCACTCTGCAAGCTACAGAGAAGCAAGAACAACAGACGCGAGCCTGAAAATTTAACCTAGAAAACTCATGTTTGGAAAATACTCTCGAAAATTCACTTTATGATATAAACTCAGTGATGTATGAGCATTTGTAAGGAAGCTAGTGCATATGGGACTTTGTCCTTCGTCATATTTTTCCTGAACCTGGACAGCTTCACGATGACCTTCCGGGAGCTGCACTCTGGTGCTAAAACTATGTCCTTGCAAGACCCTGTGAAGTCATGTCTGCAACTACTAGCTAGCATGGACCAAATTGCTGATGGTGGGAGTGCAGAGTTAGACCGTAACACATTGGAAAACTGTATAAAGACTTTTCCATAAATGCGGGAGACATCACTACCTAAGTTGAGGGGAATTCGTGGGGTGCTGCTAGGAACTGTCTTCTCCACGATTTCCCTGGCAAACCTTCATGCTATCCATCAGCTTTTGCTGGGGTTTGACTTGTGTCTGGCTCAAAATTCACAAGCTGAAGTCCTAACCCCAGTCGTTCAAACTCTAACCTTATTTCAAAATAGGGCCATTGCAGATGTACTCGGTTAAATTACGACGGAGGCATTCTGGAATAGGGTGGACCTTAAACCAATATGACTGGCATCCTTATTTAAAAAAAAAGGACAATTTGGACAAGGAGACACAGAGGGAGAAGGCAATGTGGAGACAGAAGAAGCGGAGATTGAAGTTATGCTGGCAAGAAACTACAAGGCTGGGAGGCCGAGGTGGGTGGATTGTTTGAGCTCAGGAGTCGAAGAGCAGCCTGAGCAAGAGCGAGACCCCATCTCTACTAAAAAAATAGAAAGAAATTAACTGGACAACTAAAAATATGTATAGTAAAATTATCTCGGCATGGTGGTGCATGCCTGTAGTCCCAGCTACTTGGTACTTGGGAGGCTGAGGCAGGAGGATCGCTTGAGCCCAGGAGTTTGAGACTCTGTCTCAAAAAAAAAAAAAAAGAAAAAGAAAAAGAAAAAAAAAGAAAGAAACTAACTACAAGGAACTAGGAGGGAAGGCTGGGACAGGTCTTTACCTGGTGCCTACAGAAGAACACACTGCTGGTCTCAGACTTCTCACCTGCATGACTGTGACACAATAAATTTCTGTTGAAAGCCACTCAGTTTGTGACATTTTGCTATGGCAACTATGGTGAACACATGTAACCCTTTTTTTTTTTTTTTTGAGACGGAGTCTCACTCTTTTACCCATGCTAGAGTGCAGTGGTATCATCATAGCTCACTGCAACCTCCAAGTCCTGGGCTCAAGTGATCCTCCTGCCTCAGCCTCCTGAGTAGCTGGGACTACAGGCGTGCACCGGCTAATTTTTGTATTTTTAGTAGAGACGGGGTCTCACTCTTGCTCAGACTGGTCTCCAACTCCTGAGCTCAAGTGATTCTCCCACCTTGGCCTCCCGGACTGCTAAGATTACAGGTATGAGCCACCATGCCTGGCTGGAACCCTTTTTTGGTGCAATGAATAGAATTCACACTCACTACCTCAGGCAGCAAAGGATTCTCTTATCTCCCAGTGGAAAGTTCAGAGCATCTCCAGGGTATCAGAGAGTCAGGTCTCGGGAGCATATGATGCCTGAAAAAGGAATCCAACCACAGGGTGGAACTTCTGCAGAAGGAGCAGCAGTTTGCTCACCACCTTCACCTCCTGCCATCGGGAACCTGGGATGGCATTCCTGCTGCTACTACCCAACCTCTGTTTTCCCAATAACATTTTATGATCATTTTATCCAATTTAGAAAAAAATCGATGTATTAGGATTTGATGAAATCAAACACACACACATACACACTCATACATTAAATAACAAATTTGAGTTATAGTTTTTCCACCAAATGTTACCTTTTCACAGATAACTAGACTCTAGATACTAGTCATGACTTAATAAATACATTTTTTGCTTTAAATCATTACTATCTTTCTATTTCCCTTTAATTGCAGCACTAGACAAAATATTATTTTGAAAGGTAATTATTTGTAGCCAGCTAGTTTTCCAGATTCTAATATTAATGCTAGTACCGACTTTTTCTCAGGTTACTCAGTTTTCTATGTATATAATTATATCACCGGGAGAAAAATGAAATAAAGAACCATATCTCCTCATTTGCAAAGTTCATGCCACTAATGTGTGGTTCTTGTTTTCACTTTATCTGCTAAAAATCTCAAAGGCCATGTTGAGTGACATGTGACAGTAGGCATCCTCTTCTACTTTGAGTTTTTAATTAAAACTGCCGTGTTTGTCTTGTCACATATCTGCTGTTTGATACGTAAGAAGTTCTACCCCTTATCACTCACACGTGTTTTAACTTTATTCTCTTATTTCCCTTTCCTTGCCCATGAAGAGACACTCAACTTAAAATACGGAATTGTAGATTAGTTAAGAGAATAGCATTAATCCCTTCAGACATCCAGCAATTCCATTTTAGATTAATAATAACAATAAAAGCGTCTACCCATGGAAAAGGGTAATAGGATGAAAAAGTAGCAGTAGTGTGATTTACGGATTGAGTACTGATTTCGTATGTTATCTGTACATTTTTAAGTAGTGGCTACTGATTTTTGTTTTTGTTTTTTGGTTTTTTTGGGGGGTGGGGTGGGGTTAGACCTAGTCTGGAAGGCCCATTTCTTTTTCCTTTGCCCAATTTAAGTTTGTTCCGTAAGTGGGGTTTGTGCGTGTACCTGATTAACAGAGATCAAACTAGGTCAACATGTATTGACAACACTGGAAACTGCACTTGGTTTCTTTAACTAACTGTGTGAACCCCAGTGCAATCTGCTCAGATCTCTCTGTTGCTGTTCAGGAGAGGGTTTGGTCTCCTGGGAACTTGAGTGATTAAAATTACCAAAGGGTTTTAAATCCCTCGCTCCCCAGAAATGATCAACTACAAACAGTTTCAGGAAATTGAAGTTATTATTTTTCTTTTTTTACTGATTCTCTTTTTCCATCACAGATGTTCTTGGCTTCATTTTGAAAAGGAAACAACAAAAAGAACTATATGGTTCTCAAAAAAAACCAAAACTAATATAAATGCATCCTTTAATCTCGTTTCCTCTCAAAAGCAAGCATATGGGGCTTTGTGCCATGACTCTTGTGTTACGTCACAGTGAAATAATGACATTAATAGCCATACTAAAGGCGGAAGGAGTTAAACATATTCCCCAACTTGTCTTTCTCAGTTGGTATTTGTACAATTTCCTGTGCTTCATGTATTCATTTTTTAAGGCAGGACTTACCAAAGGCTCCCAACACAAATTTGCTACTGACTGCTATGCGGACAATTTTCTTAGCCTCATTACAGCTATTATTTGTTAACTTTCTGTACCAAGCATTGAGCTAAAACTTTCCCATATATCTCTTAACACCACCCTTGCATGGCATATGAAGAAATCAAGGTTCATAGCAATAAGGTAACCAGATAATTTATAATTGTACGAATAGCTGCTAGTATTGAACACATTGTCTGCTCAACAAATATCTCATTACTGTTTTTTTTTAATTTCAGAAAATTACAGGGGTACAAACATTTTAGTTACATAAGCTTTTGTACCTTTTGAGTTAAAGCCCAAGTGTGCCCATCCCCCAGATAGCGTGCATTGTACCTGTTAGGTGTGAATTTACCCATCCCCTCCTCCCCCTCCCACCTGCCCAACACCTGTTGAATGTTACTACCATATGTGGACATAAGTGTTGATCAATTAATGCCAATTTAATAGTGAGTACATGTGGTGCTTGTTTTTCCATTCTTGTGATATTTCACTTAGTAGAATGGGCTCCAGCTCCATCTAGGATAATACAAGAGATGCTAGATCACCATTGTATTCTGTGGCTGAGTAGAACTCCATGATGCACATAGACCACATTTTATTAATCCACTCACGGATCGGTGGGCACTTGGGTTATTTACACATCTTTGCAATTGTGAATTGTGCTGCTATAAACATTCCAGTGCAGATGTCTTTTTTATTGAATGTCTTTTTTTCCCTTTGGGTAGATGCCCGACAATGGGATTGCTGGATCAAATGGTAGTTCTACTTGTACCTGTTTGAGGTGTCTCCATACTGCTTTCCACAGAGGTTGCACTAGTTTGCAGTCCCACCAGCAGTGGATGAGTGTTCCTGTCTCTCCACATCCACGCCAACATTTGCTGTTTGGGGGCTTTTTGATAAAAGCCATTCTCACTGGAGTTTGGTGATATCTCATTATAGTTTTGATTTGCATTTCCCTGGTGATTAGAGACATTGAGCATCGAACCTCTATTCAGGACTTCCCTCAAGATCTGGGGTCCATCCAAATCCACAAGGCCTGGAATTGTGTCTTATTTTCTGAATATATAAACAGTAGTACCATTAGTGCATTTGCTATCATAAATAATCTGAGCTGAAATGAACTCCAATGTCCCTAAAATTCTTGAAGGCATTAAATCAAGTTCAAAACAACCCCGTGGAGAATTCTAAAACCAACATCTCAGCTATGCCCAGACTGTGTCATAGTATTGAACTGTTTCTCTTTGTTTTATTTCATTATATTATATCCCCTCTCCTGTATTTGGTTAAGTAAGCATCCCTTTAAACATTTCTTTTAAACCACTTTAATAGTTTGTATCTCTTTATCTTTTTATGTGACTTCTGAATAATAACCGAAGCATGCACTCATTGCTAAATTCTAAACTACCTTATTTAAATAAAAAAGATGTAAAATGACTTCATCTATTTCACACTAAAATCTAAGTACTCAGAGGTGAGAAATTCCACAAGGAGCTGTATGTTGTTCAAACCTCCCCTCTTTCCGTGTGGCTAGAGCATTTGAGCTCCTAAAATGATAGGAGTCAGATGATTATAGCATTTAAGGGAGAAATTAATTTATGTCTAAGTCACTCCCATTTTCATGGCTTAATACTTTGTCTTTAATACATCTTCAGCTCATTATTTCTGGAAGGGCACGGATCTCCTCCAGTTATTAAAACAGCCTATAGTTAATTATTAAAGATGAGCATGGCGTTTTTATAATGCTTCTCCCACTTAGCAATAAATATCTCTATCAGATAAGAGTAAAAAATTATAGGTTTATGGTTTTCTGTGTGCATTATCATTTGTTTAATTATTTTTTTATATTTTAATAAAGAGAGAAGAAATAAGTCATATAAAAATATGCATTGTAGTTACAGTTGGGTAGAAAAGTAAAATCCAGGTAGTTTTAATTAACTGCATATGGGTATTCACAACAGTGTGTTTGTTATAAAGATTGTTTCCCAAAAGAGAAAACAAGCTCCCACCAGCTGTTTGCTCTGCTATGACAAGTGGGACATGAATATGCATGGCACCAGTAATTCATTTGTCACGTACCAGAATGGTTCCATACATTGACTATCAGTTTCATAAATAGACCAGAGAGAGTTTGGAGTCTGTTGTTACTACATGTCATAAAAGCCCTCTGCAAATGCAGCCTCATATTCAAGTAGAATCATTTTTATATATGTGGACCACCAAGGTTTTTCGTTTTTGTTTTTTTTGTTTGTTTGTTTTCTTTTTTGAGACAGAATCTCACTGTGTCACCCAGGCTAGAGTGCTGTAGTGTCAGCCTAGCTCACAGCAACCTCAAACTCCTGGACTCAAGAGATCCTAACCCACTACACCCGGCTAATTTTTCTATTTTTAGTAGAGATGGAGTCTCACTCTTGCTCAGACTGGTCTGGAACTCCTGAGCTCAAGCAATCCTCCCGCCTCAGCCTCTCAGAAAGCTAGGATTACAGAAGTGAGCCAGACCATCAAGTTAATAAAAAAAAAAAAAAGAAAGGAAGAAAAACAGAAAAAGAGAGAGAGAAGGGAAAAGAGGAAGACAAAGAGGAGGAAGAAAGGAAGGAAGAAAAGGAAGGAAGGAAGGGAGGGAGGGAGGGAAAGAAGGAAATCTTGAAATTGGTGGGATTTTTAAATATAAATCATTGATTTGTGAAAACTTTCTCTATAGGATTTTTTAGAGCTAGCGCTGTTTGTATAGAAAATTAGCAAAACTCAAAGCTCAATTTTTGTTTATATTGTAACTTTTGTTAATATTGAGCAACTTGCTTGAACGTATTGTGAGCTAGACAAGCTTAGGGAATTTAAACATAGTTTAAATCCAAATTAATATGTCCTAACCTACAGTCTCAAAGGGGAGAGTATAATATTTTGTACTGGAAAATAACAATCAGATTCAGTGAACATATCTAATTAATTAACACATAGATTGATTCAACAACAGAGGCAATGCTTGATTCATCTTTGAATCTCACTAGTAATTGATCAATAAATGATTATTTGCTTATTTATCCCTTCACTAAGCAACATTTATTGAGAACCTATTATGCCCCTGGCATACATCTGCCCCTGTAGAGGTTACATTGTATTTGGGAAAACTGCTTACGTAATTAAATGAATGAATTGATATCAGTGTTTTTACCGGAGGAAGCATTGGTATTCTAAAGGTATATAGTTTCTTTCTTTATACTAAATTTATTTAGCAAACAAAAGGGATTCACACTTAATCAGGTGTCACATTATCTGTACATAAAAATATAATTTTAAAGATTTTTATTTTATTTTTAATTACCCATTAGACTATCTTTTTTTTTGTTTGTTTTTTTGAGACAGAATCTCGCTCTGTTGTGCGGGCTAGAGTGAGTGCCGTGGCATCAGCCTAGCTCACAGCAACCTCAAACTCCTGGGCTCAAGCGATCCTACTCCCTCAGCCTCCCGAGTAGCTGGGACTACAGGCATGCGCCACCATGCCCGGCTAATTTTTTCTATATATATTTTTAGTTGGCCAGATAATTTCTTTCTATTTTTTTTAGTAGAGATGGGGTCTCACTTTTGCTCAGGCTGGTCTCGAACTCCTGAGCTCCAGTGATCCTCCCACCTCGGCCTCCCAGAGTGCTAGGATTACAAGCGTGAGCCACCGCGCCTGGCCATATGACTATCTCAATTTATACTTTTTCTAAAATTATATTGAATTTGCAAAATACATATATACTAATAGCATAGATACTAATAAAGTAATTTTTAAAAAATTTCTCTGGAGTTATGAATATTCACTTTAAAACATGATTTCTTTATGCTACATTATAATTTAGCTTTTTGTAAAAAGTCTTAAGTATAGATTTAAAACCTAGTAATTTAAGTTGTCCATTTGAATTGAGCAGGACTAATTTATAGGAAGACAAGAAACAAGATATGAATTGATAAATTAGAAAACCAGGTTTTAGTATTCATCATCAATTCTGATTATAATGAGAGGTTTTAGATGAGATTTAAGTGTCCCCTGATATTTTTATGGAGTCTCTAAATCAATAGATTCTAAACTGGTTTTGATTTATAGCAATAATGTTCTAATTTAATAAAGATAATCTTTAGCAAGGCATGCAGGAAGTAGTTATGTAACCAACTCTATTATTTTGACATTTTAAAAACTGTATAATTTTAATATCAGCATTAAATTGTCCTTGTATAGCTAAAGTAATTCCTTTTGAGAAATACTTTAGATTCTAAAATGAATACTGAATATGTGGGCACTTTAGCCACAATTGTTCTTGTTTTTTATTGTTTCACTTTGATGTGTCTGTAATATTATTGTTCTGTTAATTCAGGTTGAAAAATACTGCATATAACTGTTACTGTGCAATAAGATATTTTGAACATGCTAAAAATAATACCATTAATAAAATAGGGAAAGGTATGTGCTTATGTACAATCTTTGAAAATTAAATAAAACTTCAGGATCCCAGCTTTCAGGATTGTTTGAAATTTCCAAATCCAGCTTGGCTGGCTCAGAAATCAAGACATAAGCTTTGTCAGCCCTCTATGAGGCATTATTTTCTTTACGTGTGCAACCATTAGCAGATGCTCCGTATGGACTTATCTGGGAAGTATCTTCAAAATATCTGATAACTAGTTCATTCCTGAAAGACACTCACCCAACCTGAAGGGATACCATACCCATCAGGCCATTTCAATAGCTGTCAAGAGAAAAGTTTTTTCCAGTTTTTGTACCCATTGAAAATTGGCTACCATGGTTTGAGGGACGGTGCATCTATTTTTGCTTAAGGAGCAAGATCGCATTCCCTCCTTATCACCCGAGAGAGCTTTCTAGGGAATTACCCAAAGGTAAATTGCAGATCAAAGTGTACCTACCCTCACACGCTTGTGCTTAAAATACCAATTACTCCTCATGGTGGCATTGAAAACTTGAGTGGAAGGGAAGAAAATAAATGTGTTTATTTAAACCATGGCGTGCTGGCAACTGCAGAAGCAAATGTGGATTTCTGGTAATATCTATTTTCAGGATGCAAAGATTTCAAAACTAATGGAACATCTGTTGCTGCATAATGGATTTATCTCTTTCGATTTCCTACCATTAAAATTTACAGAGATCCTCATGCACATACATGGACAGAAAAGTGAAATGTTTTTATTGATTAGTCAAAATTAAAATCCTTAATACCATCATTGCCTGAAGCTACACCTACGGTTTTGAATGCCCAGAAAGAAGTCAGCGTAGAAAAACAAATGACTTGGACATCCAAGCAGATATGTCCTTATTCCCTTTATGTCTGACATGCCTCCCAAATTGTGCTTCATTCTGCCATTGGTAGAGTGTCAAAGAAGCTCTCTGTCCATGCACAGCATATTTGAGCATTGTCACAAGTCAAAATTATCGAGTGTCAGTACCTCTAACTATACCCAGAAAAGAAAGAATTTTTAAATGAACATAATTATCTAGACATAAAATAAATTGACCATTTTACGAAAAGACTAAACATTACAGGTGCAAAGATAAATTAGGTTTTGTCCAATCATACCTCTCCCTGGATCTGTTGAACAATTTATTCCCATCTCTTAACATTGTGCCTGAGGAATCCCATTGGTTTCTGGCCAAATTCATAGACAATAAAGTTCCATCTAAACCCAACGGACACTTAATTCCTACTGTGGGTTGAAGTATTCCCCAAGAGATAAGGTGACATCTTAAACCCCTGAACCTGTGAGTGCACTGTTCTTTTGAAACAGGGTGTAGCAGGTGCAATGAGGCTAAGCTGAGGTCCCATTACAGAGTCTTAAGGCACCTATCTGGGTCCTTCTAAGAAGACGAAGTCTTGGAATACACACACAGTGGGAATTCGGCCGTGGGAAGCTGGGGCCAGAGACTGGAGTGATGCCTCTACAAATTATGTGGTCAGCAACCTACAGCCGGTTTTCTCCGGGGACACACGGCTGCATCACCTGGACATCTCTTCATTGTGCACCTTGGAACAGTGACCCTCCATAAAACGTACTGTCCTTCCTCATCCACCCTCTATGTACATGGAGGGTCAGGTTTTAGTCGGGGCAGCAGAGAGAAGCTGGCTGTCTCGTAACCAGCTCTGAAGGGTCATTTACTGGGAGGTTGAATGGGTATTTTTGCAACCTGAGATTCCCAACCTCTTTGTTTCCAACTGGGAGAGCTCTGTACCTGTTCGGGAACATGGGAAAACATCCCACTCCTCTGCCTATTCCTCTAGCATTTGAAGTTGATAAAATGTTTCCTCTGTGTCTCTTTCATCAATCAGTTCCAGAAGAATCAAAATCATGAGCGAATTGAAGCCTTTGCTGCTACCTTTTTTAAAATGGGTAAGCAGTTAGAATTACATATGTATTTATTGATTTTAATACCTTCTACTTAGACAATGTGTATTGTTTTATCAGCACATTGTTGATTGAGATTTATTAAAATACATTCAGAAATATAGATTATCGATCCGGAGTTATTTCTCTTATCATTCACTGTCTTGATAGGGGTTTGATCATAATTTATAAAGAGTTAATTAAATGAATCAGGGGACTCTCTTTAAATTGTATTATAATTATCTGTTTTTGTTTGCTTGTTTTTGTAGGTTAAAGGGATCATATAGAATTTAGCCTTGATACTGTTTGGTTCTGAAATACTTTACAATGGAAATCAATAAAAAAAAATTGGAAATCTCTTTTAAGTTCATTGGTAGTTAAAATTCCCTACATATACTTGTGTCAATCTCTCTTTTATCCTTTCTTTTTACTTTCAATGTTGTATACATTGCTCACTTTCTCCTCATTCCCTGATTTCTACTCTTATTTGTATTATTATAAACTCTTCCCTGATATTTTTCAAAGAACCAGCTTTTGTACTTACACATTACTGCTACTATTTCTCATTTTCTCCACAATGATTTCTAATTTTCACCTGAACCAATACTACTTTCTCACAACCTTATTATGTCATTTTTATGATTTCTTAAAGTGACTACATTATTCCTAATGTTGAATAATTTTCTTTAATAAAATTTCTTTCATAAAATTCTCATCATCATAATCTCCTTTTAGTACAGACCTGTCCATGTATTTTAGCATTAAGTATGAATTATGCATCTCATATTCCGACTTGCAGCAGAAGAATTTATTGTAAGCACTTCGATTCAAGGAATATTTAGGGAAATGTTGCTTAATTTGTAAGCAATTAAGGTCTTGACTATTATTATTTTTTTCTAATATCATAACTTAGGTGAAGCTAAGATAACATATTATATTTATATTTTGTAAATGTTTTTATGATCATATACTTAAGCTTCTTTCATACATATTCTATGGATATAAACTAAGTATTTAGGGAACTTTCCTCGTCTCTATTTATACATTTGTATGTTTGTTTTATTACTAACTACCGTACTTAACTTTTCCTTTGGTTTACATGTGTCAACATTTGACATTTAAACACTAAGTTTTCACTCTATAATTTTAGATCATTAAAATCTGTTCTTTTGCTCAAAGTATTTTCCTATGCATATTTTCATACATGCATATTTATAAACTATATGTATCATTGAATATAGTATGTTTTCCCTGTGTTCTTTGTTACTATTTATTTTTATTTGTATCACTTTTCTTTAGGTAGGTCTCTCAGAAATACTACTTTTTTAAACCTCTTTATGTTAGTCATTTCTTTACATTTCTGATTATATATATGATAATACATTTTCTGACCTCGTCTAATTGATGCTCATACCTTTTTCCCTCACTGAATTGTTTATAACTGGTAACATGCTTTCCCATTCTCCTGGGTGATGTTGTAACTATCCGTTCACATATAATCATTTAAATTAAATGAAAACATGATAGCTATCCTTGTCATAAAGGCAGTCTTTCTCTCAATCTTTTCCTCTCTACAATGTGTTCTAATCCTTTTCCTTCCAAACTCTGGTTTAACATCCTGAGTTTGAGACAACCTTTTATTCCCATTGACTTCCTAGTATTAATCCATCTGCTTACTACAAGGAGGTGGTCCTACCATGAGTAAAAGGCAACCATCACTTTATTTCAAAGTGGGCTTCTGTGCAAAGCAAGTCAAAGAATCAAATACAATTCTTAAGCTTAGACTTAAGATAAACCCTCTTTTTTGTTTAAACAGTGGTTTACATCCTGCTGTTGTTTCAGGGACGTGAATATTTTAAGAATCACAATTCATGCTACAACACCGTGAGATCATTGTATGCAGTCTATAGGGCAGTTGCCAATTTTATGTTTCATCTTAACCTTTAAATATTTATTCCAAACGTCGGCACTTTGTTGATCCGTATTTTTAACATACAGACATGCCTAAATATTTCTAGACGCCCAGGTCTATGTTTTGAAACAGGAAGTATTGGAAGCGCATGGTGTATCAGAGTTTATTCAAGGACTTCAAAGACTATATTTTTCTCTCATAAGGGGAAGGATATAAAACCTTACAAACTATGATTCAGTTATTGAGGAATATGTTAAAAGTTTTTTTTTTAATGTTTTAGATACCGTATTATATTTCTTCCAAGTAGAATCTAAGTAGCAGAGACATCAGAATGAACTAAACCACATGTCACGAGATTGCTTAATGAACTTCAGAGGATGTCAAAGGAGCAGCTTTAAATTCCCCGATAATGTGACACTGGCAGGACAGATTTGGCACTGAATCCCTGATAACTGCAAAAGAAAGTACCCCTGCTGTGAGTTAACATCATTCCTTTACTAAAAGCTAAATTGCACATAATTTGCAGTTTCTAACATGTAATCTCTCGTAAGGACATGGTGATTTGCAAATCTGCTCATCCTTTTTTAATTTACATGTTGCATTAGCAGGGCACTCTTAACAAATCCCGCTGACGGCAGTATCACCTCCACACCCAACTCACTGATTTGCAGTTCTGCTTGTTTTAAAGGGGCCTCCTGGTGAAACTATATAAGGTGTTCCAGTCATAAACCCATCAGTGTGCATTGGAAGCTGATATAGCATTTGAAAATAACACATTTATATGAATATTGTTGTAACTTTGTCCACACTGAACACAACGGACATTTAATTTACTTTTTTCCTTTTATTAATTGAAGAATATTATGGGGGTATAAAAGTTTTGGTTACATAAATTGCTTTTATCAAGGTTATAAATGTGCCTATCTCCCAGATAGAGTGCATCGCACCCCTTAGGTGTGAATTTATCCATCCCCTCCTCCCCCTCCCACCTGCTTGATTTCTGACCAATGTTATTTTCATATGTGCACATAAGTATTGATTGATTAGTTCCAATTTGATGGCGAGTACATGTGATGCTTGTTTTTCCAGTCTTGTGATACTTCACTTAGAAGAATGGGCTCTGGGTCCACCCACCAAGTTAATGCAAGAGGTGTTAGTTCACAATTGCTTTTTGTGGCTGAATAGAACTCCATGGTATACATATACCACATTTTATTAATCCACTCATGTATTGATGCGCATTTGGGTTGTTTCCACATCTTTGCAATTGTGAATTGTGCTGCTATAAACATTCGAGTGCAGATGTCTTTTTTACAGAATGTCTTTTTTTCCTTTGGGTAGATACCCAGTAGTGGGATTAATGGATTAAATGGTAGTTCTACTTTTAGTTATTTGAGGTATCTCCATACTACTTTCCACAGAGGTTGTCCTAGTCGGCAGTCCCACCAGCAGTGTATGAGTGTTCCTATCTCTCCAAATTCACACCAACATTTGTTGTTTTAGGATTTTTTGATAAAAGCCATTCTTACTGGTGGCAAGTGATATCTCCTATTTCTAAATTCCCTAAAAGACATCTAAAAAATGCCACAACAAGGGATATTTATCAATGCTGGAAAAAATCAGAAATTATTAAAGTTCTGCTTAGCAAATGTAAGCAGTATTTAGGAATTTGCTGGGACCTAGAATCACGTTGTCTCATATATTTCAAAACAAATTATTTCCACTACTTCAAATGTACAAATTAAAATTGGAGTTAAATGTATATTTGCTTCAAATATAAATTCAGAGGTTATCCATCATTCTGATTTTTTAAATATAAATCAAGTATGTGAATTGGTTGCACTTAATTAGAATTGCTTGTGCTCAATTAACAGTGATGCTATTTTGCAATCATGAATATAGGTTATTATGCCAGTGGGATATTTTTGTATATTGATCAAATATTAATAATTTAAGTTTTGATTGATTGTATCTAGAATTATTCACATGAAATTGGTAAACATTATTTCTACGTTGGATAAATTATAAAAGACTTAGAAGTGGTGTCAATAACTTATTAATTTATAATAGCTATAGTTAGAACAGCAACAACAAAAATAAATAAATGGGACCTGATCAAATTGAAAAGCTTCTGCACAGCCAAGGAAACAATCATTAGAGTGAACTGACAACCTACAGAATGGGAGAAAATATTTGCATGCCATATATCCAATAAAGGGCTGATAACCAGAATCTCATGCAAATAAAACTCAAATCAAACCAGCACAAAAAAAAATCAAACAACCCCATTAAAAATGTTATTTATTTTTATTTGTAACAAATCATTTACTTAAGGCCCAATTATTATAAATGGAATCTTTATAGTTTAAGGGATATTCAGAGATTGCTGCTGTTTATTTATCTTATGGAAAGTACAGCCAGATTTTACTCTTATAAAATCCATCTTTTATCACTAAAAGAGCATTATTTTTATGTCATATGAGAATAATCATTTATATACTTGGCATAATAACCGCTTAAGAGACATTACATTTCATGAATCTATTTTCTTTCTTACTAGGAAGGGGATATTGTGTATCATGCATTTCTAGTAACGGTATTTCTTAAAATGAAGCAATATATGTAAATGCAGTCTAAATCAATCTACAAACTATTGCAGGTATCTGCAAATTCTGTTGTAACTACTGAAACTGGTAGAGTCTTTTACTCAGCAGATTATCTTGTGAATGTATTTGTACATTGTTAAAATATATTTTAAAATGTTTTGTTTAACTGAATACATGCCTTTCTTGGGTGATAGCTTTGAAGGTGCAAAACATTGTATTTGCATAAAACTCTCCTGTTTGCAAAAAAATAAATTAAGAAATAAATACCCGTAAACTACTTGCATGTTCAAATTGGTGTGTAAGGGAAGAGAGGGAGGAGGTTCCTGTGCTACCCACACCTGGGAAAGGTGCCTGTCCCCACCAGCTCCCAGGGTGTAAATGTTCACAATTCCAAGGGACTGTGTAGTACAGAGAAGGGTCTGGGGTCCTTAAGAGTGGATGGTGGCACCTAGATTACATGATGCTCTGGTACCACCTAACAAATCTTAAAAGCATAGACCACATTTTATTAATCCACTCATGTATTGATGGGCACTTGAGTTATTTCCCCATCTTTGCGATTGTGAATTGTGCTGCTATAAACGTTTGAGTGCAGGTGTCTTTTTTATAGAATGTCTTTTTTACCATGGGGTACTACTCAGCCATGACAAAAAATGGTGAACTAGTACCTCTTGTATTAACCTGGATGGAGCTGGAGCCCATTCTTCTAAGTGAAGTATCACAAGAATGGAAAAACAAATACCAGATGTACTCACTGTCAAGTTGGAACTAATCGATCAACACTTACGTGCACATATGGAAGTAATATTCATCGGAAATCAAGCAGGTGGGAGGGGGAGAGGGGATGGGTAAACTCACACCTAACAGGTACAATGGAAACTATGTGGGGGATGGGCACACTTATAACTCTGACTCAAATGGTACAAAAGCAATTTGTGTAACCAAAACGTTTGAACCCCCATAATGTTCTAAAATAAAAAAGAAATTTAAAAAAAGAAAAAAAATCTTAAAAGCAATTCTCTAAAGGATCCAACTATTTTACTTAAGTGAATCCCTGAACAAGGCTTGAGACTATCTATACAATTGATGTAAAGTAATGAACACACAGAGCTGAAGAAAAGAGAACACTACAGATGGAGAATCACCCTGTGTAGGAAACACACCAAGTAGGAACATTGACAAGGTCCAGCTCAGTAAAATCGTGCTCAAGATCAGTGAGTAGAATTCTCCTGACTGCCTCACCCATCCACTGCTGGAAAATAGCTGGGTCACTTTTAGGTTTTTTTTTTCCTTTTAATTTCCTAGCTGTGTGTACTATTCAACATCTTCATTTCAACAGGTACATGCTACAGTGCATACTAAAAACATAGAATGATAAGACAGTTGGATAAGTTGGAAACTAAATAAAAGCTTATATAAATGTAAGAAAAACACATATCAGAAATGCCTCCCCCCACCCAGCTCTCCAAAATCCTTAGCACAAGTCTAAATTGTCAGAAACGAAAATTGTAAACCACCCGACACTGACTCCAATAAGTTGTTCTGATGAAAATGCAATTAGACTTTTGACAAGAAAATGAGTTGTTATAATAATTTCAAAAATAATTACAACTCCATCTGTGCTAAAATATGCGATGACCTTTCCAATTAGGAATATAGATTTGTTCTTCTGTTCTATTATTTTTTAAATCAAAATATAAATTGTAAATTTATTAATGTTCAGATAGAGTCAGATACAGGTCATGTCCCTAAAAGTTTTGAATGATGGCCAAGTGTATTTTTTTTTCAGAATTACCTCTTAAATTCAAAGTTTCTGCTCATTAAAATCACATGAATGACTACAAGTTGAAAATAACTACAGTTACAAGCAAGAGCCTTAATGTGATGAAATCCCCCTTCAAGTCAGCCTACAGTAATTATGTTATTTCAGTACCCTGAGGACACAGTGGAAACTTATTTGCATTGCTCTGCCTTTAAGCTTGCTGCCCTTCTTCATGCAGAAACCTGAGAAATAACAGAACAAAGGTGGAGAATAGCAGTTTTTTTAAAAATATACTATATTATGTTTTATTTTTGCAAAGAATTCTGCTGAATTTTGAACCAATGTGTTTCTTGGAAATGGCCAGGTTTTCCCTGAAAGTTATTGCTAGGATATCATACCTGGAAAATTAGCAAAGCTTAAAGGCAGGAAGTCACATTTTACCGTGAAATTCCAGGAGTCTCCTGCAAGAGGGAGTATAAGAAAATGAGTTCTTCCCGGAGCCAAATCACATCAGGAAATAGCGATTGCTCATTTTTGTATAAGGGCAAAGGAACGTCCAGTGATAATTCCAACATGCATGATTTGTCATGTGTACTTTCAATCTTCTAATGTGCACGTGAGATAGATTTGATATTTTGCCTCCTAGAGGTTTAAACCGGTTCTGGTTGTTTGGTTACCTGGTCATGTCACTGCTCTGGCCAAACATCCTAAACTACCAGCCCCCCCTCCCCCCTCCCCCCCCCCCCCGCCCCCAGTAAAGCTGGGGCTAGGAGTCAGCAAACTGTCTCCCCACTGTCTTCCTGGTAGGTTCTGTCTGGAAGGCAAAGGAATAAGGAGACAGCAGGAAGAGATTCCTGTGTGTGCCGGACCCTTCCTGGCTGTTGTTGGAAGTCTTTTGCAGTAGCTGCAGTGTGAGTTTGGGCATGTTGGGGTGGAAAGCCTAGTAGGTGTCAAAATTGTCCTCCTTTGTGACAATTTAGACTTGTTGCAAATGATTTTGGAGAGCTGGGAGGGGGAGGCATTTCTGATATGCATTTTTCTTACATTTATAGAAGCTCTTCTTTGGTTTCTAACTTATCCAACATGGGTGGAGAAAGATTTCTCATGCGGAGGTTAGAATATATAAAAGTTAGAATTTATTTTATCTTCTTAGAGGAGAGAGAGAATGAGAGCGGGGAAGAGAGAGGGGAAGGAAGTCGGGGGAAGAGCAGGGAGAGGGTGTGGCATCCCAAAGAAAGAGAAGGGGGTTCCAGCAGCGAGGCCAAGAGGCTTGCTGATTTTAAGGGAGACAAAGAGAATAAAAAGTAGCAATCGCTGTCAGTTAATAACAAAAGCTCAGCACGATGTCAACGTCCAAGACTAGGTTTCCTGCCTTTTCTTGCAGAAGGGATTATGGCAGGAGGTGTGACTCTGCCCTGGAGATGTGGATGCGGCTGGAGCTCATTCTCCTGCTGTTGACTCCGGAACTCTCTAAATGCAGATTCTCACAAAGCTATTTTGAAAGGGAGAGATTTACATCTCTTTTCCAGCCATTCAGCTCCTTTCAGAAGTTGTGCAAAACAGAACTCCTGCAGGGTGCTTGTTAGCGAGAGAACTCACAGGAGTGATCTTTAACTGTTACTGGAAACTGGGGGGTTAGGTATTTTCCTGTTATTTTTTGCAAGGCCGCTTTTTTAGGCAGGCAATTGCAACTTCATTAGTAGCCTTTGGCGATTCTCCCCTGGTCCTTGCAAAACCTCCTTAGCGTCCCCTGAACCAGCCAGTCCAGCACCTTCATCCCTGCAGGAGCAAGTCCAGGGCATGAAGATTCAGCCCATGGTTGAGGGAATCTTCCTGGTTTGTAGATATCAACATCTACCATATTATTGTGCTTTTAAAATTCTTCTTCTTTTTCTCTCTCACCTGGCATTTTCAACATTGATTTTTTTTAAAGCAAACCTCTATAATAAAATCCTCAGGTTGACCTACCTGGCATGTTTTGGGCTTTCTACTGAACACAGCACTTTGTGAAGGTTTGTGTGTCTAAAGTATTCAGAATTTATATGTGTGTAAAGACAGAAACAATGAAGACCATGCTGTGTGATATCAGAGAGCCTTCTGCAACCTCAGTTAGCTGTATGAGAATGATACTTGTCATAACAATGTCAAAGGGGGCACATTTAAAGGAGAGACAACATCTATACAAATCATTGATTCTTACAGCAGAGTTTATATAGCACTTAATACATGCTTACCTTTCTCACAATTTCAAGTTATAAAATAGAGAAAACAAGAAAGGGAATTGATACCTATTTTGATTAAGAAAAACATTAATAGAATGTTAAAAAGGAACAAGTGTGTTACAAACACTTTGTTTCTATAACTCCATGAGGAACATATAAAGAAATGCAATGCATCAGGCATGTATCTTGAGCTATGTCTTATTTATATCTTATATGTGTAACTCAATGTTTTGTTTAAATGATACACTTACATTTAAAAAAATACTTTGATTGTGGATATGACACTTAACTGAATAGAAAAGGAGTGAGATTTTGACATGTGAACACTGAAAGAAAGAGACTTAGTAACATGAAGCCTGAAGAAATAGCAATTGCTGAATGAACTAGAAGCATGAGGTGTGTTTAGGGCAC
The DNA here is from genome assembly GCF_020740605.2 of Lemur catta. Taxonomy (NCBI): domain Eukaryota; kingdom Metazoa; phylum Chordata; class Mammalia; order Primates; family Lemuridae; genus Lemur; species Lemur catta. Next base: position 70,552,886 of record NC_059155.1, read on the forward strand.
ATCAAAGGATGCAGGTTGGTTGGAAACAATGCACAGTATCTTGCGTGGTGTGGCATTAGCAATTAACAGATATCACATTCCTATAATCTCTATAGAATATTTCATAGCTTAACACTCTCTGACTCTGGACAATTAAAAAGATTAGTTTATTTTTTCAATGGACAAAACAATGAAGAGAAGAAATGAACAGAATGATTCAGTAAGAAAAGATGCTAATTCTGAATTTACCTGCCCTCACTTATGTTATTACAATAAATAAAGCAAAAATGTTGAATTGAAAACTGGCAATTTAACATGTGTAGTGTCAAGATTTTATCCTGTCTCTTTCAGAAACAGAAGAAGTTGACAAAAATTAGTAAAAACCAAGAAGATATGAATTATACCAAAAATTGTGATCTATGAACTGCTAGGATTTTATAGGACTATTTATAATCTTGAGCCCAACTACAAGGAAATTATTTACTCCTTTAAGTACTCATCTCACATTTATCAAATCAACCTTTTGATTTTTTCTAAGTTTGCCAGTTAAAGGCAGGACACTGAGCTAAATTTGGATTTAAGCTAACAAACACAATTTTGGTAAACATGACCTGAATATTGCATTAGGCATACTTATCCCAAGAAATTATTTGCTCTTCAACTGAAATTCAGATTTAGTTAGGCATCCTGTATTTTTTATTTGCTTAATTTGTTAAACTCAACCCTGAAGGAGGAAGTCTCAAGAACAATCAATCACGAAAATGCAGGAATAGTCAAATACACCATTTCCTCTGATGAAAACATAACAGAATTAGAAATAAATAAAAATATCAACAAACTACTTATGTTTAAATATTAGTAAAATAATTTTACATAGCTCATTTGTAAAATAATTTTCTATATATAGAATTGGAAATCTTGCCTAGTATAAATATCTAATAATATTTGCTAGGATACAGGTGTTTACATAGAAAAACAAAGTATCAGTGTGTAGCAGAAAGCCAACATTTCTACTTAGGTATTTGCTTAGAATTCACTCTGCCCAGAGTTTTATGTACTATAAAAAGTTTAGAACAGGTTTAGAACTGGTATAAATGTTGACTATTTTGTTTCTGAAATAGAGACGTTTATTTTATACTCTGAGAAGTACATAGCTTAAGTGATATTTTCCAGAGAGCAAACCCAGAGATTCTATGCTAATTTACCAAAGTAATCTTACTATATCCTGCTGGAACATCCTGCTAAAAACATTGCATAAATAAGGATTCTCTCACTGACAAATAGGATCACTTTGTTTACCAGGAAGCCTGACATTAGCTTTTTTTGGATATGATTCAACTTCTATTTTCTCTTTCTTTTCTTTCCCTCCTTTCCTTCCTTCCTTCCTCCCTTTTCCTCCCTCTTTCTTTCTTTATTTCTTTCTTTCTCTCTCTCTCTTTCTTCTTTCTTTCTTTCTTTACTTCCTTCCTTCCTTATGCCTTTCATACTTTCTTTTACTTCTTCCTTCTTTCCTTCCTTTCTTCTTTCGTTTCTTCTTTCTGTCTTTTCCCTTTTTTTTCATTCTTGGTAAAAGCAAAAGAATAGATGCAGGTTAACTACTAATTTTATCCTGCTCATTAATAAACAAGAAATTGAGAGAAGTGTAGACAGAACTTTTTTCCCCATTCCTAGGTTTTTAAAAGTTATTTTTTAGCAGAAGAATTTTTTCAAAATATGTTTTCAATTTGTTAGGGTCATCACTTTGAAAAATCATTTTAACTTACTACTGGTAGTCCTTTTATACTTGTTTAAAATATGGGCTTCTTAAAACATTATCCATTTTTGATACCTATAGAAAAAGTACTGGTTTCCCTGTTCTTTCTTCTCAACTGAAAGATTAGTAATAAGTATAAAAATAACTGGTTATACAGTTAAAATGGTATGGTATAGTTTCTTATGTGACTTTTAAATACAAACTTCTGGGTAGGTTTTTTTCCAGAGTAAAGACAGAAAATACAAGTACCTGTTTCTGATAAAATGTCATAGAGCTATTACCTCAAATTGATATATAAAAATGTGAAAAGCATTGGGATATGGGTCATAAATTTGAAAATTTATAGAAAAGAGGCAGTCTTATAGAAAATATAATTTACCACAAGATAGTTCCTAGTTCATTGAGCTTTTTCTGGCTTCCAAAGTCCCAGAAAATCCATTGGGAGGAAACAGTCCTGCATCTTCTTTACAATCCAGCTGGCCCTCCATCCTACCTGGGCTTCTCTCGCCTACCTGGGGACCAGCTTTCACTCATCGAGAACTATTATCTTAGCTGGGATGTTTGGAGCAACTCAGCTCAGTTTATCAAGTATTCAATTTTTAATCAGGCTTGGCCAGGCATTAGCACTAGCCCCCTACGAGCAAGTCCATTTCAAATCTCTGCTGTGTCATATCTGCTAATCTCTCAGTGGCCAAAGCAAGTGACCCGTTGGGGCTTTGCATCCGTAAAGGCAGCATCCTATGGAATTCCAAAACAGGAATGTCTGTGAGAATATGCACACAGACTACTCTTCCTTATTCGCATAGAGGCAAATGTGCAAATCTCTGCCAGCCATGTAATAATGATAATAGCCCCAAGGAATCAAAGATTTCAAATATGATATAACATTGGAAGAAAAATCAGCAGAATTAAATGTATACCATTAACATATTAAAGAAGAAAAGCATGAGGTTTTTTTCCAAGAGATATAAGAAATTAGTTGATACTTTGTGAATTCATGGGATAGAGTGAGCTTATAAAATTAGAAAGATAAGGGAACATTCTTGGTGAAATGAAACCAATGCAATCTTAAAAGACACATTGACCTTAAATGTAAAATATTAGAAACACTCCCTTTAATTCACTAACAAGTCGAATGTCCCCACTATGACAATTTTATTTAACATTGAATTAGAAGTTCTATCAGCATAAAAATTTAAAAGCAAGGGAGAGGAACAGTTATTTTACATAGATATATTAATGAGTAAAGTAATAAGAGATTTTTTAAAAGTATGTTCAATCATCTTAACAGGATTTATCTATGGGAATTAAGATAGTGAACATTTCTAATTTTTACCTATATTTTCAACCTTTTCATTAATAAGCAGATTTAAAAATCTTGCACATATGGAAATAGCATTCGTTGGAAATCAAGCAGGTGGGAGGGGGAGGAGAGGATGGATAAATTCACACCTAACAGGTACAACGCATACTGTCAGGGGGATGGGCACACTTTTAACTTTGACTCAAATGGTACAAAAGCAATTTATGCAACCAAGACAATTGTACTCCTGTAATATTATGAAATAATATGCCTATAAAACATTGAAAAAAAATATGTTCAAAGACCAGTGCACATATATTAGTAGCATCAATTTATACCAGAAACTGTCCAATACTGAAGGCAACTGTTATGTATTCAGAAACCCCAACTGCAATTGCAATAAACCTGTAACTCCTTAGCAACAAAAAGGACTTTAAAATAACCAAGACTTTTAGGTACAAAATTTACACCTAACGGGTACAATGCACACTATCTGGGTGAAGGAGACACACTTATAACTTTGACTCAAACTGTACAAAAGCTAATTATGCAACCAAAACACGTGTATCCCTGTAATATTCCAAAATTAAAAAAGAGAAAAAAAGTTTAAGGACCAATGTAACAGAAAATCTAAATAAATTAAGATATGTCAGTATTTGATATAGGAGGGTCCTAAAAGTGTGAAGATGTCAGTGTCTCCCCAAATTAGAATAGATGTCAATTCTGTACCAAATCGATTGAAAAATTCTAACTTACTTTAACCATATTTCTTGACTTAACAAACTTCTCCCCCAAACACAGATGGAAATATACAGGGAGAAGAATGCCCAGCAATATTTTCAAGTACAAGGGGGCATAAGTGTTGTCACTTCTCTTCCTGAATGCCATGATGTACACAGCTATCACAGCAGAATTTGGGCAGGACAGATAAAATCAAGCTCTGTAAAAGACCAAGCTTAGATACGCATATATGGGGGACATGGCCACTTTCATATTACAAAGTTTTGCATTCCAAGCCACTGTCAAAAGGACATGCCGCATACAAAATAAATAATGATAGAATAAATGTGCTTGTACCATGTGCTTTTGGCCACACTGGACAGATACCAATACCAATGGCTGAATCAAACACCACTTTATATTCGTCATATAATAATAAGTATAAAGGCGTAGAAGATGAAGTGTTCGAGAAAGTCATCCCATAGTCAGAATTTCGCAGCTTTTTTTGTTATCATCCTGCTATCCCGGATTTCAGGGTTCTGTCTCCAGGAAGCCTGCTTTGCATAAATAGTGTTCTCAGGACAGGCAGGAAGAAAGAGGTGGGAACTCACACATCTGAAGGATCCTTCTTTGATCCCACCGGACTTGAGCCACCATTGTGTTTTCCCAGAAATGCATCGCACACTTTTATCTAGCTGCAAGATAATTTGGAGCAGCAAGTATATCAGACTGTTAGCACTGATCATCCTGAACAAATCGAAGATGTATTGGGATGGAAGAGAATGAATATCATAACATAATACCAAATAGCACTAGTGCCACTGTTGTCGCTATAGGGGAGAAATAAATGGAACTCTCCATGGCGCATAAATTAATTAATTAAACTTTGGATGAATCTAGAACCTCAACGTGAAACGCAAATACTTCAAAGCTTCAAAAGAAAACGTGGGAGAAAACCTTTATGATACTGATGTTGGCAAGAATGTCTTAAGCCAAATACTAACTAGAGCACTTTCTATGAAGGAAGAAATGGCAAACACGACTACAGAAAAAAAGAAAGCACTGGGATTTTCTTGTAAAATAGATAAACCCCAGAATTAAGCCTTTGGGCTTTTCCTGGTCTGTGTTTGTTCAACAAGTTAGAGAAGCTTTCATTTATGTTGGAAAAAACGGATGCATTCATAACATAACTTATAGTAAAATACGCCCTGTGAACACTGTCTTTAATGTATTAATTTATATGCTTCTCTCTTTTGCCTTTTTGCAACTGTTTACAAACCCGTATCTGATTGAATTGCATGTATTTGATTAATTTTTAAAATATAACTCAATCAGTGAATCATAACTGTAAAAAGGTAAGCCCACCGTGCTCCAATAAATCTCATTAAGGAAACCGCTTAGTCTTTGTGGAGAATCATTTTATTTTTCCTTTTCAATGATTCTGTGTAAATAGCTCAGGTGAGAATCAATATTTATAATTTTCATAGCATTGCCCATAAAGGAGTGAAAAGCAATCTGTAGGTGCAATTGTATATTAAGTGGGAAGATGTAGACCCAGCCAAGCCTCCAAATTGAATAATTTGCAGAATTCTTACAAAGGGAAATAAAATCCTTTAGAGAAAGATTGGCTTTGGACTCTATATTATAAATGGGCCCATTTTGTAGAATTATGTATTTGCATTATGGCAAAGACTCATCTACTCAAAGCAGTGAGGGAAGGAAGTATGCCTGATTATACTTTCACACATTTGTTTTGACGACTGCACTCAAATACTGGCAGTGGAACATGGACCTATATCTCATCCACCTTTGGTTCCTGAACATGTTGCCATTCCTGGTAAATCGCTGTTGAAGTAATACCATTCAAAATTGTATTATATACTGCTCTCGCTTAGTTGACAGAACCTACAGCTTTAACAATTATTTCAGGTTCTGAATTGGCCAGATATTCCCACACAGGATGGACTTAAATATTTCCTGTGCCAAGATCGTTTTGGAAATTGATTGTCTACACCAAACCACTTTTTATTAAGTGTCCGGTTTCTGAATGTCAAATTTACAACTGCATACACATTTCAACAGGGCGCGTAAAATTATTTTTTTAAAAGAGCTTTCCTATGTAGTATTTTTATGTGCAAGAATATTTTCTCTAGTGTTTATTTACCACTGATGTTTCAGCATTAGGATCAACCTAGCAAGATAGATTTTTTTTTCTCAAATCCAAGCATTCATTAAGGTGAATGATAAGATGTACTCATGGTCAAGGGTGCGGGCAGTTAAGAGCTATAACGAGTGGAATAGAAAAATCATGATTATCACAGCAGCTATTATAACAGCTGTGAGTAATAATACCGAAAGACAATTTTAGCCAATGGTTGCTACTAGTAGAATGGAGTAAAATTTTTATATTTTATATTGAATAAAAATATATAAAAAGAAGGAAGCTACTTATAAAAAATAAATGATTTCCAAGGTGATTGCCTGGGAAACGTTCTACATGTTTACAGGACAACAAATCTGCTCAAAGATAGCATTGGCCAGGGCAACTCAGGTTAAGAGAATGACAAGTCCTCTTTAGAAGTGCCCACCCTGTTAACGTGTTAGTATTGCTTCAGGGGAAAATATTATTCAGGAGAACATTACTAAGCTTTGAGAACACTTGGGGTCAACATTGGATGAAAAGGAAAGCATAATCTGTAACACAGGAATTCCTTGGGGCACCATAAATTATTTTTGAGTAGGGGATACCTTCAACGCATCAAAAATCAAAGAGGTATTAAAGTATTCTTACGTGAAACTTTCCCTTCCTATCTGACTTTTTATGTTGTGCCCTATCCGCTGAACTCAGAGGGTGTTGCACTTTCTAATTGTTCCTGGAGAAAAATTGCACCCTTCTCTGCCTGGATCTGAGGTATTGGAGACCAGCTTTAATTATTTATCTACTTGTTTATTTATGTGTTTATTTTTGAGACAGAGTCTTGCTCTGTTGTGCAGGCTACAGTGCAGTGGCATGATCATAGCTCACAGCAACCTCAAACTCCTGGGCTCCAGTGATCCTCCTGCCTCAAAATGTCCCCTTATCAAGTAACCCTCGATTGTCCCCCTCCTCCAAGGGCACCATCTTCCCCGCCTTATACCTTCATTCAGACAAGTAGAGCAACAAGTATTAGTGTCTTATGAATCCATCCACAAATTTCTGTCTGCAAATGCAAGCAACTGCAAATGCAGGTGGCCATTGCTCAGGTCACTTTGCACAAAAGATGTCACACTATCCCATTCTGCCCTCTCCTTACCTGTAAACTTTTTAAGTTGCTTTGCTTAGTAGTATATTCTGACCAGCTTGCCATAATGCTACATAGATTGATTCTTAAATTCTGTATATTTTTTATGGCTACATTGATTCCCTTTGCACATACAGGGAATGATTTATGTGAGTATCCAATTCCCTGTTTTTAAAAATGTAGCTGTAAATAAACTTGAGCACATTTTTCATAAATGTTTGGCTGTACGTGTAGGATAAATTCCTAGCAATAGGATTTCTGGGTCAAATGTAGATGCATTTGTAATATTCATAGACATTTACAAATTGGTCTTGGTAGAAATTGAATTGTAGCTAATTGTGTAGTCAATTACAATCACACAAACTTCAGAGGTGCTAACAGAGGCTTAAGACAAAATTTAAGAGTTTTGCAAAACTGACAGATTTTAAACAAATCTTAGTGTATTTTTAATTCATAATTTATTTTTATTAGTGGGTTCTACTTATTTTAAATGACTAATAGTAACTTATATTTCACTTTCTGTGTATCCTATGTTAATTTTCATTAGCCTTGCTTTATATTGCACAACTGGGTTTTATATGTATTATACATTTCTAGGAGTCATTTATATATTTGGAGATTAGCGCTCTGTGATGTGACTTGCGAACATTTTTCCAAGACAGTCGTTTGCTCTGCTTATGCGTCCTTTTTCATAAAGAGCATTTCAAAAATGTTCAATCAAATGTATTGATACATGTACAGCTATTAGATTTTGAGTCTTAACTTACAAGGCTTTTCCACTCCAAAATGCAAATGGATGAAAATCCCGTTTTCTCTTCATAATTGTGATTTTATTTTCACCACATTGATTATAAACTACATCCCCATGTTAATTTCTATGTGGTGTTTCTTTCTTTGTTCTACAGGTTGTCTATCTTCTTAAATGACGCAATGCCACATTTTTGAATTATGGACATTTTTTAAAAATATTATAAAAATATTTTAATGACTGGCAGATCTTACCTCTACTCATTACTCTTCAGGTTTGGAATAAGCGTTTTTGAAAGGACCGTGTGATAAGGAACTATATTTGCAAATGAGGGTTTAATCAGCATAAGCCTTTATTTTTCACCTCTTCAATCTCTTCCCCGATAGAAATCCTTTTCTCTAACACCCAAGTGGATGATTTTCACTAAAAACAAACAAGCAAACAAACAAATGAAGAAAACGCATCATTCCTGATTTCCCTGTGTTTGCACCCATTTCAGCCATCAGGTTTCTCGGAACACTTGGATGCATTTCTTATTTTTCCTCCTCTTTTCCTGCTAAGTCTTTTTCTCCTAACTTTGCTCTCATCCGCTCCAATGAGGCGGATCCAACATCAGTGACCAACAGCGCTTTCCTTCCTCACGCACGGGGCGCATCTGCAGCCCTGACCCCGCGCCCTGCGTGCTTGAGGCACAATTTCCTTCTCGACCTTGGCTTCTTCCCTGACTTCAGAGACAACACGTGCTCATCTCACCTTGGCCCATTCTGTTTCCACATCTTCTCAAGAATTCTCTGCGCCTCTCTATATTTTACTTTTCCATACTCCAGGCTGCTGTTTCTCAAGCCTCGTTTTTCGTGTAGATGCATGAAAGTCTCTGGAGGAACTTGGTAGAAAACAGATTTCTGGGCACTGGCCCAGATGATCCGCCTCAGAATAATTGGCAAAATCACCTTGGAATGGGCAGTATTAACAAGCTCTGAGACAGCAAGATGTAAGACGGAGCACAATAATCTAAAACTTTGCTGTATTAGAACATAATGAGCTGTGTATCTTAAATTTGTAGGTCCTGTTGATAACTTCTATTTTTCATGGTGGCAGATATCTACGATTAAGATGAGTCTTTCTGTAGTAGCTAAAGAAATTTTATTTTAATGAGAATTCTCTTTAATATGGAAAACAAATAGTTCCACCCAGGGGCAGCCTTGAAATGCACTTTCAGGTAAAAAAATGTTGGGCTTAATTTTGGAACATTATGTTATCACAATATAATTTCAACCTTAAATCTATATGGCTTGAGAGAGAGATAAAGATAGATAGATAGAGATTAGATAGATAGATAAATAAATATAGATAGGCTTAAATATTTATGATATTATATATATTTATATAATCACTGAAATACATATTAAATATATACCTGCATGGACTCTCTCTCTCTTTCTATATGTGTGTATATATATATATATATATATATATATATATATTCTCGCATACTCTAAATACTTTGAAAGCAATTATAACATATAAGTACTATATAATGTGCAATATATTATTCATATGATTATTACTATAAAGAACATCATTTGTCTACCTGTAAACAAACCTTGTAATTATATCACACTATATATTTTTGAGGATCAACCATGTTTACTTGATCTAATGGCTACAAACTAAGAAAAAATTGGATCCCTCATATTGTTTTAAAAGCAGTGATATTTTTACAAATACTACATTTATCGACTTACAAACATGGCAAAATTTACTTCATGGTCTTGTAATTGAACATTTATTTCTGTTCTGATACATTCTTTTTCTAGTTTGATTTCAATATATTTGTTTAGTAGTTTAGGTCTTCAGAAAGCTCACAGGTCGGGTAGCCTTCCTACAGCAATTAATGGAAGGATTATTCTTGATTCTGGTGGTCAGGCCACAGTAGGTGCTGATGGACAATTGACTGACATGGTTTATGTCAACTCTGTGAGCTGATATCAGTAAAGCTGTTATGTTTATTGTCCTTTAATAGCTTTTAGGAATAGTTGTTTACTAATAGCTCCCTGTCCTTATTTTGATAGACCAATAAAATGCCTGATAAACCATCAATGAAATACCATCAACATTGATTTGAAAGCAAATTGAAGTGTATGTATCATGCAGCCCTCCACAGAGGAGCAGGTGTATAGGTGTATGTTTCTCCCTGGATCCTCCTGTATCAATGATGTGTCGTTAGGATGCTATGCACCATGATTCGGAACACCTGTGGCATACAGAAATTTATACTGAGTGTTTATCATGGATATACCCTGTGCTCTCTGTTGCCATATGCATTAAACCAACAACAAATCCATTAATAAAAATAAGTCCCAAGAATAAGTTATTTTGGAAGTACATTCGATAATATTCCAGGTATACTGTGATTCATTACCAAAATCTTGAGTTTTGTTAACCAACGGAAAAAAAAAAAAAAAAGATTAACAGGAAACATATTGACCCAGTTGCCTCACCATACAAGTCTTGCAGGATATTTTAAATTAGTATGTTCCATTCTTTACTAAACCCAGTCACTTAGAATGTCACACACACACACACACACACACACACACACACACACACACACTCCACCAATCACTGCCGTTTGCAAGATATCTGAGTGGCACTTGCCTTCCTTAAATTTGCTGGTATTTAAGCAGAAACTATGATTCTATTAGGGAAATAAAGACAAAGCAATGAAAACCCATAAACACTAAATGATAGAAGAGGAAGTGCGTCGATTTAGGAACACAAAGGAGCACTATTCTGAGCTAGATTTCAATAGCAGAATTTCTCACCCTGCAGCAATTTCACCACACGAATCCCTGAGTGCACTACAGATCTAATGGGTAAGAGTTTCTGGAGTAGGACTCAGGCAACTGGTCTCTGAAAACCTATCCCATGAGTCTAACGCTCAGAAGAAATGGTAACTGGTGCATTACATACTCAGTTACAACTTATAAAACTAACTCTGAGTGCACTAAATTAGCATAGTTTCTACAAAGGCTGCTAACACTGGACAACACTTGGCTCTTTCTCAGAATGTGCATCCAGGTATAATTTTAGTATTTTACCTTAGCCTAACAATTTAGAAATGAAAAGATAGAACATGCTCAACTTACAACACAACCTATCTTGATTGTCACCTTTTGTTTCCTGTTTGTGGACTTTTTTGTTCTTGATTTGTGGGGAAAAAAAAAAAACTCATCTAATTTCAGGGAGTTCCTCTGGTATCAACTCAGATCTGAATTATATAATTTGTTTGTTTGTTTTTTTTAAATTCTGTGACTTTGTTTCAAACAATGTTTCTATGTTGTTGCCATGGCATTATCAAAGGATAATGAGTTTATCTGTTCAGTGAGGAAGCTGAGATTTATTTATATGCCAGAATTAAAAATCTAAAGATACAAAGTCACGCTTGAAATGTTTAATAGTATTCAGAATGTCTAATAACTTTAGATCGTATGTTGATGAAAATAATAAAAATGAAAATGCAGTAGATTTAACCCCATGGCATAATGACTATATATGGATATCAATGGTATTTCGTGTTTTATCTATATTAAATTTGCAAAAGCAAATATTTTGTCTATATTTTACTTTATTTAGGAGACAATAACCATTGCAAAATATTTTATCAATTTTTTTTATTTTTGGTCAGACATTAAATTTACCCTCCCCCCCAATAAAATCTTAATGATAAGAGAAATATTCTAAGCCAGGGGTTGGCAAACTACATAGCCCTTGGACAAAATCCAGCCCGTCACTGGTTTTGGTAAATAGAATGTTACGAAAACACAGCCTTGTCCATTCAGTGACTTATTGTCTATCTCCACTTTTGCAATGCAACACTGTAGTTGAACACGGCAGTTTCAAGAGAGACCATGCACCATGCAAATCCAAAATAGATTTACTGTGAGGCCATTCACTGAAAGCAGAAATGTGCTGACCCTTTACTATAAACAGTGAAAATTAAATATGTCTAGAAACCTTTTTCCCCACCGCATGATATTATTATTATTATTATTTTGCATTTGTCTCTTATTGTTTGTTGCATTTCTCTACTTGGCCTTCAAGGCCAATAAACATGTTCTAATAACATATTCTCAGTGTTTGCTTAGACATGTGTTTCTCTGTCAAACTCATTCACTGAAAGAAAACAGTGTAGGATGAATCGTAATGAAAGCATGCTTACATTTTACTTCTACTGCTGGATTTTCCTACCACGCTTATTAGAGTCCAATGGAGAAAGAAACATGTTCTCATAATACATTCTAATGTTAGCTTAGCATCAACCCATGGTATTATATCACACTGATTTCTTAGTAATATGCCCATTCTAATTAATTTGATTTTAAATGTGCATAATTAATTTAGCAAGTTATACTCTTTATTACTATGTGTTCATTCACAAACTTATTTTCTGGTGTTTTTGTTTGTTTGTTTTTTGTTTTTGATAATAGCCATCTTCATAGGTGTGATGTAGTATCTCATTGTAGCTTTACTTTCATGTCGCTAATGATGAGTGATGTTGAGTATCCTTTTATGCACTCGTTGGCAATTTGTATACATCCTTTGGAGAAGTGTCTGTGGTTACAACCCAAGTGACCATCAATGGATGAGTAGATGAAATACCATCTGTGTATACAATGGAATATTGTGGAGAAGAAAAAAAAAAGAAGCGAATTCCAGCATATGGTACAACATGGATGAGCCTTGACGACACTACTCTAAGTGAAATATGCCAGACAAAAAAAAAAAAGAAAACCAAAAGGATAAATATTATAGGATTCCATAGGATTCTACTTCCATGAGGTAGCCAGAGTAGTCAAATTCAGAGACAGAAATAGTGGTAGCCAAGAGCTGGTGGGAGTGGGAAAGGAAGAGTTAGTGTTTAGTGGATGCAGAGTTTCAGTTTTGCAACATGAAAACCATTCTGTGGATGGATGGTGTTGATGGTTTCACAACAATATATTCATGTAGGAAACACTGGAGCCCATTCTTGTAAGTGAAGTATCCCAAAAATGGAAAAACAAACACCACATGGACTCACCATTACATTGGAACTAATTGATCAACACTTATGTGCACATATGGAAGTAACATTCATGGGAAATCAAGCAGGTGGGGGGGGAAGGGGGTGAGTAAATTCACACTTAACGGGTACAATGCACAGTATCTGGGGGATGGGCAAACATAACTTTGATTCAAATGGTACAAAAGCAATTTATGTAACCAAAATATTCTAAAATTAAAAAATGCTTAAAATCATAAATTTCATGTTATGTGCATTTGACCTCAATTAAAAAAAAAAAAAGAAAAATTAGCTGTGACTAATGAGAACTACAGCAACAAAGTGGGAGGAGAAACCTGTGGCATGTGTGACATATAACTAGCATGCAAAATATTTAATATATAAAGAACTTGTACCAAAATATAAGAGAAAGAGAGACAATCAATTATAAATATATTTTTTTATAAAAAGGGTGAGATCTCAACTAAGCACTCTTCCAAAGAGAACATGAAAATGGACATTAATTTTAAGAAAAGGCTCTCAACCTGCATGTTAAACATATACAATGTATTAACAAATAAAAAATAAAAAATAATTAAATAGTTTATTACTACACTCTTTAATATATCATTACAATTGTTATAATTATTTTTATTAAATAATTATGAATGAAGTGATAAATTAATTGATTAGTGCCACAGTGGCATATCATTATAAACTCAACAAAGCAACATTGAAAATAAAAAGACAGACAGATCTAAGTGTGGAGTTGGATGTGAAATAATGACATTTGCACATTGCTGTGAAAAAATGTAAATTTCTGAAAGAACTAAAAGTAGACCTACCAATCAATCCCGCAATCCCACTGTTGGGTATTTACCCAGAGGAAAAGAGGACTTTTCATCAAAAAGACACCTGCACTCAAATGTTTATAGCAGCACAATTCACAATTGCAAAGATGTGGAATCAACCCAAGTCCCCACTGCTTCATGAGTGGATTAATAAAATGTGGTTTATCTATACCATGGAGTACTACTCAGCCATAAAAAAGATGACTTAATGCCTTTTGCAACAATCTGGATGGAACTGGAGACCATTCTCCTAAGTGAAGTATCTGAAAAATGGAAAAACAAACACATGTACTTGGAATTAATTTGGAACTAACTGATGAGCACACAAGTGCACAGAGGGAAGTAAAACTCAGCCAAAATTGAGTAGGGAGGAGATGGGGCAGAGGAGGGGCAAAAACGCACCTAATGGGTACTATGAACACTATTTGGGTGATGGGCACACTTATAGCCGGGACTTAAGCATTTCAAAAGTGATCCATGTAAAAACATTTGTACAGCTTAATATTTTAAAGTAAAAAAAAAAGGAAATTTCTACAAGCAGTCTGGAAAACTGCTACTGAACTTCCCCACTCCTTATGATCCATCCATTGAACTTCTAGATCTATACATTACAGACCGTCATGCACATATGTTGTAAGTGAGAATACATGTCTATGCATAGCATCATTACCTTATAGTCAGAGTAATGCAAACAGCCCAACTGTCAATCAGTATCTGAATCTGCCAATGCACTGGGTTATTCCACAGCACCAAAGGAATAAATTATATCCACATGGTGCAACATGGATTCATTTCATGAACACAAGAATGAAAGCCTTAAGCCAAACACAAAATAATATGTCCTTCAGATTTATTTACTTAGTATGAAATTCAGGAAAACAGATCTACAATGATAAAATATAAACATTCTACAGAGAATAAGGCAGCAATTATAAGAGATGAAACAACTTCTAACATGCCTGAAATACTCTATTGCTTACTTGATAGGTGGTATGAGATGTGTTTACTTTGTAATAATTCCTGGAGCCACACAATTTGGATTTCTACATTTGGCTGCATAGATTTTAATTCAATTAAAAAAATTTTAAGAACTAGTATAGGTAATATTATCTTACATGTAATCCTGCATTTATCTTATGCATGTGAATAAATTCATATTCATATATATGTATATATACACAAACGTATGCACTTTCAAACATATAAACATCTAAAATAAGTACATGCACATAGATATGCCTAATCAATCCAGAAGTGCATTGTATGTATTCAATTACTACAGCACAGACATTTTTGTCTTTACAAAACATAACTGAAGATACTATTTGGGTTGGTATTAATTTCTTGATAAGAATATAACAAATTAGCAACACTTTAGTATCTTAAAACAATAAAATTTATTCTCTTACAGTTCTAAAGTCTAAAAGTGAGGTGTTATCAGGGCAGAGCTCCTTCTTGAGTCTCTAGAGGAGAATCTGTTCTCTTGACTACATCAGCTTCCAGACACTGCCCTCATTCCTTGGCTTGTGTCGCCATCTTGGCATTGTTCCTGCCTGTTCCTTCTGTTGTCAGATCTCTTACTACTGACTCAGAGTTCCTTCCCTCCCTTTTATAAGTACCTCTGTGATGACCCTGGGCCTGTGGAACAATTCAGGTTCTTCTCCCCATCTCATAACCTTTCACCTGTTCCCATGGGCAAAGTCCCTTTGACGATGTGAAGTCACATATGTGCAGGTCAGGTTCTGGGTGTTTGGATCAGAATGTGGCTTTGGAAAACCATCACTCAGCCTATTATGGGGTCTGTTTTGGGGGGGGGGGTGAGTGTCAGTATTATGAAGAATTTTACTTTCTTCTTTAACCTCATCTTTACGGCATGGTTTCTACCAGAATCATGAAAGAGGGCCACAATGATGTCTTTTCCTGTACGCACAGAGCCGACCTTAGAATAACATTTTCTTTCTCAATATGTAACCATGTAGGTACTTCGAGTTTCAAATTTCAGAAATCTAGATTAGATTCAAAATCTTTTAATCTCAATTTATTCTAAGAATTATTAAAATGAAATCATCTTTCCCCAATTTTTCTCTATATTTTTCTGTTATTCCTCTGCCCCTACGCTTTCTACATGTCGTTTGTGATTAAAAAATAGTTGGATTAAAACATGAATTGCTTCTGTCTTTGATTACTAAATTAAGTTTTTTGGGGGAAAATAAAAGGATTCCCACATGTTCTTTCTAACTGGGAGTTCACCTGAGATGCCCATGGACATGTGTGTAATTTGGACTAACCTTGTAATACTTACTCATTTTTCTAATGGTCAATTTCTTTATCATCACATCTAGTTACTCTCAGGTGTATCTGGCAGATGTTGAGCCCATATGCCCTGTTTTTAAAATGTGCTCTCATAGCCTCGGCTTTTACATATGAGATATTTTCTGGGGTGTTTTTAACTTTTGGTTGGTTATGATCAAAGACGTGGCAAGGCTCAAAGCACATCAGAGACAACAATAAAAGGTATATCTTCACCCACCCTGGTGACATCTCATTGGAAACTCTTAGGACATGTCTAGAGGCATCTATGCATGATTTATTTCAACTCTCTCATGCACTTGTCTTGAGGTAGGAATGCTGGAATCTGGAGATGTCGCTTGAGTTGAATGAATTCCAGGTAGAGAGAACATCCCTGATTCACTCACACATAGGGATGAGTTGACTCTGAGTGTTTGGCCCTATTTATTCTGTTTTTCCTATGGAGAAGGAAAGACTTGAACAGACAAGTGGATCCCACCATGCGAGTATCTTAAGTACCAGGCATTAGGACTAAAAACTGTCTTTCAGCTCACAACATCAGTGAACAAATCACTGGGCATGTCTACTTTCTTCCCGGGATTGTGTAGATAAGGATATAGCCCCTGCTCTAAGGATCCATTGCAGTCATTTGTTTTTTCCACATCTCTGCTACTCATTTATTCTACCTCAGTAGATTTTCACAGTCCCTTTTGATTTCTCTGTTATAAATCCAACAGAAATGATCCAGTCCTTCTCAATTTCTTGGTCAATATTCCACCCTACTATCCATGCCTGCTATTTGGAAACAACAGCCTCCCTTGTCTTCAGAAACACAACTCTCTTCTGAGCCTCCTCTCATATCTCTTATCTCAGTTCTCCAACTGTTGGGAAGTCCCACCTGTCCGTTGGATGTTGTCTTCCATAGTAAAGGATCCCAGAGCTACTCCTTTTGGTGTTGACTTGGTCCTTCTGTCATTTTGGGTCTTCGCCAGCTGTTCATGAGCTCCCAAGAAAGGACCATGGTGCCAATAGTGGACGTTGGTCTCTCCCTGAGGTCCTTGTTCAGGTGTCTTTATCAGATGAACTGCTTTTATCTTTAGATCACAGTTGACACATAATTTATTCAGCAGGCCTTCTCCTGGCCATCTGTACGTGACCAACCCTTCCACCTCGCCCTTCACACTCAACACATCTGACTTTCCCTTCAGATCATTCATCACAGTTGCAATTTTATGTTTATTTATTTACGGACTGGTGGACTGGTGTTTGCCACGCTAGATTATAAGCCTCACGGGAGCAAGACAATGTCATGATTCTGCCATCTTTTCATCTCTTATGACATTGGCCACCCGTCCCATAGACATGGCTTAATACATGATGCACTGATATACATTCTACTTCCTAGAACCTTGCATGAGAAATTATGTGCTTGATAGTTTTGCTTTTACAGGTCCAGTTAGGATCATGTTGGAGGAAAACCCATGCACAGAAGCAGTGAACTAAACACCCTGATGCTAAGTGTAATGCACACAGGATTTATAAGTGGGCTGCAAGTGATGGGGTCGCTAGTTCTACTTGTGATGACAAAGGTCCAGAAAGACACAATTAACGAGAATTAATTAATGAAATGACTTAGCTGAGTTATAGTACAAGAAGATATGATGTGATGGCAACATAATGTGCACAGGAATCAATCCAATATGGTGGGAAAAATTTAAAAAAGGGATTCTTAGAGCCAGTCACTATGGTTTCTGCCTAGGGCACCCAGATCTGTGGGTGCTAGGGAGAAGACGCATCATGAGGACTTGAAGAAACCTTCAAAAGAATGAGTAGAATCGTTGACAAGTTTTAAGAAGAAAGGCATGTCCTGAAATACATCACTTAGGAAGACTATTCCATCCACACTGCCAACAATCACTGGCAGGGTTCTAGTGTGAAATGCATGACACTCTCTTGTTCAAGAGAACTAACATCCATCCTAACTAGGACTTGCATTGGTTTTCTTTGGCTGCTGTAACAAATTGCCACAGACTTATCATATTAAAACAATGCAAATGTTTTATCTTACAGTTGCATAGAAGACCAGCATGGCATTCTAAAATTAAAGTGTCAAAAGACTTCCTTTCTGGAGTCTGTAGGGGAGAATCCATTTCCTTGCCTGTTCCAAATTCTAGAGGTCATCTGCAATCCTTGGTCTCTTTACTGTCTTCTAAGCTAGCAAGGTTACATTTCTTTCTGACAGTTCTTCCATAGTTGTATCTCCCTCTGGTCATAGCCAGAAAATGATCTCTGATTTAAAGGACTCATGATGAAATTGGGTCAGTCTATCCAATACAGAATATTTTCCCCATTTCAGAATCTGTGCACTTAATCACACATCCAGAGGTGTTTTTTTTTTTTTTCCACATTAGGTAACATAGTTACAATTTCCAGAGGATGAGGCATTTGGGGAAAGCCATTATCCTGCCTGCCACAGAGATTGTATGTGATTATTTGGGTTATAACATCTAAGACAAAGAAAAAAAATGTAAATTCAATTCATGATTTTTTCCCCTTGTTTTCCCCTCCATTTTGGATTATATTGTATATAGTCTCACTAAATGTCTGAGAGATGAAGCCTTACCTGAGTTCAGCAGTACATTGTGTGAAGATTTGGCTTGCAATGAATGTTCTAAGGACTGTCACATAAAACAGGAAATGAAGAAAGAGCCCTTTACGTAAAATTTGAGAGAACATGACTATTATTAATTGTGGGGTAAACATTTGTCGGATTAGAATTGCTGGTCTTTGACTTTATGATAAGATTAGAAGTATACATGCTAGATTTGATCTGATAGAAGCAAGAAAAAGCTTGTTGATTAAATTTTAAATTCCATCTAGGTTCTCAGTTTTTTTTTAAGAATTAGGTTTATGAGAGAGAGAGAGAGAGAGAGAGAGAGGGAGGGAGGGAGGGAGAGAGAAAGAAGGGAAAATCAATAAGGTGAAGTTAGTTCTGACACACATTTGTAAAGATTCCTATGTAAAATTGGTGATACTTTAATGTATTTTAGTTTAACAGGAAGCACAACATTCTATTAATAATTCAAAAATATTTTTCCTAAAACCAAAGGATTTTTTTTCTTAAAATACATCTCCCAAGTATCAGCATCCCAGTTATGTGTTTCTCAAGTTAAACTTTATGGTTTCACAAAGATATTCCAACTGTCTTCAGTTATTTAAGAAATTTGATCAATATATTTGATTTTTGCAAGAGGAGAGTATACCCAGGAGCCCACTTCATCTTATTCTGTTCCTCTTGTTAAACAAAGCAAGCAAAAACTGTCATCCAATAATATTTGATTGGGAATTAATTTCAACAAAATTAGATTGTTTTTCCTTAGGAGGAGCTTTTAATTGGACTCAAATTGGGAAGTATGTTAATGTAGAAATTATACCAGCTCCAACTGCAATAATATCCATGGAGAGAAAAGGAGAGAGAGGATGAGGTTCAAGGTGGTGGTATTGGTTCCTATATGCACCAAAATTGTTAAGCTTGTGGTTTTTCAACATTATTTATCATGAAGATAGTCCCATAATTTAAACATCAACTATAGCCCTCATTTATCTATTTCTTGTGAAGGAAATATAAGTTTTGTTTGTTTGCTTTAAAACAAGCAACCATGAAGATTTCCTTAGGAGGTACAGAGTTGCCTTCTTCATAAGCCACACCTCAAGATGCTTGGTATCATTTTTGGTTCTTATATCAACAAATGAGACCAGCCTAGTGTGAAGGGGCTATTTCTAGAGATTTTCAGCTTAAATCATATTGGTACTGAAGACTTTGAAAGGAATAGATGATTCCTTCCTGGGGATATTCAAGAAGTATAATCACATCCTGTAAAGTTTGCACTTTTATACAAAAATAGACATTCCCCTCACCCCCCGTAATAGCACTAATAAATTACCCTTAATTTAAACTGAAGGCACATAAAGGAATATTCATTGTAGGGAACATACACCAAATGCTGTAGCGTTCTTTTCTTTTTATTTCTATATATAATGTATTTTTTAAATTACATTTTTTATTGTTTTTTATTTTTTTTATATATTAGGTGGGTACAAATGTTTAGGTTACGTATATTGCCTTTGCCTCACCCGAGTCAGACCTACAAGCCTGTCCATCCCCCAGATGGTGCACACCGAACCCATTAGGTATGAATATACCCATCCCCTCCTCCCCGTCCCATCTGCTATTAACTGATCAACACTTAAGTGCATATATAGTAATAACATTCATCTTTTTATTTCTTAATTTGGTATAAAACATTTTTTTTCAATGAGGGACTCATTTAGCACTCTGGTGTATGCATATTGGTCAAAAATAAAATGTTGGTCAAATGTAGAAATTTTCCATAAGAATAGAATTAAAATACAATTACTGTGGTTGTTATGTGGTGGCCATAACAGGACACAATGAAAGATATACATTTCCCTTCATTTGGAGTAAAAGGCGGTCTCTGTTAGAACTGTTGTGATATTTTTACTATGGGTGAGGAATAAATTGTCTTCATTTCTGGTCACCCTGAAAGGGGTTTGGGGTGGGAAAATGAGGGAACAGCACATAAGTAGATTTAAAGAAAGCTGTAGGAGAAGAGACTGTATCTGGGGTCAGCAAACTTTCTCTCTCAAGGGGCAGACAGTAGATATTTTAGGCTTTTATGGGTCTCTGTTGCAGTTATCTAACTCTGTAATTGTAGCGTGGAAGTAGCTACAGACAGTAAATAAACAATAGGTGTAACTGGGGAACCAAGAAATACCATCTTCAGAAGCAAGGAATAAGCCACATATAATTCACCAGGTGTAGTGCACAGAGCCCAGGTCGATGACTAATGTGCAAAAATGCTTCTTTTACTGTGCTTAGACATCCTGAATCCTCAGCTGTAAGGCTGATGAAGCATTTTTTGTAGATTTGATCTTTCCCACATTTTGGAGCCATTGTCTGTGTCTCCATGGAGATAAGTTTAGGGGTCATGTCTTTGGACACTTGCCTCTAGACATTCAGTCTTGCAGCTGGTCATACTAAAAGTTTCTGTGACTGAGTTCTTTCTAAAATTCTCTGAGAACTCCCACCTTACACATATGTCTAAACTCTGGTTTTCCATTATGGAGTTGCCACCTTCAACCACATCACTCTCTTAGTCCCTGCTGAGTGTGG
The DNA here is from genome assembly GCF_020740605.2 of Lemur catta. Taxonomy (NCBI): domain Eukaryota; kingdom Metazoa; phylum Chordata; class Mammalia; order Primates; family Lemuridae; genus Lemur; species Lemur catta. Next base: position 70,574,045 of record NC_059155.1, read on the forward strand.
GGACATCTAAAATATGCCTTTACAGTTTCACCCTGTGCATGACTTTCAACTGGCCAGAAGCCTTCTGAACATTCTTTCTTCCTATTCCTTATTTCTTCCTCTTTTCATGACCAATGACTCTGTTTACACCCTTATCCTCTTGTGTCTTCTCTTGTGTTTTTACTAGTCTTTAATTTCTGGCTTCAATTTTTGTGTGAAACCTCGATGTGTACTGTCATCATCTCACTAACTCAGCCTAGCCAATGACCTCATCAACACACCACAAAACATATTTTAACATACCAGGAACAGTTGCATTTCTACTTCCCCTTGCTCAACTCCAGTTTTACCTACCATTTCCATGCATTTTACATCAATTTTCTACTCTCTTTCCTCACAAGTAGCACAAAATATCAAATTTTTTGGAAAATGCTTAAAAGACTGGTATTCTCATTGCTTTCTCAATCTCTGTCTCTACCAATATTTCCCTTTCATCTAAGTCAGTTGCTCTCATACTGAACTCACCACTCTTCACAAAATTTACCAAGCATGAGCTTCCTGTTACCATTTCACTTGCCTCCCACATGGCTTGTGTCTTCAACTTTTTTGTGAAATTATCACATCAAAAATAATATATTTGTCATCCATTTTTTTTTATAAGTGAATCTCACAAATTGTGTGCAATTTCATCTCCCATCACATTTCTTTCCATGACATTCATTTCCAAATCTAAAGGGCTACACAACAACCCAAGTGCCCATCAATATATGAGTGGATTAATGAAATGTGGTACATGTGTACCATGGGGCACTTACTACTCAGCCACAAAAACCAGTGGTGATCTAGCACCTCTTGTATTATCCTGGGTGGAGCTGGAACCCATTCTACTAAGTGAAGTATTGCAAGAATGGAAAAACAAGCACCACATGGATTCACCATCAAATTGGTACTAATTGATCAACACTTAACTGCACATATAGTAATACCATTCATTGGGTGTTGGGCAGGTGGGAGGGGGAGGAGGGAATGGGTATATTCACATCTAATGGGTTCAGTGTGCACCATCTGGGGGATGGGCATGCTTGAAGCTCTGACTTGGGGGGGCAAAGGCAACATGTGTAACCTAAACATTCGTACCCTATAATATGCTGAAATTTAAAAAAATAAAAGAAAAACAAAAAAAATAAAAAATGCCCAAATCACTCATTTATTTATTTTCCAGTCATTTTTCCCAATAGAATAAAATCTCTGTCAAAACAGAAATGCTTGCCTCTTTCAGTCACTGTCATATCTCAAGCACTTTAAAAATTGTCTAGCTCTTTCTTGGTGATCAAAAAAAAAAAAAAAAATCTGCCAACTAAATGAGTGAAGCCAGATTTTAAAATTTTATTTTCATCATTTCATTTTGCCTGCCTCCCCCCAAACAAAACAAGCTGTTCTTTAATTTTAACAAGCACATTATATGTACGTTCTTGTTTAGAATAACATACCTTTTGGGTGATAGGGTGGGCAGAATAATACCCGCCCTACAAAAAAAATAAAGTCCACATCCTAATCCCTGGAACCTGTGAGTATGTGAATTGACATGGCAGAAAAAAACTTTGCAAATGTGATAAAATTAAGGATTTTGAGATGAGGGGCTCATCCTAAATTATTCAGAGGGACCTAATTTAATCATGTGAGTCCTTAAAAGTAGAAGAGGAAGACAAGTAGAGGAGAATGTAAGCTTGAGAAGCAGCATCATGAGAAGGAAGCCATGTCCCACCACTTGTTCTGAGATGAAGGGGCTACAGCCACGGACCAGAGAGAAAACAGCCTCTCTGGAAAAGGCAAGGAAACCGATTCTCCACTAGAGCCTCCAAGAGAGAACGTAGTCATGCCCACAGCTGAATTTTCGCACAGTGAGACCCATGCTGGACAACTGATCTCCAGAATGGAAAGACAATATGTTTTTGTTGTCCTAAGCCATTCCATTTGGTGGAGAAATTTGTTGTAGCAGCCATAGAAAACTAATACAGGTGGTAATTCTATTATTGCTGATGAGACTCTCTTTTCCTTACTTTTACATTTTACAGAGATGCATAAATACAGAAAAATAAAAACATCACAGATGTGCCTTTTTGACATATGAAAACTACCTGTCATCCCTAACATCTCATCTGTGGACAAACCTCCTAAAATTCATTTCCACTTAATGGACTATGAAGGAGCATATGAACAAAGCATGAAAAACATTGATTTCCAATGAAAACATCATCCCAAAAGTTGTTACAGAGAAGAATGAAAAAGAAAACAACAACAAAAAACTTTGGACTCTTAGCAGGATGCCTAAACCACCAGTTCTAGATTTAATTTGGATTGTTCCTTGGTCCTGTGGAATTCAAGACAATTTATCAGTTGAGATGCTGGTGAATGGAGGAAAAGTCTAGTCAACTTCCCCTGGGCACTAGAACAACGATGAACATATTCTGCATACTTTATATGCATGAGCCATAGAAAGTCTGGTTCCAATAGAAGCCACATCAAAGCATATCCCTGCTATACAGCCCCACAGCATGGGGACAATGACAATACTCAGAATTAGGAGAAGAAGACCTTTAACCAGTTATGTTCATCAAGTTTCCGAGTTAAATTATCTACATAAGGTGGGACTTACTATGGGAACTGCCTTGCATAATTATGGTAGTCAAGAAGTCCCACAGTCTCCCATCAGTCAGCTGTGGGAAAAGCTGGTGATGTAGTTCTGTCACAGTCTAAGGTTCAAGGACCAAGGGCTCAGAGGTACAAGGGCAGGAGAAGATGGATGACCCAGCTCAAAAAGAGAGTAATAATTTGTTCCCCCACCTGCCGCCATTTTGTTCTGCTGTGGCCCTCAACAAATGTGGTGTTGCCCACCCACACTGGTGAGGGTGGATGTTCCTTACTCAGTGTTCTGATTCAAATACTAATACTAATCTATTCCAAAAACTCCCTCACAGACACACCCAGAAATAATGTTTCACCAACCATGTGGGCAGCCCCTAGTCCAGACAAGTTGACACATAAAATTAGCCATCACGATTTCCTTAGCCATGTGCAGACTTTCCTGAACACTGCCAATATCCTCCTTGTAGAAGAAGAGGCCCTAGAAAGTGAATATCCAATTAAATAATGTGAACACCCTTGAAAATCTATACACATCAAATAATAGATGGTGGACAAGTATTACAAAGCCAAGTAACAATGTTCATTTCAAGTGATTCAGATCGGTACAATTTGTTCTAATCATTTACTGATGTCATGATTTCTCAAGCTCAGCAGGATTGACATTTGGAGTTGGATAATTGTTTGCTGTGGGGGCTGTCCTATGCGTTGTAGGGTGTTTAGCAGCATCCTGGGACTCTACCCACTAGATGTCATTAGTACAACCACATCCCACTGTGACATCCAAAAATGCCTGAAGAAATTACTAAGTGTTCCCTGGGAGGGCAGATTCTCCACCAATTGAGATCTGCTCTTTTGCATTGAAACCAGGACAAAATTTGTGGTTATGTATTCAAATTACTACTGACCTCAAATGTGATTTTAACACTTTCCGTTTTATACTATGTTACTTAACTACAGCTTTTACAATATTGAGTCAGCAGTGCACATGTATCAAATGAAGTATAACAAGCAAGAGATAATTAGCACCATAACCGATTTGGGGAACACCGTAGCTTCTCCTTTTGAGTAACACTGACACTGCAGCGTTTGGAATAGAGGAGCCTCTTGAAGATTGTAGAGCAGGGAGGATTTTGAAGGAGGGGAATTTTCACAAATATATTTGATCAAAAATTTAAGGCGGTAAGGAATGATGAGAGAGACAGGAACAGAGAGTGAGAGAGAAACAAAAGGAAAAGAGAAACTGGTGGGGGGTGGAAAGAGGGACAGAGAGAGACAGAGAGAAAGAGAGAGAGAGGCAGAGAAAGCCTTGCTAAATAAATTCAAGTTTTACTTTTCATTTAATTTTAAGTAGCTATTGTTACTGTTCTGGATGTAGTGGTGGTTAGAACAAGTTTAAACACAACTTTGATTAAGAGGAAAATAACATGCTAAGGGTAAAAACAACAACAACAAAACCTTTTTGTGGTTTTTTTTTTTGATAAGTTTCCCTTTACCTTCCACAAATATTTTTTAATACATGGATGTATTATGCATGTCATTTATATTTCTAAATGGGAAAAATGCTAAACTATAATTGGGGACACATACACATTATAGAGATGAGTTGGAAAATATTTATAGATAGGAGAAAAAGGTCCTAAAATATTGTCTAGGTAATATTCATGGAAATATGTATTGCTAAGTGAAAATAAAGCCAGCTCAGAATCAATGAATTATATTTTTTTAATAATTCCAAGCAATAGATTTATTTTTTCCAAAAGAGAAAAAAATAAATTTAAATCAAAATAATTTTGGAATTGTGATGATTTGCAGACTCTAAAAAAAGGTGCATTACTTTTCTCAACTAATTGTTAAAGAAACAATTCACAGCTTTTTTCTTAATTGCTGGATAACAACAATATCTAGGTGAATGAACTTTTAAACAAAAGCAACCCATTGTATTTTATTTACTGAGGTTGAAACTATTGGAATAACATGACCAATGTTTTCTTTAGTTTGCCTGGTTGATGAGGTAAATCTATTTCATAATTTTATATACATTTTTTATTTTCACTTAATTCATTTTTTTCATCTGGTGATATTTTGACTTACTGCCTCTAGTATTGGAATGATGCTCTAGCTTAGACATATGTACTTGCACATATTTCATGGAACACAAGTGAAGCATTTATGTTTTCCATTTATTTGGACTTGTAATAGTACAAAAACATAATGGATAGCATTTTTATCCCACAGCTATTTCTCGGCAACGTATAAATTATTTTTTGAGTGCAACAGAATGTTCCTCCAAATGCAGTAAGAGGGGCATTTTTCTTACAATTTCTCAAGCTGGGTCTTATGAAAAAAATTGAATTTGTTTGATTGAAAGGAATGAGGCCTTGTATTCCCCCTCTAAAATAAAACCAAGATGAAAATGACTGACTATTTTCTGGAACAAATAAAAAAACACACAATGTATATTTTAGTGTTGTGGAATTTCTTTACCTGCAAGGACTTTGTGGTATGTCATTACTTTTTCTCTCTAAGACATTAAAGAATAGCACAAATATATTTTTTACTGTTATTGATGCTTTTGTTTTATTGATAAACAGCAATTAACAGCTGTACAATCTGCAGTTGTATCATTTTGTTCTTGAGGGAAGCTCTTGCATAACTTAGTTATATAGAATTTACATAGTGAAAGATTCACCAGAATATCTATTTAAAGATAATTTCTCTTGTACGCCCAGTGATTTTTATATGTACAAAGTAAACAGCATACAACCTTACCTTACTATAAGGAGATAAATTCTATTTGAAAAGGTCTACCTATATTGCTAGTTGTACAAAAGAGAATAAAGGGAGGCATATTCGAAAATAAAAACAGGAATGTAGAACCGAAATTAAGAAATATTTTCACCATGGGCACCAAAACAAGTCATGTTGAGCCGGACGTGTCAGTGATCTTAAATATCTCACACGTGGACCAAATGGAATAAGAGGGGTGAATTTTCTCTCTTGAGTGGTGCATCCACTTGGTGAGCCTTCCGTATCAAGACATCCCATCAAACACTGACCTCAACTTACACTGTGAAGTTATTTTGTACATGGGGTTAGCACCGACAATCATTTGTCCTTAAGTCAAGCAGATTATTGTAGGTCATGTGAGTGGGGCTCATTTAATCAGTTGAAAAAGCTTAAAAGTTTGTTAAGAAGATCACGATGGCCAGTGGTCACCAAGGACAGAGAGATGGTCCAGACCAGTCGTCAAGAACACCTTGCAGGGTGTGGGCACACATTCGTAAATGCATACACACCCAGCTGGAAATCATGACATGCTTATCGTCCAATCCTAGGTAGGACACATCTCCCTGTTGTGATTCCAGTAAACTGTTCCATTCATTTTATTTGTGAGTAGTCTAAGAGCATGTGTTGGTCAACTCAGTGAGTATAACCCCCGCTTGACAGCTGCATGATTCATTCTAAATCAGTAAGTGGGCTATTATGGCTAAAATGCTTCCCATGTAATGTTAACTGTGAACCACCAGTTCTCGGGTTCCCTGGGATCAACTTTCTGAACCTGAAAATTGAAGGTCTGCTGTGGGTCCCTGGTGGCTTCTCCATGGTTAATTCAGAATTGTAATTATGAAACATTACTCACATTTAGAGTAACATCTTTCTAATTGTCTCAAAATGCATGCATCCTACTTTTCTTACTTATAGGCAAGTATTTCCTTTAAAAAAGCAATGTAGTTGTATTTTATGTATAACAAGCATTTATTCCTTACATTATAAGGTATGCCAGACCAACAAAATCTTATATGCAAATTAACATGAACAATAACAAATAAATAAAAAAAGAAAGAAAGAGAGAGAGAGATATTTCAAACAGGACTGTCATTAAACACTTGAAGTACCTGGGGAAAAATACAAATTCTAGCTTACATAAAATGCATCCAAATATATATAGAATACAATGTAAACTGAAAACTTAGAAATATAGATCTGAACATCACAGATTGAGAAATACATTTTCTTAGTTACAAAATCCAAACATGTATACAGATTGTGTGTATGCGTGTGATTGAAAGTTGGCTACGTATCCTAGAAAACTGATTATAATGATTCATTTGCATCCTACAGTATTCTATTCATGGAAGGCCAAGTGAGGTTAGAAAAATAATTAAATAAATAGATATGATTTATGCAGTATTAAATATCCTTTTCATTAAAATGCATGTGTTGGCTTCATTTCAATAAAATCAGGTGGTTATGAAACAGAAGATTTTGTCTGATTTTTATTTCACTAATAGTAAAAGCTTTTTTATAAATCAAATTGTTATAATGAAGATATTCTCATAACAGCATTCTATGAACTGTGTGATCTAAGCCATTAAAATAAAATATAATATTATACGAAGTGTTCAAAACACAAATACATTTTTATGAAAACCAAAGTACCTATGTAGATACAGTAATTTTCATGCACTAAAAGGGCCACATTCTATAAAATATTCAAAATTACATATGACCCTTAAATGATAAAGTCTGACTTATTCTTTTAAGAATCCTAACAGTTAACATAAATTAAAGAAGACTGAAATTTATTTTTTTGAAAATTTAACTAAATCCAATTCAATAGGTAAAAATGAAACTCATCAATTCTAACATTCAATGTTTACTTAGTTGTCACAGTAAAGCATCAAGATCATACCTTATTATGTCATATTTATCCCTTCATTTGTAAAATCTAAGAAAAACAGAACCACTCACGATTGTTCCGTATTCCCCTGGGAACATACATGCAGATTGTGAATTGTGTGCTACTTTCTGGGCACTCTGGGGAGCAAAGATACTATGTTGAGAGAAGCAAGGCAGTGGGCCTTCATCTCCTTTTGGAGGAAGTACTTTAAATATAAGAATATGTTGTGCTTAGCAGCATTATTGAGGTTTTGCTGACATAAAGTCCTGCACATGTTAGACACATACCAACACCCGTGATACTGTCACCACGATCACAGTGACAGAAGCACACGACCAGAGTCTCTACATCCTGGCACTATCCATAGCGCACCACGTTGAACACACCTGGAGAGCTGGCTCCATACGATCGTTGACCCGTATGTCACCCGTGCAAGGAACGGAGCCAGCACATGCACGCGAACTGCCATAGACATCCGCTTGAACATAAACAAACAGAAAAAGGCCCTGTTCATGCATTTAGTTCTTATGAATATTTATGTCCATATTCCTCATTTGTGGGTAATGTATATGTCTTGTTCTTTTCCTTGGCCTTAAAAATTGTTTTTGACATAATTTCCCCTCATTCCTCAAGTTGGTTGACCTGCAAGGTCAAAAAAGCAAAAGTTTCCCCTCCCCCCTTCTGAAGGTTTGCTGAAAATGAACCAACAATAGGTGGATTAATAGCAGAAAAGACACAAAATGCATGCAGCATGCATAAACGCGGGGGGAATTGCAGCAGATCACCGACAACCCAGGGAGAAGCAAAAGCTTATGTAACCGTCTGCTTAGGGGAGGGGGAGAGGGGAATAAATGCTTTTGCAGGGAGAAAGAGTGAGCGTGAGGAAGGATGGTGTGGGAGGAAGGAAATCTGAGCTCTTGCGGGAGGAGGAGAGAAGGTGAGGGGTGCAGCTACACTGTCAACAAGGGTCCTCTCATTACGCAGAGAAAGTCTCCCTAGGAATCTCTCAGCGCTGCGCTCGGCCGAGTCGCTAAAGTCTTTTCTCTGATGGTTAATCTTGCTTGTTTATTTCATGAGGTTCCTGGAGAAGCGGGTCTTAAGGTCTCTTGGAAACTCTTCTCAGTCAAAGAAGGAAATCCCCGAGCGAGTTGCTCGTGGTTCTTTAGGAGACAAAGAATCAGAGAGAGAGAAATAGGGGAATGTCAGAGTGAGAGCTTGGTTCTGCAGTTTATGTCTGAGGCCTTTGAATTTCCTTTAATCGACAGCACTCAGCATGTCCAAGCGTCACACTTCGCAGTGTCATTGTCATTGCCCCCACAGATGTCTGTTTAAAACCATGTGGCACACACAAACCCAGCAGGGGTTATGCACATGAGCTTAACATGGATGAACATGAATTTCTCACAAGTGCATTTTAACATCTTGACTGTCAGACTCATACAATTCCCTGGCAGTTGGCATTTTGACATTTCGGTTGTTCAACATTTCTCATCTAATACTAACATTAAGGTGGATGGGAGGTAGACTTAGCCTTAAATTAACTGTATTAAGTTTCATACAGGACCCTTATGATCCAAAGACTGGTATCCACAATTGGGAAGAGACATAGCATCCATCAAGAAAAGAAAAGATTGGCATAAGTGAACAGTGGAAAAAAAAAAAAAAAAAAAAGAGGAAACCATGAGAATTTAATCTGTAAAGAGCCACTCTATATAATGCAGGATTTTAAAGCTTTTGTTTCCCCTAAGCATTTTAAGCATAAAACTGAAGGGAAAATTGGTTTGGTGAATTTTAATGCATTCTTATAGCCATGGGTATATGTTGTTTTTTTTTCTTATTTGTTATGCCGATGTTTTTCCTTAAAAATAACATTCTTTAGAGCACCTAGTAGGGACTATATAAATTAATTCATATTTTAAACAAACCTTTATTTCAAGTTATCCTTGCTGAATGAAAATAAACTCCCCCCTCATTCACATGCCTGTATAATCATCAAAAAACTGTCCTTAAAATACATCAATAGCTGATTCCATTCAGTGACATCACAGTTTATTCTAGCCCTAAACAAACCTTCCTTTCTTGCTAATCAGGCATATCTATTCACTCTCTATATCTTACTACATAATATCCTTTCCCTCCAAGATCTAACATCAGCATCTGTGACACATTTCACTCTTAGCATACAACATCTTATTTTTCTTGCATATTTTCTGTCACTCCACAAAACCAACACTCTTCTATCCATAAGGACTCAGGGTAACATTTATATACTATCTATTAATATATGCAGCTAGACATTCCATATTTTCTGCTGCTGGGATAGATTTGGAGGAACTATTCAACAGTTTTCTGGGTGATGTCACTAATAGAGATTAAGTATGAAAATAAACGTATTTTAAAATATCTAAGAGATAGATTCATCCACAAATGGAAATCTACCAAAGATTTCTGTGAAGGAAACACATGCAGACACTGTTACTATCTGAACAATTAATGCCTTCGTTGTAGTGCATGCGTTGACTGTTCTTCCAAAAATGAACCAACCCAAAGTCATAGCACCACACCACCAAATTTGCTATTTGCAACTAATTATGGCATATTCCACCGGCCACTGGCCATCAATTTAAACAAAAGCCTTTGAAGATGACTCGACAATATTAGAAAATATCAGGAGAATGGTTTTCTGAATTAAAGATTCAATAAGTTATCTTCTTCCTTTCTAGACCTCAACTCATACGCAAGCACTGATTTCCGCAGTGTGAAATAACACCCCGGGAAAAGGAATTCTGCCTCGCCTGGGAGATTTCCTGGGCTCATTCGTACAAATGCGCCATTTCACCAGATTTCAAGTATTCTAGGCCCAAAAGGAACAGAGAAAGCATTCTGATTTCCTGCCCCCCTACACTGGGTTCAATGTATTGCTAATCAAGATCCATTATTCAGCTCTCAATTTAAATGATTATGCACACATCCCGACAGTTCCTATTTAAGAATAATCATGCCTGATTTGTATGTAAGGAGGACTAGATTGTTATCTTGGAATTGTCAACGCCTGAATTTTAACGGCACAGTATAAAGAACAGGATATGGACACCCCCGGGACTTTGATGAATCTTAGCTGCTTCCTGGCTCTGATATCTTGGCCTTACTGAATTTCACCAGCTCCAAATGTACATGGACACGTCTCCATAAGCGGATTTGCAGAGCTTCAAAGAACAGTAACATTCTGCAATAAGAATACTAACGAGTCATATCCTCCTCCTCATTATTTTTTTATTAATTAGCGACCACTTCTTATACACCAGCACTGAGAGCAAATTGACAAACAAGAAACATTGTATTACTGCTATTTTTTTTTCTGTCTTGAGCATAGCTCCAGGTCTTAGAAAGTGGAGCCAAGTGTCTGATCTCTACAGGATACTAAGGGAACAAGTCAAGACTGCAAGCCCCAGCATCCTTCTCATGTAAATTTTTCAGTCCAACTTAGCAAAGGGTACAATGCCCTCACCAAGCATTTTGAGGATTCTCACTAGAGATACTTGGCTGGAAAGGAACTTCATTTGGGGTGAGCACACTTGTAGGAGAGACTCCATTAACTTAATGGTAGTGAGAATCGACCCCATTCAGAAACTTAGCACTCTGAAGAAGGAGACGGAGCTGGATTCTTTGGTGAGGAAATGGGGAAGCGTCTGCTAATATTGTGAGGCCCCTTCATGAGCGATGGGCACAGTAGGAAAGGAAGAGAGCTGAAACCTTCCAATCGGAGAAGCCATGTGGCCAATAGAATGTATACGGCTCTGGGATTCAGACTTCACTTGGACCACTGGTTCCACCGTTTAATTGCATGAGAAAATTGCATGACCACCAAATCATAATTAGCCCAAAATTCTGGTTTTGTATCCACCAGGCACTATTCTTTATTTCTTTAACACTCAGAATCGTCACTTGTGAAATGCAGCTACCTGGGAAGGAACAGAGTGGAGTCTCCTTGCGGAGAAGTGACTTGGATTCATTTCTGGTTCATCATGAAAAATATATCATGAGGAGAAGGAAAGAGGCTCTTCTTCTGGTGGAGGGAAAAAAGTAGCTCAGCTACTGTCTTGGAGATCTGTCTGAGTTCCTTGTTGCTGCTGTAACAAGCATAGACTCGGTCTTTCCAAATAACATTGTTTTATCTTACAGTCCTGGAGGCTGGAAGTCTAAAGCCTGCCTCATTGAGCTAACGCCAAGGATTTGGTAGGCTCTGTTCCTTCTGGAAGCTCTGGGAAAGAGTCAGCTTCCTTGTCACTTTCAGTTTTTAGAGGCAGCCTACATTTCTCGTCTTGGGTCTTCTTCTATCTGCAAAGTTAGCTGCAAAGTGCCTTCAGATTTCAATCCCATCCTTACAAGGACTGTCATAATTGCACTGGGTTTATAATCTCTACACCACAACATCATTGACTTAATCACACCTGCTAAGTCCCTTTTGCCAAATGAGGTAACATTGTCCAGGTTCAGGTATGATGATTTACCTATTCTTTGGGGGGGGTTAGTATTCATCTTCCACCACGTTGTTATGAGAAACCTCAGTGGGTGTAACATATCGGTGAAATTGATTGATAAAAATAGGACAGAGTGGTCTTCCACAATAGCATTTATAAGGATGGATTTGGGGGGAAGACATCAGCTGAACCACTGATATCTCAAGGGAGAGAGTCGGCATGGAGTCAACACCAATAAACACTTTGGGATCCGCTAGATGAGTTTGGGCAGGGAAGGTATAATTTAAGATTTTAAGGCACAGAATCCTTCATGAAGGCTCAAACCCTGGGTCCCCCTATATTGTTCAGAAGACAGTCATGTTCCTCTGAAGAGATGGTTTTGTGAATAGAGTGATCCTCAGAACTGCACTCCAAACTTCCTGAGATGATGCCGTCCAGCAAAGATCTAAGGAGGACAGCACAGGTAGGGGTTTTTGTGTTGGGAATCTGTGTACCACTTCCCTTTTAACCTCAAACATGGGCAGAGCTAACAAAAATATAATCAGAGACATGTGTTTTGGGATATAGATGGAGATTGGTACTCAAGCAGTTTTTGTCTAAGAATGTCACTCCGGACATCAGAAGGGAATGGAATTAATGAGGGTTGTTGAACAGAGGGCCCCTAACAACTTGGTGAGATCATGAGTGAATCAAAGTTAAATGTTTCCTGAATGCAGTGCTTCCTGAAACTGTTCATATGTTAATACACATAAAAAACCCTTAAGAATAAATATAGTTTTTGTTCTTTAATGTGCATTGGGTTTTATTTTTACCATAAACTCATTTCATCAGGTATATTTTTCTTTGAAGGGAAATACTGAATGACTACAATTTTCCATACCAACACAACACTGGGCATACATATCACCTGGGGGTATCTTGTTAAGCAAATTCTGACATCATAGGTCTGAAGAGGGCTCAAAATCTTGAATCTCTAACAAGGTCCTATGGGATACTCAGGCTGTTGGTTCAAAGAATGTATTTTGAGTGGTGTTGTACAAGACATTCAAAGAAATTCAGTCCTTGTATTCACACACACCTCTGGATTAGACGTGGGCACGGTTTATAGAACATGCTACCTTGAGCAAAATCTATGCAAAGATCTTTAATACAGGGAAGAGATAGAGTGTAAATTTGCACACTTATGGTTCCTCTAAGTGGTTGATTATTCTTTTTTAGGGGGTAGTTGTTTGAATGGAATAGTGAACTCTGACCATGTCTGAGCAAAAACCATTATCAAAATGCAGAGGTTGGAGAGTTTGTGGCAGGAGAGATAAACTGAGGTGAGTGTTCATGATAAGATTAGCACAATTGGCAGACCTGCAACTCTGCAAACAATGCTCCCTTTGGGGAATGAACAGTTCTCTGCGGACACTGGCTTGAGCTGCACCAAGCCTAGAAAATATCACTCCTTGTTGTAGATACCAGGGCATCCTTCTCAATCAGTCTATCCCAGAAGCTGGAATCTGAGTTGATCCCGGAATTTAAAAAACTTGTGCTTGCAGAGAAAGGGATTCGAATGTGGTTGCTCTATTGGGAGCAATGGTACAAGTTCCAATCACTGCAGTTTTCACAAAGGGAATGGAAATTTGGACCACACTCATCCCATGAAGAGGCATATCCAAGGCAGAAAATGTGAATTTGGAAGAATTGCTGAAGACAAAGTCCTCATAATTCCTTTTTAAATCTCTGGACTGGGTCTGTCCATGTTTCAGACTTTTACCAGATAGGAGAAGCCTCTATTAGTTTCCGAGACGTACCTTAACAAACTGTCACAGACTCAGTGGCTTAAACAACAAAATGGATTGCCTCATACTGCTGGGGGCTGGAAGTCTGAGATCAAAGTGTCTGCAGGATGGGTTTGTGAACTAAAATAAAATATTAAGGCTCCCCTCCACCAGCTCACTGAATGGACCCCTCCTGGCCAAGGGGATGCCCTAAACCTGAGTTGATGGCCATGAGGAGGGAGGTCAGACCTGCCCCATCACGCCCCTCCCTTCTTGGAGACATCCTTTGTGACTCACTGACAGGCTGAGGCTGTGCTAGGCACACCTGCATGTCCTCAGTTTACACAACAAACATATGATCTATAGCTTGTCTCTGATTAACAGACTTACCTTAAAACACTCCAAACCTTTACACAAAGCTTCATTTCTAACCAATTACAAGTCAGAGTCTTTAAATTTTCCCTTCCTATACGGTCACCAACCATATTGGATTAGGGGCCTCCCTAAAGATCTCATCTTACCTTGATCATCTGCAAAGACTCTGTTACAAAATAAGGTCATGTTCTGAGGTGTTGAGGTTAAAACGTCAATATGTGAATTTTGATGGGGAACACAATTTAATCCCTAATAGTGCATGACAATGTCTCAACCTGGGACAAGTCCAAAAGAAGAGGCATCCCTGTTAAAGGAAAAGAATTAAAAAAAAAAACACCTCTGTAAAATAATTTTAAATAGGTTTATTCTGAGCTGACTATAAGTGACCATGGCTTGGGAGTTCACAAACCCAAGAAGTCTTGAATAAGTGGTCCAGAGCTGGTCAGGTTACAAGTTGGTTTTATACATTTTGAAAACACAGGAATTGCAGGTAAAATCATAAATCAATGCATGGAAGGTATACATTGGTGTGGCCCAAAAAGGAGGGACATCGCAAAGTGGGGTGGTGGGCTCACAGGTTATGGGTGGGGTCAGAGACTCTTTGATTTGTGTTAATAGTTGCTTAAAGAACTAAAACTTTGTCTGAAGGCTTGGAGTCAGTAGAAAGGAATGTTTTAAGATAAGGAAGGCTGTTAATCATAGCCCAAGCCACAATATGCTGACCCAAAGTGATTTTTTATGCAAATTGATGGCCTGCGGGTATGACATAACCTTTGCCTGACATGGCCTTAGGTCGTGCTTGCAATTAATCTAAGCTTTAAAAAGGAGGTGGTATAACGAAGGCTCCGTTCTTGGCTGGGGAATAAGCTTTAAGGATTTTCTGGGACCCCCTGGGCCAGGAGGGCTGTCCATCCAGTGGGGTGGAGGGAAGTGGGTTTAGGATTTTATTTTTAGTTTACAGCACTGTAGGTGACAGCATGAACCCAGGGTTCTGGGAGCAACTGAATATTTAAACTAGCTACATTTGGAAGTTCTGGTTTTGTTTTCTTATGCCCCAAATTTCAGTTAAGCTGTATTAAATGCTGCAGCCTGGTCTCAAGGCCAGTGATGTGGATTAGCCAGTGAGCACAGGTCGAAGCTCCGAAGTAAAGTCATTTCCTGGTGCACAGAATATTTTCAGAACTGCACCTCTAAATAAAATTACATGGTATGAAATATCCAGCTAAGGTGTATATTGTAGGATCCGATTCCATACACGTCTCTGAACTGGCACAGAAGTCAATTCATTAAGTAGTAAGTATGTAAACACACTCAAAAGCAAGCTAATCAACTAATCCAGGAAATGCCACAAAATTAGCAACTGATCACATGACAATGAACTTCTTCAAATTCACAATCTTGCAGAACACTTGTAGTCAGATCTTAGAGCCTGTTCCTGCTGATAAAAGTAATAGAACTTAAAGAGGAAGAACAGAAAATCATTCTTGGGCTGTGTATGCAGCCCGACTTGTTGTTGGCTCATAGAAAATGACAGCCAGTGAAAAAATGCTCAACATCTCTAATCGTCAGGGAAATGCAAATCAAAACCACAGTGAGATATCACTTAATTCCAGTGAGAATGGCCTTTCATCAAAAAGTCCTAAAACAACAAATGCTGGCATGGATGTGGAGAGAGAGGAACACTCTTACACTGCTGGTGGGACTGCAAACTAGTGCAACCTCTGTGGAAAGCAATATGGAGATACCTCAAAGAGATACAAGTAGAACTACCATTTGATCCAGCAATCCCATTGCTGGGCATCTACCCAAAGGAAAAAAAGACATTCTATAAAAAGACACTTTCACCTGAATGTTTATAGCAGCCCAATTCACAATTGCAAAGATGTAGAAACTACCCAAGTGCCCATCAATCCATGAATGGATTAATAAAATGTGCTGTATGTACACCATGGAGTTCTACTCAGTCACAGAAAATGGTGATCTAGCACCTCTTGTATTATCCTGGATGGAGCTGGAGCCCATTCTACTAAGTGAAGTATCACAAGAATGGAAAAAACAAGCACTACATGGACTCACCATCAAATTGGAACTAATGGGTCAACACTTACATGCACATATGGAAATAGCATTCATTGGGTGTCAGGCAGGTGGGAGGGGTCAGGAGGAGATGAGTATATTCACATCTAATGGGTGCAGTGTGCACTGTCTGGGGATGGACACGCTTGAAGCTCTGACTTATGGCAAAGGCCATATATGTAACCTAAACGTTTGTAGCCCGGTAATATGCCGAAATTTAAAAAAAAAATTTAAAAAAAAGAAAGAAAATGACAGCCAATGTTATTTCTTACTTTCCTGCTCCTAATTCCTGGATATTCCATATGCTATAAAATACATATTGTGGGCTTTAAAGTTAAGGGAAAAGTTGTCTGTTCCAACACGACCATTTATTTGCCGAGTTACCAGTAGCGGATAAAGTCAAACTCTACAAACCTTACTAATCTCCCCAGAAGGAAAGGCAACAATAACACCAATTCAAAAGATTAGGTGGACATCAAATTTGTTACTATATTTGAAACAATTTATAAAATTTAAAAGGCTACAGTATTATTTCCACTATGATTATTATTACTATTAAGAAGTGTTTTGTGGCTTTCGATAATAATAAAATCTGTATGAATTGGGTGTTTACAATCACCCTAGAGATATATAAGGTAACAATTTTTTTTTTTCATTTCTATGTACTCTTTTGTAGTACTTTCAGCTAATCCAGACACAAACATGAGTTTACAGCCCAGTTTAGGGTCTGTGCTAAAAGAGAGTTGTAAACACCAGTGTCTTTGCACCATTGGCAACATGAAGTAGATGTTCCAAGTGCCTCAGGCTTTGCTTAATAGAATGCTAAGTAATGAGATTAACAAAATAATGCATTCTAATCATAAACTCAAGGAAATGTATGATTCAAGTGAAACACATATTGTTATTTTATATATATATAAATCTATGCCAGAAAATTATAAATGATGTATTTTCATATATACATATATATATTTATAAATCTATCCCAGAAAATTATAAATGACATAGTTTCCTATATCATTTATGGATGATAAAATGATCTCTTGAGAGGGAGAAAAAGTGGGTTATGATACCTGAGCAGTGGGCCAACAGAATGATGGAGCTAATGCTGGTGAAGATAAAGAAAATATTGAAGGAGTTTTATAAAATTGTCGCTGTTGATGGAATGCATGAATGAATAATTGTTTTATTTTCAACGTCTTTTTCAGACGATATGTAGGAATTGCAGCATGCCTTTGTATTTGTTAGCATAGCTTTGGGATGAAGGATTGAGAGAGAGCTGGATATTGTTTGTGAAATAATAAGAACAATAATACAAATGCTCATTCATCACCTCTAACCGGGTACCAGGAATCTGGCATTCCTTATCTTGCATACTCCTCCCAGCCACCCTACAAAGCGTGCACTCTTGTTGCCCCATCTGACACGTGAGGACTTTGTGGCTTTAAGGGATTAAGCCATTTCTTCAAAGTCGCATAGCTCGTAAACAGCTCAGCCTAGTTTCAAAGGCAGCTCTGCCCTCTCCAAAGCCAAAGTAGTTGATTAGTAAGAATCGAGGCATGTATGTGTCTCCACCCTGTCAATTTCTGTGATGGAAACTTTCATTCTTTACATAGAAAGAAGAGCCAGAGATGAACATCACAAAGTGTAACATCTCTTCTACTATGTAGCATCCAACTAAGATGATCCTTTGAAAGGATCATGTTAACAGGAATATTTTTATTGTTTTATAGTCTCTGAACTCCATTAGCCCACTATCTGTCTTTTCTTTTCAACCAAGAAGTCAGTAGGCGAGCACCCATTTCTAAGTTATGAATGCAAGGTGCAGGCATGCTATCCAAAGACATGACCCAGGATTGAGTCAACACATCAGCTTGCCTTTTCCCCTCAAGAGACCAAATCACAGTGCTACATTCTGGCTAATGAACTACTGCCCACATTTCATTTTAAGTGAGTTTACATGTCGATGACTTAAAATATAAATTAATAATATTAACGTCGATAGCTTAAAATATAAAACCATTTGTAAATGTATTGCCAAGTTGAAAAAATTGTGTCTCTATTTTTCAATTTTATCTCTCGTTTTTATTGTGTTTTTCCTTTTTATTAATATATGATAGTTGTATGTGTATTGGAGGTACATGTGGTATTTTGGTACCTATTTACAATATGTATTGATCAAATCAGGCAATTAGAATATCTATCACCTCAAATATTTATCTTTACTTTGTGTTGGGAACAACACAATTCTTCTCCTCTAGCTATTTTGAAGTATGCAATACATTAATGTTAATGAAAATTTCCCGACTGTACTATTGAATATAAGAATTTATTCCAACTGTGTTTTTGTATCTCTTAACTAACAATTGTGCAGAACAGTAAAATTATTAAAAATGGAAAATAAGACAAAGGAAAGGGAGAAATGAACTTCTGTTTTTCTAATTCGGTGCCAAAAAAAAAAAAAAAAACACTCATACGATCAGCTTCATTAGAATTTCATAAAGCAAATGTTTTTATTAAAATTCAGGGGAAAATAGGATTTTTAATAAAATGTAATACTAGAATAAAGGCACCTTCTTTTTTCTTGAATACATTTACCTCACCGTAAGCTAAATACATTTAATGAAAAACTCAGGTACTGAAACTTATGTCATTTCCATGTAGACATGAAAATTTCTTATTAACTCTCTTTTGCGAACATTGTCTCACATTCTTACTTACAGTTCTCAGACATTGCAGACCTAGTCCAGCCATTCTTGAGAATGCATTTGAAAAGAACAGTGATCCCTTGCTCTACTGCCTTTTAAAGGTAGGTGGAGGAATTTGAGAAGGCTTGTAGAACAACAGCCTTTATTAACCTTGCAGTCACATATTTATCAAGACATTACTGACCTAGAGAAACTGCTAGCCTGTGATAAAGGAATCTTAGATAAAAATTTTCTAGTGGTTTGCATCTATGCATCATAAACCTTATAAAGTCTCTTGAAATTAGTATTAAGAATCCACGACTTCTGTAAGGTTTTTGGATGGTCGGCACCAGAGAAAGAAAGACGAGTAGAGTTGAAAGGGTTAAGTAGAGAGGTTTCATTGGAGTGTTCTAGGGTGAGGGTAACGGGTCCCAAGGGAGGGACTTGGGCAAGGTTCTTGGGCCCCGGAAGAAACCAGGGCAGTCATCTGGGCCTGAAGCAAGCGTATTTATATGCGGTGAGGGGCATAAGTGGAGGAGGGCTTGCTTTTTAGGTGGTTGTTCAAGTGGATTATCAAGTTCTCAGTAGGCATGACGTCTCTGGGGCTGCAACAGGGTGTCTCCAGGGTCCGGTAGACAGCGTGGGGGCTGGGTGTGCTGCCAGTCACAGGATGTGGCTGGGCCAGGTGCTTGTGGAGCTGACTCACTGCTCAGGGCAGAGGGGTTTGTAGCAGGGGAGGGGGCTACACGGCCCCCCACCAACCTTACAAGTTCTTTTTCAATTACAAAAGTCTAGCAGAAGTCATATATTTACCTGGAAGAAATATTTACAGACCTTGGGGTCACATGTGGCCTTCCAGATCCTGGAGTGAGGCCTTTTGACTGAATCCAAATTTTACAGAACAAATCCTTTTATTAAAGAGGGTGAAGCAGAGAAAGATGAGGCTTTTCTTGCTTCCTTTGTTGCTTAAAAAAGAACAATCTTGATTGAAATCAGAAGACGGCAGTTCCCCACCCCCTTGACAGTATATAATTTAAACTTCTGTTTTTGTTTTTATCTAATATGTTATCTCCAATAACTTTAATTGATGAGTTTGGGCCATTTACATTTAATGTAATTATTAATATGGTTAGAGTTAGTTCTATCATTTTACTATTACTTATTACTTTGCCTTCTCTGTTTTTTTTTTTTTAATTTCACTCTTTCCCCTTTTTCTTTTGGATTATTGAAATGTTTTGGCATTCCATTTTAATTTATATGTAGGTTTTTGAATATATGTCTTTGTATAATTTCTTTAGTTGTTGCATCAGATATTTTTCTCCTTCTGCAAACTTTCACAATCTGCTTAGAGTTAATCCTTAGCACTTTATTTAAAATGCAGACACATTAAAACCGTATGTCTCTAAACCCACTCCCCTTTATGCTATAGTAGCCACTTGTTTTACATCTGCTTAAATTAAAAATATATTCAGACATGGTCTTATTTACTGGAAGGAAATTAAGAAGGGGACAATGGTCTATTAAACTAACCCAGAAATTTACTATTTCTGTTTTTTTTTCTTCATTCTGGACATTCCAAGTTTTCTTCTGTTATTATTCCTCTTCCCTCTGAAGAATTTTCTTGAGTACTTTTTTAATACAGTAGGTTTATGGGTGATGATTTATCTTAGTGTTTCTTCAGCTGAAAACATCTTTATTTTGCTTTCTTCCTGCAGGGCATTTTTGGCTAGACAGAGTCTCTGGTTTGACATTTCTTTTCCTTCAGAACTTTAAAGAAGTTCTTCCACTGCTTTCTGGGTTTTATGAGTTTTGATGAAAACTCTGCCCTCATTCAAGTCTTTGGCCTGTGAATGCAATATCTTGTGTTTCTCTGGCTGCATTCAAGATTTTTTTCTTTGCTCTTCCGTAGTGTGATTAAGATGTATGTAATGTAGATCTCCTACGAGTTTGTTCTGTTCAAGGTTTACTGACATCTTAGATCTGTATTTTTTTTTATTTCACTAAATTTGAGAAGTTTACTATTATTTATTCCTTTTTTTTAAAAATTTTCCTATACTAATCTCTGTGTCCTCTGCTGGAACTCCAAGGATAAGCACATTAACCCAATTGATGTTTTCCCACATATTCATTTCTTGCTCTCAATTTTCCTTTTTTCTGTGGTTCATATTGGATAATTTCTATTGATTTATCTGCACCTTCCCTGTCTCTTCCCACTCTCACCTCCATTCTACCACTGAGACTGTCTAGTGATTTTTGTCTTTTTTCCCTTATTCTATTACTTAATCCTGAAATTTCCTGTTGGCTCTGGTTTTTTTTGTTTGTATGTCTTAGTCAGAAATTTTGCCTTTCCTTTTAACACCAGAACAGGTACCTTTATTTCACAGAAAAGGGTAATGCCAGTTGTTTTAAAGTATTTACTGGTAACCTCAACTGACTTACGGGTCATCTCGGAGTTTGCCTGTGTTAGTTGTCCTCTCTCTGGAGAGCTGTTGAGATTATCCTGATATTTGCAGGTCAAATAATTTTGGATTTAACCCTGGACACTTTGAATATTATGCTATAAATCACTGAAGTTTGTTAAAATCTTCTGAAATTGTTTGTTTGATTTTTAGTTTTAGTGGGTACTTAACACGGTGAATATCAGACCACAAATTCTAACCTGCCTTTAAAACCTGGGCTATGGTTCCAATTTAAGTTTAGTTTCAAAGTCTTTGCTGTGCCATTTTTAATTTTTTTTAATTTTAATTTTAATTTTTTATTTCAGAGTATTATGGGGGTACAAATGCTTTGGTTACATAAATTACCTTTGCACCGCCCAACAAGTATGCCCACGTCCCAGGCGCGAGCACCACATCCATTAGGTGTGGATTTACCCATCCTCTCCTCCCCTGTCCCACCTGCCCGACACCCCATGAATGTTACTTCCATATGTGCATATAAGTGTTGATCAATTAGTTCTGATTTGATGGTGAGTGCATGTGGTGCTTGTTTTTCCATTCTTGAGATACTTCACTTAGTAGAATGGGCTCCAGCTCCATCCAGGATAATACAAGAGGTGCTAGATCTCCATTGATTTTGTGGCTGAGTAGAACTCCATGGTATACATAGACCACATTTTATTAATCCACTCATGGATTGACGGGCACTTAGGCTGTTTCCACATCTTTGCAATTGTGAATTGTGCTGCTATAAACATTCTAGTGCAGGTGTCTTTTTTATAGAATGTCTTTTGTTCTTTTGGGTAGATGCCGGTAATGGGATTGCTGGATCAAATGGTAGATCTACTTGTATCTCTTTGAGGTATCTCCATATTGCTTTCCACAGAGGTTGCACTAGTTTGCAGTCCCACCAGCAGTGTATGAGTGTTCCTATCTTTCTGCATCCACACCAGCATTTGTTGTTTTGGGACTTTTTGATAAGAGCCATTCCCACTGGAGTTGAGCGATATCTCATTGTGGTGTGTCCCACATGGGCACCTTCAGAGGGCCACTCTGGCTCCTGGGTAGCAGCCTATATCTGCTCCAGTCATCATAGCCTTTGTTGTACTGATTTCAATCATCTCCACATAGGCAGAGCTCTGGCACAGCCCAGGGCATCCTACAGAGTTTCAAAGGTTCCCTTCATTGTGTTCCTTTCTCTTCTTGACTTTGCTCATGATTCTCAGCTCTCAGGAGTTCGACTTTTCCTTGTGCTCTGGTTGGAAACCCAGGCTTTCAGCTTCCCCACGGTGCTGCTCACTTTCCATGACTTAGTCTCCCTCAGATGGCTCCACAAGGGGAAATGGATGTGGGCTGCATCTGCTGCAGTATCCCATTGTTCCCGCCACAGCTCTGCTACTGTGGCTTGCAGGAAGGAGGCCAGGAGACACGAGGAAGCTGGGTCCTGCAGGGCATTGCCTTTCTCTGACACTGACCCAACAGACAGGTTTTTCTTGGTACCTTTTCTGACCATGTCTGCAGCAAGTCTTATGGGTCAAGTCTGTCATAGGTCTGACTCAGCAAATGTGTGTCGAGGGGAAGTAAATAATAGGGAGCCCACCAATCTCTGGGCATTCTTGGAGTTCTGATTGTTCTCTACAGTTGTCCTGCTGTGTTTTTACTTCTCAAAATCCTCCTGTAGTTGGCATTATATATTCTGTCCCGGCTTTAAATCATGTTCACAGGCAGCATTACAACGGAGTGTGCTCACTCCATCCCACCCTGTCCTGCCTTGCCAATTTATTCTGCATCCGCTTTTTCCTGTCTCCAAGGGCTTTGAAGGGATTTATCCATCAAATATTTATCTCCTGAAATTGAAAATGGGTTGGAGCCCTTGGGTTAACCTGGAATTTAATTTTGAGGAGGCCCTCTGAACTCACAGTGACCCACTGCTGCACTGCAAATGTAAATTCTCCAAAGCAAGATCAAAGTCATCTCCTCTTGGTATTGTTCAGCATTTAAGGCTGGGTGTAAAATCGTCACTCATGAATAAACAATGTCCTGCCGAAGCCAGAGGCCATTTTTCTTTCTCATTTTTTTTTTTTTTTAAGATCACAAAGAAATCTCTTTCTTGGACTCCTTTTTTTTTCTCTTTTTCTTTTTCCTTCCAATCTCCATTTGAGCTTCACATGCTATGAAGTCTCAACTGAAATATCATGAATTAAATGACGAGGATTACATCACCCACATTTTGTGCAGGGGTACCTCTTGCCTTTTCATAGACGTAAATAATAATGTGCAATTCTGGAAATGAATGTGGATTCCATGTGTCTCCTCTTGGGCAGCAAGGAGGAAGTCTGGGTGTGATCATCACCAGGTCTGGAAAGGAATCGGGCATCCCACACTCAGAGCAGGGCAGCCCCAAACCATGCGGGTTAGGATGCTCTGTGCAAGGTGGCGCTCATTGTTTTAATCCAATATTGTTAGGAGCTGCCTTCAGCTCATACCACCACCTTGAAAATGAAAACCAAAGAGGCCACATATCGGAAGCCTGCCTTTGAGCACATCTCACATGCACGTATATTTAAACATCGTAATCCACTTCTTTTTCTTTTCACGCAGGCCACTGATCTCTAACCAAAAAAAAAAAAAGACTTTTTGGAAGATTTCCTTACAGCTATTATGAAAAAGACCCAACAAAGACAGGGGAGTATGACTGACAAGCCCTCCCGGACCTTCAGGAGGGGAGACATCTGTGCCACTCGTCCTGAAACGTTGGCTGACTTTTCCAAACGACATTTGCAGCAACAGTAGGGATTAGAAGCCCTACCAGGCAAACACCTGCGGACCGCGGCAGACTCGCCCTCATGTAATTTAATAAGATGTCTTTTGTTATGAAACCAGAATTCTATTTTGCTAGCCAAGCCTCTGCTGAAGTGGAAAATAGGTCTCGAGAGTGGTTCCCTCTTCTCCCACCTGGAGTTATTTTGGGGGGTTGTTAATATTTAAGAGCCTATTAGTAATTTCACTGTTTCCCCGCACAAATCTGTGCTGGACTTGGCATTGCCAAATGATCCCTCCAAGGTAAGTGCTGTAAATACTTCATCAGTTCTCTTAGGAGATATTGGCCAAGGACATTATCTCTCCTCCAAGAATGCCTCCATCCTGAGTTGGTTATGAGCAGTAACTAAAAAACCATCAGAGGAGTCCAGATCAAACTGTGTCAGTCACATCCAAAGCCTCACAAGGTCCTGGAACTCTGAAATGATGCCAGAGGTTCAGCAGCTCCTGATCTCTTAATACTTCATGTATCTTTCGATTTGGTCAGTAGACAGACCAGCAACAGTGCAAGCGCTACAGGAACCACTGCAATCGGGTCAGACGGCAGGAGAGGAGGAAGCCCTCAGAAATCCAGCTGGACTCTATCCATTACCCAACCCAAATATTGATCTTTGCATGAGTAGCAGATGCCTCCTTGGTGAGTAGTTGCGAGGCATCCGTAAATCTTTTTGCACGGCCGTGTTCTCTTTTCTCAGGTGAAACCTTAAGTGACGTAAGGCAACCTGTTTCTGAAACATGTGAATCAGTCTGGTTTATAAATGCATGGACTTTACAGCTCATTAGCTGTTGGCGAGCTTTTCAAAACTTGCATGCTAGGCAAGTAGGAAATAAGTTGATTAGGATTAAATGTAATAAAAAAATTGTCGACTATGCATGCATTGCAATCGTGATGAAACAGTATTCTGGAATATTTTTGCAGTTTTCACCTAGAGTCATTTTATTTGGCCAATTGCAGCTGTTATCAAATGTCAGAATGGGGGAGAGGAGTTGGATAAGAAAGCCAACAAATTGTTCATATCTGCTACACAGATATTAAAATTTATTAGGGTTAAAATAAATGTTTTACATTATCCTGCTATAGAAACCCTAAAATGACATCTAAAGCAGAACTTATTATCCTAATTCTTTATTTTATAAATGATGTATACATAGGTACGCCAGGATCATTTTTCTTTTTGGTTCCTGGACAGTGGAGGTGAAATTTAAATCCAAGAGTGACCGGTTCTGGATGCACGTGGTTCATTATTCTTCTAGACTCATTTCTGAATTAAAGAGGCAGAAAGTGAGAGCTGTCGAGGTTTCCTCTTAATCAAATAAAACCAAATGGAAATGGAAATTAAAAAAGAAAATCTAAATTAAAGGGGCTCCCAGACTGTCCTATTCCCAGGAAAGTTCTTACTCCTTGTTATGTCATGCGGAGTATATGTGTTTATCACATTTAGAACAATGAGAAAATCTGCTGTGTCTCAAGAATAGTCTGTTATAGGATAATGCCTGGCTTGTTATGTAAGCCCATTACATTTAATATTTTGGAGAGAAAATAGGACACACATGAATAAATACACAACAGTGCATTCCATGTGTAGATTGTTAAACCCTTTAGCCCGAGATGTTCAGGAATAACAACGAAATACACACTATTGATCAGCTAGCCTGTATGCATTTTCCATTAATTCCATGTGGAACACCAATTTGTTGAATCATTTCCTTCCTTCCAAGTCTGAGATTTGGGAGAAAAATGGTAAGTCCAAGAGGGACAACTGGATTAAATGAAAGAATTTATTTGCCATGAAAGAAAATCTCCTTCAACCCTGTCTTCTAAACATGTGTACTCACATTGGATGTGAGCAGCATCATAACCTTGATCAAAAAATTACTCCATTTAATTCTCAGTTTTCTTTGTGAAATCGAAAGACTACAAGCCATTTCACCAGGCTTTGGTCCATTTTAAATGATATAATATTTGCGAAGTTTTTCACAAACATAATTTAATGGAAATCTGATTTTGACATGCATGTTCTAAAGCCCTAAATATTATATGGGAATTCACTTCATCGTGTTAAATTATTTCTAGCTGATGCTTTTTTCCTTAAGTCTTTTGTTTCTTTAGATAAACCATGAGAATTATTGTGTAATTTAATTATGGTTCCTAAAACCTTAATCATTAATAGTGTTAAAGAAACTTCGGGATACCTTTTCCTCTTAATAAACACTGACAACTCTGTGAAACGTAATGATATTAGAAAAAGTGTCTCCTGCCACATTAATAACTCCACCAACCACTGTGCCATCTGGACTCTACTAAGGAAACCTCTCACAAAAATTATTTTAATGGCTTAAACCTGGAAAATGGCACAAATTTTTCCCTTCTAGAGCTGAGCATATGTCGTATTTCTTTCCTCCTGTGTCCCCTGACAGTTCCATAATTCTAAAGTTTCAGAATTTACAATAGCTCACTGCGTCTGATGAGCAAATTTCATTTTCTAATTCATGTTGAGCATCTATTTTCTTGTTTGCTTCATCAACTTTTCTAGCGTTTGATCTGAGTCAGAGAATTTGACTTGTACATACATAATAAAGATTCAAGCATGATTTTCTGAACATCAGATTAATGTCAGAGGACTTCAGAGTCAACTTTGGTTTTAATTTTCATCTCTCCAAACCTGTACAATGGGAGAAAATATTCGAAGGCTACACATCCAATAAAGGGCTGATAGCTAGAATCTATATAGAACTCAGGAAAATCAACAAGAAAAAAAATCAAACGACCACATTAAAAAGTGGGTAAAAGACATGAACAGGAACTTTTCAAAAGAAGACAGACTAATGGCCAACAAACATATGAAAAAAATGCTCAACATCTCTAATCATCAGGGAAATGCTAATCAAAACCACAGTGAGATACCATCTAACTGCAGTGAGAATGGCTTTCATCAAAAAGTCCCCAAAGAACAAATGCTGGCGTGGATGCAGAGAGACAGGAACACTCCTATACCATCAGTCATACCTCCACCATCACGTTGTGGTCTATCTGTACTTTTCCCTTCTTCATTTTCACGTTTTTTTTTATTACTATTCTTAGAGGTTTCTCAGTAGCCTTCTCGCCTTCGCCAGTCCCTGTGAATCATTGCATATTTTCCTATTCCCTGACACCCTGCAGCCAGGATGAACTTTCTAAGGCTAAAACATCTTCATATCATTCCTTGATGGAAATGCTCCCATTTAGTCCCCCAAATCCTTGGGATAGAGTCTGAATGTCTTCGGCCCAGTGTCTAAGACCCAGAGAGCTGAGAGCTTATCCAACAGCTCTGAGGCTGACGAGGACTGAGTAGCAATAGAGAGTGTGTCCCAGGTAGGAAGAGGCTTCTAGGGCAAAAGACTGGGGCCAAGACAGTGCAATGAAAATATAATAGAAAAGGTGGTATGACAAGAGCTGAGATTTTGTGTGTGTGTTTTCATTTTTACTATTGTCCCAGAAAGGCTCTTGCAGATCGGGTGTTGACTTCAATATGTGGATGGATTGAGACAAATTCATGAACAGCTAAGCATGTGCCAGACAGAACTAAAACATGTAGAAGTGAAGAAGCGCTAGAGATGTTCTACAGAAGTGAACTATCTAAATGATACAAGGAGGGGCTGGGGCATCACCCAATCCATCTCAAGCAATCTGGAGGGAGGTGAAAAACATTCAAAAGACGTGGCACTGAAAACTGGAGAGAGGCTGTCAGCTTCACTCGTCAACGCCCGACTCAACGCCGTGATATGTGATTTTTCAGTTAATTACACTCCGCCGCCGAGGGAGCTTTTAAGGCACGTAAGAAGTACCCTGCCCAGATTCCAGTCGTGCACATGTCTAGATTCAGAGCTCTGAAAACTGTGAGCCTAAGATATTCGTAAATTAAAGAGCATGAGAGAGGAGTGACAAGGATATTCAACAGAGGGCTTTTACATGTATATGAACCCAGAGGTATTTTATTTAAACAAACCAAAAAAAAAAAAAAAAGATTCGAAACCTGATAGCGTGAAAAAATCAAGCATTATCTCTTGCCTTCTTAAATAAAATGTACCTCAGTTCAATCAAATAGTTCATGAAGGCAATTTTATCTTTACAAAAATAGTCCAGCTCATCAACGCAAGAGATTGAGGCAAACAGAAAATCACTATTTTGAAAACGCTAGTTACTACCAATAACTTGTAATATCAAGAAAGAAAGAAGTACACCCAATTTGTACCTCCGGGTGGAAATCTTCCTTCTAAAACAATCAAACTCTAATCTGATGAAGCCACTAGATCTCACTGTTAATTCACAAGATGCAAAAAGATCAGTGGGTATTATAAGGATATCGTGAATATACAATCGGGCTGTATATTCCATTGGGGAAACCATATAGCGGGAAAGACCCTCTTTTTTTCTACAAATAAATTGCAAAAGAGAAAGAAAGAGATGGAATGGGAGCCTATAATTATAAGAGACTTAGGAGAGACACCAACCAATTGCAATGCATAGAATATATTGGAATCCTATTGGAAACTAAAAAATTATTAGTACTAGCAACAATGAGACAATTTAGGAAATTAAACACTGATCAAACTTCTGTGCTTCTAAGTATTATAGGCAATATTTTATGTGTGCTAAAGACATTGTGATTTTAGTTTTTAAATGGATCTTACATTTCAGAGAGATATATAAAATATTGACATATTAGTAATGAGTGTATTTTATCATATCTGGTATTTACTTTAAAATAACCTGAAGGAAGAGGGGAAAAATGTGGGAAATAAATAATAAAGTCTCTTCCTCACACCTTTCCCAGCCACTTGTGTCCTCTGTTCTACTTTTTACTTCTATGAAAGCAACTTTTTTTTTAGTTTCCACATATGAGTGAGAACACGCAACATTTAACTTTCTTTTCCTGGATTATTTCCGTTCACACAGTGACCTCTGGTTCCATTATGTTGTCACAAATGACAGGACTCCATTCTTTTTCGGGGCTGAATAGTATTCCATTTTGTGTACTCATCTGACAGGGAATGACTATCCTCTTCCTACAATAAGAACCTCAGACAGATTAGGGCTCAGCCTAATTACCTAATTTTAATGTGATTCCATCAGCAAAAACCCTGTTTCCAAATAAGACTGAATTCGAAGATGCTGGGGATTAAGAGTTAGGCCTTCAATGTTTATCTAGGGGTGAGGGGTAGAGAATTCCATTCATAGCACCATGAGATACTTGTAAGCTGTTCCTTAATTTATCTTTCATGCAGAACAATTGTCCACACCCACACTTTTTGTCTAGACCAACACCAGAATCCAGCCCCTCGGAACCTGAGAATCTCCCTAATTAATACATTTAATTAATTCTTACAGTGTTAGAATATAAAGTCGTTAAGTCATAAGCAGCAAAGAGCTCATGAGCACTCAACAAGTATTCTTGATGGACTGATCTCAAAAAAAAAAATCTGAGATTCACATATTTCAAGAATGATCTAATCATGCAAAACAAATACATGATTCTTGCAGTTTTAGTAACTCCCCAACTATTCTTTCATAGACTTTAATTGTAGTTAAACAGCTTTTGTTTTAATACATTATGCAATTGTTTAGGTTTTCTCTTCTTTATTTAATGACCAAAATGCATTACTCTTTTTTAATCTTCCACTTTCTTATACACGTTATTTGAGATTTTTTTAATTTTAGAAAAATCAAGAAGTTGAAAAAAGACTCAACCCTTTTTTTTAACAAAAATTGTTTGAAGTCACCGAGAATGTGTCTAATAATTTAAGTAAATATATAAATAAGATACATATTTAAGATACACATTACTCAGTTACTTGAGAATTTTCCTCTGAGATATAGATTTTTCCTTTTACTCTCACCTTCACTATTGCTGTATGTTAAACAACTAAACATTACAGAAAATAAAACAATTGATAAGTAATACTCCTTTATATTCTAACATTTTTAAGAATTAATTTTATTAAGGACACCAAGAAATAAGTACATCGATAAATCCAAGACACAAATAACACTTTACATACTATAACATGCCTTAAACTTCAATGCCATCATTAAGCAAAATATTACCTTTTTACCTTCCAACATTCAGCTCTATTTTGTTTCCACACTGTGAGTTGTGATAATTACAAGTAAGTGGACAGGTTCTTACACGAAAACATTCTCTGCTCCTAACTGCGTATGTTTTGTTTGACAGAGCTACAGCTTTTGCAATTTTAAATAGCAGGTGATTTCTCCCCATTAACTAGAAGTTGCAAAGATCGATTTTTGCTAATTAGACAAGCCAGAGTGGGGACGCCCAGCTGCTCCAAATTTCTGGCGCTTAAGAATTTGTAGAGGCATTTCATTTTAAAAAGCTACCTTGCTGAGGAGGGACATCTGGTACCTTAGGGTCCCAGCTGAATACAGCTGATGTTTTCTTAGAATGTGGAGAACCTCTCACACTGAAACAGAAGTGAACTGCTCTGTGCAATCTGGATGTTTTGCTGTAAGTTGTTAGTAACCCCACCCCAGATGAGCTGGCAAGGAAACCAGTGCTCACAGCTATACACACGGTGACAGGAACGCAAAGACATAACCTTGAGTCCCACACACCATTAGGAACCTGCATCCTGTAAATTATTCCTCTGATGAACTCTGTTACGGGAGTGTATGCGAGGAAGTAGCTTCAGGGAAGGACCAGGATATAGACAATTGTACAGAATTAGTGGTTTAGAGAGGTCTTGGGGATCAAACTCCTTATTGCTTCTCATTTTTTTTTTTGAAAAGCATACAAGTTTTATTAAACATGCACATGGGGATTTTTTTTACTATTATTATTTCAGAGTATTACGGGGGTGCAAACAAACACTTTGGTTACATAAATTGCCTTTGCACCACCCGACAAGCATGCCCACCCCCCAGGCAGTGTGCACCGCACCCCTTGGGTGTGGATTTACCCGCCCCCCTCCCCCTCCCACCTGCCCAACACGCTATGAATGTTACCGCTTCTCATTTAATAACAACTTGCCAACTCGACTGAGTTGAATAACGTCCCAGAGAATTCAGGTCCACCCAGGACCTATGAATGCAGCCTCATGTGGAAATAGAGTCTTTGTAGATATAAACACGTTAAAATGAGGTCCCCCGGGATTAGGATGGGCCCTAATCCAATGACTGGTCTCCTTACAAGCAGTTCACGTGAAGACACAGAGATTCACACAAGGAAGAAGGTCTGTGCTGTGCACATCACAGACAGAGACTTGGGGGGATTAAGACAAGGAATGCCAAGAATTGTCGGAAGCCACTAGAATCTGGGAGAGAGGAATGGGGCAGAGTCTCTCCCTGAGCCCTCGGAAGGAACCAACCCTGCCAGCACCTTAATTTCCAACTTCTGACCTCTAGAACCACGAGAGAACCCATTTCTACTGTGTTAAGCCACTCAGTTTGTGGCACTGCATCATGGCAGCCCTGACAAATTAATCCACCAAACATATCTAAGAGTCTTCAACTTGCACTGAATCTGTCTTCACAGTTCTTTCATTACAATCATAGTTCAATCCAAATCATCACCCTATTTTTATATATAAATATGTTTTATATATATATTGATAACCCTAGTTTCATATATATGTGTGTGTGTGTATTCTCTCTCTCTAATATATATATATTACATATAAATTTTATGGTATATATTTGAATTTTACATCATGATGCTATGGAATAAATATTAACATAAGGGAGACAAAAATACAGGGATTTAGGTCAAAAGACACAAAGCAGCAGATATGTAGGATGAATCAGTTTAGAAGTCTAATGTCCAACGTGAGAACTTAAGTTAATACCATCGCATCCTGTTAGGGAGTTTTGTTAACTAAGTAGATTTCAGCTGCTCTTGCCACAAAAAAAGTAACTGTGTGAGACAGTATGTTGTTAGCTTGTATCACCACAGTATCCATTTCATCACCCGTATGTATTTCCGTAACAGCATGTTGCAAAACTCACTCTTCTCCTAAACTATCATTTTTCCACTATTCCACACAGCCCGTGTCTTGTATCAGTACTCAGTTTCCTAAAGCATTACTTTCTGACGTCCATATCCATCACTGATTAAAGTGCAAATCCGGAAACTTGCATTTCAAGCCCATCTAAGTGCCCTCTGAGTTATGTTGATATTTTTTTCTTCATTTCTAAGGATTTCATATGGTAAAATATATATTTTTTAAAATACCTAAAAACCTGACTCATGCAAATATAAAAAGAACACGTGTGAGTATATCCAACTTATACATTAATGGAGAACTATTTATGATCATAAAACTAGTTAGGACAAGTGTTTATATATTCCATCAGGAAAAAAAACATTGGAAAATGAAGAAAGTTAGAATAAAATGACTAGGTTAGATAAAAAGCTGTTGTACGAGGGAAATAACCCATAACCTTTGAGGTTAACTTCTTTCTGAGGCAGACATGTATAGGCTAGCACGTGACTTTATCTTGTTCTTTGTTTTTGTTTGTTTTCTTAGTGGAGAAAAGCAAGCATTTCTAGGGCCTGTTTTGATGGGTCATTTTACGTGTCAACTTGGCTGGGTTGCACAGTACACAGATATTTAGTTAAACACTGTTCTGGGCATGTCTGTGCGAGTGTTTGTCGTGAGATGAACATTTGAATCACACACAGAGTAGAGAAGATCGCCGTCCATGGGGACGGGCCTCATCCCATCACTTTAACACCCGAACAGAAGAAAAAGGCTGAGTAAGAGAAAACTGTACCTGTCTGACGCTGTGCAGTGGAACCCCAGTGTTCTCTTGCCATTAGCCTATAACTTACACCATCGATTCTACTGGGTCTCAGGCCTTCAGACTGAGATGGGAACATACACCATCAGCTCTGCTGGGTCTCAACTGTAGATTTGGGGATGTGTCTGCTTTTATAATTATATGAGCTGATTCCTTCATACAAATTTCATTACACACACACACACACACACACACACACACAATGTATTGGTCCTGTTTCTTCAGAGAACCCTGACTAAAACCCTTATAAAAATCAAACTTCCTCCCTGTGTGTGTGGTCATTTCTTTAATCAACAAAGGAACCTTCTCTGAGAAACAGTAGTTCCCCCAAAACTTTGATTTGGCCCCTCAAGACCCATATCTTTCCAGTAAAAATTTTCGTTTTGCCGAATAAGTCTGTGCTCTGTATTTGCTGCAAGTGAAGACTGCAGTGGAGTGGGATATTTGTGACACACTCTTTCTTCTAGAGATATAAACTGTTCAGTATACACACTCTGTGCACAAAATCCAGTGTCGCTGAGTTTCAAGGAAAGGGAAATATATCACGCAATCAACTTGCAGATGACAAAAGCCATGTCCTCTGAGACCCTGAGTCATATTAGCCAAAGCCCATTGCTATAAACTCAATCAAATATCACTCATGGTTGTTCATGAATAGAGGATACGGTGAAAATACATGTATTACTCAAGGTTCCACAAGGAATTATAACCAACAGAAAATATATATTTATTTTAAGACATTGGCTTATGGGATTTGGGATAAGTCAGCAAGGTGAAAACTCAGGCAGGGTTTGTACATTTCAGTTTTGAGGCAGAAATCTTTCTCCTTTGGAAAACCTCAGTCTCTGCCCTCAGCCTTCAAGTGATTAGATGAGGCCCACCCACAGTGTAGAGAATCCTCCGCCATCCTCCAAGTTTATGGATTGTAAGTGCATGTCACATCCACAAAATACTTTCACTGCAGCATCGAGATTAGTGTTTGGCCGAGCAACTTGGCAGCAAAGGTTGGCCATGTTGACACATGCAAAATTAGCCATCACCTATAGGACGCAATGCTACTGTCTGAATGGTTGTGTCCACTCCCAGCTCATTTGTTGGGACATAACACCCGATGTGATGGTATTAAGAGGTGAGGACTTTGGGGAAGGGATTCAGTTACGAGAGAACCACCCTCATGGATGGGACAAGTGCCTTTACAAAAGAGGCCCCAGAGAGCTCCCTCACCCCTTCCACCATGTGGGGACACAGCAAGAAGGCACCATCTACAAAGAAAGTTCTTAGCAAACACCTAATCTATAGCTCCCTTTCAAATTGCGTAAGTGCAGTAGCCTTCTCACCTGCAGGCGCCTCTTCAAATTTTCCAATAAAGTGCCCTGCAATGGTCCTACTTCTTAGTCAATTAAATGATCTTGCCCTGAACTATAAAAGACACCCCAACGCACCTTCTGTGTGCAGCATTCAGGACCTGTTGTCTGAGCCTCCGAACAAATGCACCCTGCGCCCTGTGGGTTATGTCAAAGCCCTGATTTTAAGCTTTTAGCAAGTGACATATGCTTAAAAATTACACCTGTCACCGTGTGTCCAACCAATGCGTTAAAGAGGTGTGAGCGAGCGGAATAAGAACAGTGTGTCCTATATTACCCCAGGAGACCTCATGGGAAATTATAGCTGTCTCCTCAACGTGTCAGGGAAATTGAGGCCTTCTAATAAGTCCCTGCTTCTCTGTGTCTGGGATGACAAGCAAAATATTTTACCATTTGGCACCAGGGGACTTAAAAACCGTGAGGCAGGCATCATGAAGTTAAACTGAATTTCTGTGAAATAGCCTTTATCCCTTCTCTGCCACGAGGGTGCGTGGTAGACCGGCTCAGTTCTCAGCATAGAAATGGGCAGACTACAATATCTAGGACTGATCCTAAAATCAACAGCAAGTGAAGGCTCAGCTCATTAAGACAAAAAATGTAGGATGGTACCATAATCTAGTCCCATTTTCTTCTTTTACAGATTAAAAGATAGCAGCTATCCAGGCTGATGTAACATATTGTCCCAGTTGGAAAGAATAGGGGAGCCAGGATTTGGAATCTGGAGCTTCTCAAGTTTGCTAAAATGTTCTTGGGTCCAACAAGGAAACACATCCTGAGGTCCACACCTGAGGCAGGGGGTGATGCTAAGATCACAGGAGGAAACAGAGAGGAACCTCCCCCTTTCCCCATAGAACACACTCTCCTCTCGCATTGCTCAGGAATTCTGTCTTTTATCATTTCCTATAACTGTCTTCTCTACCCTGTCTCTCCACATTTTGATTCAAAATGAAAAATTGTGACACGTGATTTTAACACATGTCATAACTTTTCCCAAACTCACATCTCTGAATTTTTTTTTCTTCCTTTCTCAAATATTTTCCAATATTTTTGGGGGAGAAAATTGTGTGGTCCTTCACTGCCTGGCTCCAGATAATGTATCATCTCCTTATAGTTTCCAGGTAAAGCCCGAAACGTATATATGTAGGTGAATACATACACTTAGCGGCTTGACAGCCTGAGTCCAAAACTATCGGAAGAGAATTGAAAAGCAGAGAAGAGCCACTGCAACATTCCTGAGAAAGCACAGATAATTTCTGTGCTGTGAAAAATGTCACAGACTCGGGCGGTGCAAAGGCAACGCATGTACCCAAAGCATTTGTCCCCTTGTAATATTATTTCTGTGTGTGCCGACACATCCGCACACATGCCCAGGTGCACTCATCTTTTCCATTCGTGAAGTCTGACCACAGGATGTCAGTTTCTCAGCCTTGAGACTGTTCTCTCTACCAGCTCAGAACTCACATTCGTGTCCAAGGTCAGGGGTCTGCGTGAGGACTGTACTTTACGAACAGGGTGACAATTCAAGAGAACCACAGAGTAATACTCAAGGCGACAACATGGCTTGTGGAGACGCCCCAGGAAGAGCATCCACACAATCGGCACACGGTTCAGCACCCAGTCCAGACCTAACAAAGTTGAGAGCAGAACACTGATCAAAAAGCAAACACGATCACTTGAATTTATCATTGCAATATATTTTTGGCCTTGTCATCCTGTTTAGGAGAGAGGCTGAGAGATTTATCTAGATTGGTAACAGATAAATCAGAGTCTAAGTCTAAGTATTGTGAATGATTCCGTACTGGGTGATGTTCGATAGTCATCGAACAAGTACCTAGAAGTACTCTCTATTCAGCGAATGGAGAGAAAACAAAATTAGAGACTTCAGAAAATACCAAACAGCATTATATTCCATTTAATTCCATCAGAATAACTCACAGCTTCATGGAAGCAAGCAGATGGTGTATCATTCATAGCATCAGCTGCTTGGAACATGGACGGACTTATCATGGGCAGTTTTACATGGTATTTTTTGGATGGGACATTTTGGTTGCTTGACATATAGCTATGCATTGTAATGACTAGAGATCTGCATAGAAATTTTCTTTAAAAAAAATCTAAATATCTGTATGCATCTATTATGGTCCAAATTGTGCCACCTCTCCAATTCCTATGTTACAGCCTTCATCCCCAATGCGATTACATTTGGAGACATGTCCTTGAAGGAGGTAATTAAGGTTAAATGAGATCACCTAAGTGGGTCTCTAATCCAACGGGATTGGCGTCCTTATAAGAAGCCCAAGAAACCACCAGAAGTGCATGCACACAATATTGATTTTAGACGTACGTACTTACATTTTTATGAATATTTCAAACACATCTTCAATGATGTATTTTTAATTTTTTTGATGTTGAATTATGAAAATAAAAATGAAGTCCCAAGCTTTTCTAAAATTAAAAAATTATTTAACCTTTTGCATCTAAAGTGGGAATAAAGATATTATTCTACCCATGGAAGAATTAGGTAGAATACATGGAACCATTATTGCCAACCTGGTATGTAAGTCACCCCTGCAATTATCAAACACTCTTTTGCCGTTATCATTTTAAAAATATGGCATCAGCATGAGGTGATCAAACTGCTGATTAGCAGTAAAGCAGTTATTAATAATCTTTTCAAATAATTTTTTTGCTCCTAGAAGCACTTTGCATGATATAATTCATTCAAAAGAAGATACAGTATTACTAAATTAGCCGGAAGGTATTAAACATAGCCAATTGGCAACACACGATTTCTAAATCTCCATTTTCACTTGGAAAAGTACTTTTTTTTAATTCAAAATGCTTGCAAACTAAGAAAATATATAGGCATTTCCAGTCAAGAAATGTCTAAAGCTCACACACTCATCTCTATTCAATTTCACTCAAAAACCTTAATTACCTCCTTAAAGGAAGTGTCTCCAAATATAATCATATTGGGGATTAGGGCTGCAACATATGAATTGGAGAGGTGGCACAATTCAGACCATAATAGATGCATTTAGATTTCTTTAAAGAAAATTCCTCTGCAGATCTATAGTCATTATAATGCACAGTTATATGTCAAGCAACCACAATGTCTCATCCAAAAAATAGCATGTAAAATGTACCCATGATAAGTCCGTCCATGTGCCATACTGTTCATTGATGTCCAGTGATTGGCCAACCCCAAATTTATACTCTATCCTTCTCCTTCAGGAATATTCAATGCATCAAGTCTCCTACGGGACACAGCTGATTTCATGGTGTCAAGAAAATATGGGGAGACCTGATTCCTTTTAATAACACCATTGATAAAAATCAAGATCTGAATACTCGTTGCTTCATTTCTACTCTGATGTCATAGGTTCTTCTTTTTTTTTGAAAGTATGAGGTCTTTTATTACATCTATAACATGAAGTTCAAGTGTAGGTAACTGATGTCATGGCTTCTAAGCCTTACCACTGTACTCGGTTAGGGTCTACTTTTTCTTTCAGAAATTGTGAGTTTGTATTCACATGGTCACTCAAAAATTCAGAATTATATATTTTTCTTTTCAAATAATTGACAGATAAATATTGAAAATATTTAAGGTGTCAAAAATGATGATTTGATATATGCATACATTATACAAGGAGTGCCACAGTCAATTTATTTTATTATGTTGTACTTGAGTCTGTTTTCTCTTACACCAAAAACTCTAGTTTCAAACAACCTCATTATATTTATGTTTTAACTTTTGCAATTTATTATTAATATAACAGTCAATGTTGTTATCAACTTGATGTAAAGCTAGAGCCTGTGTTTTGTTGTTAGTAGTGTTTATGTGCATGTTTTTGCAAACTCATTGATCTAATTTTATTAGCATATAAAGTGTTGATAGAGTGTGAAAGCCAAAACTTAATAAAGTAATCTTAGAAAATTTTTCACTAAGGCCTACATTTTATCCTAGTTCCTTTTATTTCCAATAGTTTCTCCACTTCACTATTATAAGAACCATAATAGTTTATGATCCTTAATTTCTTTCAGCCAATTTAGAGAAAACTGACAAGTATAATAATGTACCTGTTACTATTAATAGAATTCTAATCTAGCATGTAATTAGATGCTACATTTATTCCAAAAAAATCATTTTGCCGAAACATAATCATAAGCAATTATTGGGAACATCACTATTTCTTCAATAATGGCTGTTTCAATAAAAGGCATTTGGGGAAAATAATGACTAATTCACATGTAGAAATCTCCATTTTTAGTTGTTCGTGTTATTTCTTCGAGTTTACTGATGAATGTTTTATATATTTTTATATATCTATATATCTTCTATGTAGTTACATTTAGTATTTTTTTTAGTGTACAGTTCTGGGTTTTGAACTATTTTACAGTAACTATTATCACAATCATGATATGCAAACAGTTCTATCACCCCAAGATGTTCACCTGTGCCCCTCTGAGCCCAAACCTTCTCCCAGCGCACCTCTCCTGGCAGATACACGGCTGATATTTGTCCCTGTAGTTCTGTCTTTTCCAGAATGTCATATAAAGGAAATTAAACTATATGTAGACATTTGAGTTTGGATTTTGTCACCCTGAATAAAGCATCTGTGATTCATCCAGGTCACCCTGTGTACTAGTTACTGCAGCAACGATACACCACCAGACAAACACGAATAGTGTTATGTTTTTAAATTGTTGAGAAATACCCCAATGTGGGCGTGCACCACAATCGGATTATTTGTTCACCACTTCACGAACATTCAAGTTGCTTCATTTTTGCAAAATTAGGAATAAACCTATATACATTTAGTGCATATTTTTGTTTGAACCTAAGTTTTTATTTCTTTACATTAAACATCTAAGACTGGGATGGAGAGTCTGAATGCTAACGATATGCTCAATGTTGTCTGAAACTGCCAAGTTATTTTCTGAAATGGCTGTACCATTTTGTACCCACCAGCCATGAATGAGAGCTCCAGTTTTTCTAATTCATGCCAGCACTTGGCATTGTCAAATTGTCAAACTGATGGTTCTATTGTTCTTTTTGCTTTGAATCATTCCAATATGTATACTGGTATCTTGTCTGATTTTATTTTGCATGCTTCACTTGCTAATGATTTTGATTATCTTTGTGTGTGCTTATTTTCCATACACATCTCTTCATTGGTGATGTGTCTGTCCAAATCTTTTCTCCACTCATTTTCATTAACTGGGTGGTTCATCTTCCCTTTATTGAGCTTTGAGGATTGTTATGAGTTTAGGATATAAGTCTCCTTTATCAAGTATCTGTTTTGCATATATCTTCTCCCAATCTGTCGCTTCACTTTTCATTTTCTTAACAACACTATTTTTTCCTTTTATGGATCATGCTTTTTGGGGGTCATATTTAGAAAATATTTGTCTAATAAACTCTTCTTTCAAACACTTAAACCTATCAGCTAGCCTAAGAGAGTGGACCAGATGATAACTGTCCCAAGAGAGTGGATAGGAAAATTAGCAGAAAACCTACAGACCATGTTCCTCCTTTCTTGCAAGCATGCTAAGGAGAGGAAACACAGTAATGGCATTTGCTAGTGGAAAATCCCTTGTCTATGGAATGAAGATGGCTTATGGTAAACACCTAGAATCAATGGATTTATGGCATACGTATTTCTGGAATCTATCCCATTACCTATGTAAGTACCAGAGTATAAAATGAAACTTTGTTATGACAGAGATATTCAGTTGAATGAATAGAAATCTGTAAAACAAAATAAATAAAGATAAAAGAAATTCATTTCAATGTGTTTTCTTTGGGAATTTTATAGATTTAATATTCCATGCTTGAAGAACATACTTAACATTCCGTAATTTTTAGTTTATTAGACAAAAAGGAATTCACTATCAGCTCAAATTATTACTAATCTGAATTATTGAGTGCTCACTGAAAAGATGGATGGTATACAGAACCAGAAGAGTAATTATCGACATAATATGATGAATGGCTAAAAGAAGGAATACCTAAGCCAGAGAGAATCTTTAACCAAAGCAACTTGATGGCATAAGTATTCAAAGAAAGAGGTGGGAGCAGTTGGCCCTGGGTGCAAGCAATAATGGGGTGGTACAGGATTTAAAATTAACTAACACATGGTCCTAACTTTCATTATCATCATGTGTAGGCAATTCTAAACAATATCAATAATAAACTATTCTTCACTGAAAAGATCTTTGCTAGTCTAAATTCTAAACAGTTCTTGTCCTTGCTGAGTTTCATAATATACATAAGCATTTCTCTAAAAAAGCACAGTTTTGCTACTTACCCTTAAAAAAACATTGTGTACTACTCAAATTTATTTTGAAAATTTCCAGTTAGGTCATTGTGCTGAAAAATGTAGACCCGACTATATATGATCTTTTTGAAAATAATTCTTAATACATAAATTAAATATATATATAAACGTTCTTTGGATGTAATAGAAACACAAGTATTCTTTGTTAAGATAATAAGGATAATACAGGTTTTGCACATATCCATTTGAATGTGCTGATTTTATAATTTCTATGTCATCCCTAAATTTTGCTTTTATCCATTTGGATGATTAGATTCTAAAGGAGGTGTACTAAAGCTAGAAGCAGGGTTGGAGTTTCTGAAACACTTCTTGTATTTCATGGGCTTCCTCATATCCTTCCTTGGTTGCATCCTACATCCAAGCCATCAGTGTCTCTTGTTCATCCACCTTGAGTCATTACACCAACCCCAGAACCTCTGGCCCATCCCCATCCCCAGCCTCTCCCAGAGGCATGGCCGCAGGGCCTCCACAGGGCTACTCTTGCTTCCCCCACTGTCCTTGGAGTATCTGTGACCACACAAGGACCAGAGCAACAGTGACCCTCTCGATATGTGAGATCACCCCTTTCCTCTGATGACAACCCTCCCATGGAACAGCAGATCACTCGGAATAAACACTTTATGTCTTTGTTATGGACTCCATGGCCCACCCCAGCTTGTCTTGACTCTTGTGCCCATCCCCTCCAGGCCTCTTTCTAAACCTGTAAAACATGCTCCTCCTTCTTGTTTCTCTCTTGAGACAGGCACACTTCCTGTTTCTCTCCTAAGGCAGGCTCACTTCCTGTTTCCTCCTGTGCAGGACACTTCCTGTTTCTCTCCCAAGGCAGGCACATTTCTTGTTTCTCCCCTGTGCAGGACAATTCCTATTTCCTCCCTGTGCAGACACTTCCTGTTTCTCCCCTAAGGCAGGCACACTTCCTGTTTCCTCCCTGTGCAGACACTTCCTGTTTCTCTCCTAAGGCAGGCACACTTCCTGTTTCCTCCCTGTGCAGACACTTCCTGTTTCTCTCCTAAGGCAGGCACACTTCCTGTTTCTCCCCATGCAGGTCATTTCTTGTTTCTCTCCTCCAATTTGTTTTTTTAAGGAGAAATCTTTGGATATCATCTGTTGAGCTTCTATATGAATGGTAGAATTTCATGTACTAGAAACATGCAAAGGAAGAAAAATATATTTGGTGAAAGCATCTCCCAATGGTACAAAAAGAAAGACACCTTGTTAGATGACAGTATGCTAGCTCTAGATAGACAGAGACTGTGCTCTTCACAGAAGTGGCAAAACTGTGTGGAGATCATGATATTGGGAAACATGCCAGCTATTTGGAGATTATTTTGCCTTATTCTTCTGTTTTGCACCTATAGTAATTGATTCACAAAATTAGAAAAAATAATGACAATGTGAAGTTTGTCTGCAATTGCACTTGGATTTGGAAACTGCCTCTGGTGTTCTGGCATTAATCAAAATTACCTTGCATCTGTTTCCTAGGTGAAAAAAAATATTTTACCTTATGGCTGTCAATGATTCCAAGCGAGAAACCAGAGTCATTAGCTACACTCATGTTAATAAATGAGCTCAGTCTAAATTATGGATCTGTAAAATCATTTTCTGCAAGGACGAATAAGTATTACTTATACGACTTAAAGCAGCACTCTGTTGTCAGGATGCATGATTATATTTTTTGACAGAGACGTCATATATACACAAAGATGCATAATTTGGTTATATATAATTTATACATAAAAATATGATTATATAAATGAATATATATGATCTGTACATATATATAAACATATATTAACGATATTTACATATTATTAATAATTTATTAATGTCTATATTAATATAGGCCTTCAATCCAAATGAAAATATATAGAACTTTATCCAAATGAGAATCTATACTTCCCAGAAAAGAATGTAGTTATCTCAGTTATATTTTTATAACAGCAGTATTGTGCCAGGACTATTACTAAACTATTTACAGAACAACATGATCTTAAAATTATTGGGTTATCTTATGATTTCAGAGGCCAGGATCAGAGAATAGCAAAAACATATGGGAATATTGAGTCAAAAACTTAAAACAACCAAAAAGCTAGCTTCTGCAGAAAAAAATTGCAAGTGCCTGATGTGAACACACACAAAGGGTACTGATTTCATTATCAAGCATAGTCCTTGTCCTTAAATATAAAGAAAACTAGAGAAATATTTAAGAATGGGGCCGCTTAAGAAAAAAAAAAAATCACTTCTCATTCCTTTGAGGAATAGATCTAAACACCAAAACCCCCATGGTCAGTCCCCTATAATTACTCTACACACCCCCAAAGAATAGAGATAAAACAAAGCAGTGCCTTAATTAAATATGGCCAAGACTCTATATCTTTAGAGACTCGTTTTAATGAAACTAAAAAAAAAAAAATAAAAAATAAAAAAACCTCTGCTGCTATTTGATTTAAATAAAAATATCAAGCCTGTTCATGTCTCATGTGCCTTGACTTCTTATAAAAAGTGGATTCAGCAGTCTCTGATTAAGAAGCCTTGTCATCCCTATTAAAGAATCAAATCTTTCACCGTGGGG
Organism: Lemur catta; assembly: GCF_020740605.2. NCBI lineage: Eukaryota > Metazoa > Chordata > Mammalia > Primates > Lemuridae > Lemur > Lemur catta. Next base: position 70,617,065 of record NC_059155.1, read on the forward strand.
GAAAAAATAAAAGATCATATGGAACCCCCGCTTAGCATTCTGAAAAGTTATTACGAGGACGCCCTCTATCTTGTAGACAGAAGAGTGAATTTCACTTTGCTTTATTCCTTCTTGTGGTGTAGACCTGTGGGACAAGAATTACCACACACATGCAAAGAAAATATGAAGCCTCTGAATGTCTAGGTGTAGCCAGGTCAATGAGACACAATTCCAAGCCGGTATAGCCAGGAGGCTCTCTTAAAAGTAACTTATGCATTTATTTTCTAATTAACAAAGAAACATTGTATATATTTATGGGGTACAAACTGATGTTTTGATAGATGCATACCTTGTGGAATGGCTAAATCAAGCTAAGTAGCATATCCAGCCCTTCACATACTGATCAGTTCTTTGAGGTGAGAACACTTAAAATCTACAATCTTAGCAATTTCCAAGTATATGGTGCACTGTGATTCACTATAGTCACACTACTGTACAGCAGACTCCTGAACTTATTCCTCCTGTCGAACTGAAATTTTGTCTCCATAAATCCCAGGCAATCCCCCACCTCAGCCTCTGCTGACTCTACTGCACTTGGCTTCTAGGAGTTCGACGTTTTTATAGATTCGACGTATAAGTGAGATCATGCAACGTTTCATTTCCTGTGCCTGGTTTATTTGACCTAATGTAGTGTTTTCTAGACTCATTCATGTCATGAAAGACAGGATTTGCCTTTTTAAAAAGGCTGAATAGAATTCCACTGTGTATACATATTACATTTTTTATGCATTTATCCATGAACAGACACTAAGGTTGATTCCATATCTTGGTTATTGTGAATAAAGCTGTCATGAACATGGGCATTTGGTTATTTGTTGGTTTGTTTTTCCCATGGAGGTAGATGGCACTGCCTCTTTCTTTTTAGAATACAATCAAATTGCTTTTGTGCCAAAATATGTCTCTATCATGCTTGTTGTTCAATCACATAAGCACAGAGTCTAATTAAACATCCCAAACACAGGGTATTAAAACATTTTTTTATCACACCTATGGTAAGGACACAGCTTGCCTTCCATACAGGTAAGACAAATGTGCACAAATGTACTTTGCATAACAATTTGCATCCATGGGTAAACCTCGATAATCAGAGTGCATGCCGTAAATTAGATATTCCATGCTCCGTCAACATAATCGCTGTGCTATTTTGTAAGATGGCTTGGGGCTGTTACTTCCCAAAATAACTAAAACGTTCTTGTTCTGCATGATAGCAAGTTACAAAACACAAACGGACCTGCACTTGCTCGTACCGGCTTGGTTTAAATACTTAACTTGCAAGTTAGCAAGTGCATATCATATTTACATGTGGAGTGAAAATGCTCACAAAGGTGTTTATACAGGAGTTCATAAAGGAAGTGTTTAAAACCTATTTCTTCATGGCATGCCTTTCAAAAAGTGTAGGAAACAGAAATGCCTTCTATGTAGATTCCTTGTGCATTAACCATCGAACAGGGTGAGGTGGGAGCAAGTGTAAAACTTACTCTGGAAAAATGCCATTAAAAGGACATTGTGTTCCAATTAGGAGCCATGGTTTATTTTAAGAAAACTAAAATGAGCTATACATTTTCTAGGACATATTGTAATATTCATATTTACTAGAAATACAGTAGGTCCAGTCATGAAATAGCCATTTTTATAGGTCACAAATGACAATTCCATGTGATCCAACCAGATAATGTAATCTCAAATATATTCTGAGATTTGTTGAACAGGGCAAAGCTCCCTCCTTAGTAGCTGGAAACTTTTGATTGGTGTTTTAAAATTTTAATCAGGGTTATAGGACATTTTCTGATTCTGCCATGTCTTTCGCCTAAAAATAGATGCAACAGAAAAAGAGATGGCTTTGAGTTTCCTTCAAATACTAAGGCAGATTGCTAGAAACAGTCTCATCACAATTAAAAAAACATTTCTTTTGACTGAATCGATCATTTGCATTGATCTAAAGAGGGTTCACAACCAAAGGCCAGCATCTGCATCCCTTGCATAAAAAATGAAATATAATAAAAACCATATTAATTATATGTTTGCAAATTATTCAAAAGACAAAGGGGCCTACATACATCTGTGCCGGCATTAGGTTATGAGTGAAGAAAGCTGGTAGGATAATGCTCAGAGCTGTTTATCCTGTGTTGAGAGTAATTGATACTTGTGATTATATTTCAAATTTTGGTTATGAAGACATGTCATTCAAAGCTCAATTGTACATAATTCCTAAGGGTCTGAAACAACAGCATATAAGAAATAAAGTCAGTTTCTAACTTGGAACAACTGTATTTTTAAATTTCAATTGACAAATAATAATTGTATAAAGTATTTATGGGGCAACATGAGATGTTTGGTTATCCATATACATTGTGAAGTGATTAAATCAAGCCAAAGCCAAATCACATATCAAGTCCACATATTTATCTTTTTCTGTGGTGAGAAAATCTAAAATTTATTCTCTTAGCAATTCTGAAATACACAACATATTACTGTTAACTTTAATCACCATGCTGTGCTACGTATCACTAAAATTTATTCTTCCTAGAAATACACTTTGAAAGCCATTATCAAGGTGGGAAAGCATATCAATTTTAAAATCTCCAGAATTTAAAGGTGTTTATATTGTATAAATTTTGCAAAATATTGATGAGCTCTGAGTTTTTAAATAGATTTTATGCCAGCTCCAACTGATACTCAGATATTTTTTTTACAAAAGGGAAGAGATCTGAAAATTGATGGGGTAAAATGTGCTAGTGTAAAACCCTCAGTATTTCTTCATATATTGCATGATTCAGTTTTAATTCCAATCCAGTTGCATCCCAAGCCATACATGTGGCCTATGGTGAAATGGATATAGCAGGTTTTCCAATTAAATCCACTGGACCCCTCCTTCCTTTGGGCAAGGACATCATTTGCCACATTCGTGTGATGAATTCTAAAGTAATAACTTCTCCAAATATGAATGCATGAAATACGAAAAGATTAATCAGTAGTTTTGTCACTTTCTGATCTAAACATCAGCAAGTGGTATATTACAACACGACTTGGAGACCCCACACCACAATGACCTACGGTGTTTTCATGAAAGACAATTTGGAACAATTTGTTGATGTCTCCTTCATTACCCTTGGGTTCAGGTGCTCCGAGTTTTGCCTTGGAAATTTTCCTCTTGGGCTCAATCTATCCAAATAGTACCTTGGTTTAAGATTTTTCTCTACTTTCACAGGTTTTAAAATTCATCATTGGGACCACATCCGAAAATGTATTGGAATGTAGAAACAATGTAACTAATTTGTGTGCCCCATTTCTTATTGGCCAAAGGATACACAGTTACAATTAGACAACAGTGAGTGGTTCTGGTGTTCTCTTGCACAGAAGGGTGATGATGGGGAAGGGTGAGCATATTTGTGCCATGTCTTTGTGGAGTAGCACAAATCAGAATATGTGTATATGCATGTACATGCACGTGCCTCTAATTTTGGTAACATTTAAATGTCCTACATGTTCATCCAATAGCTGTATATATTTATAGGGTGCATGTGATGTTTAATGCCCAAGTAATATCCCACTGCCATTCAATCCTTGGTAAGGTTATTTCAGTTTCTACATTGTTAGCACTGTAGGTACTGTCCTCACCAAGAGGGATCCCTAATACAAACTATGGACTTTGAATAATAATGAAGTGCATTAGAGGTCACTCTTGGTCTTGTACATTTTGTAGGTTTGGACAAATGTATAATGTCGGTTCATCTTTCTGCTCAAATGTATAACATGGGTTCATCTTTCTGCTCAATTTAGCCACGAACCTAAAACTTCTCTGTAAGTAAAGTCTAGTAAATCTATTCCTCAAGCAACAGACACAGTTGTTGTGCTGTGCACAAGAGAGAAGAAATAGGAGACATTTCCTTTTCCCAAGTTGCAAAGCAAGATTAAGCAAAACACAGCCTATGAGAATAAGTATGGCATTAACATTTCAAAGTATTGACGGACTGACAGTATGGACAGAAACAGAGGCAAGATATCAGGGCAAATGCAGCTCTTGCATTATAGTTTGCAGGTATAACCGAGCTGAAGTGCCCACAGAGTGGAGACAGAGCATCCCACATTAAGGATGACTTGTGGGTTTCCATAGAGATAAGATACAGCATTAAAGATGATGTAACCACACATTTGGTGCATATGCCTTGCTGTCCTGTGGGGTACACTTTTCTAGGCAACATTGCTATGATGCCCCAAATATATTGAATGTCCCCTTCTGGGCCAACCATTTAAGAACCCAACCTTAGTAAGGCTCAGGCACGAGAAAACCACAAGAACATATAAAATGCTGCAAATCATAGCTGCAATCTCAAATGACTTCTCGTGAACACCTTTGTTCAGGCTACCAGTTCAAATAGTCTGATCTATTTAAACAGCAAGCATTGTATTCCACTGTGCTTAGACATCCTGCAGCCCTGGGATTGGTGCAGGTTGCTATGACGGTGTGAGCAAGTCGTTAGTGCTGAATTCATGGCTGAATTCATGGTTAAGTATTTAGACAACTTCTTTCCTCTAAGAAGTAACTGCTTTTACTAAAGCCTCCAGGAACAGCATGAAGGCAGCTCCTCCAATGGAATACAGAGTCCCTTGGAGCTCTTAAACTCTGAGTCAGAAATGCATTTTATATTGTGTTGCAATTGCTTGAAATGCCTTCGTATGTGACTAAGCACTTTTATCTCTCACTTGTCAGACGAACCCTCAACAACCACCACGACACCTCAAGTTATACTCCACCTGTCAGGGTCTGATGTTGTCATATCGCTCATAGGTTATGCCCTCCTGTCTTTGTGTCTAGTTTCCTCCAAGAGGCCTTTACAATATTAAATTTTTATTTATAGCTTTAGTTTGTCAGTAGGGAAAAATTTCAAAGCCAAAAAATATAGTGTAGAAATGCAAACAAAGAAACAAACAGAAGTTTTGCAGAAGAGATTACAAATGGCTCATGTACGTGTTAATCTTCAGAACGTCTAAACATTGCAACTTGAAAGATAATTAGTATAAAGAAAAAGGGGATTTTGAGAAATAGGCACTGATCACAATGAGCTGTCCTTGATTGAAATCAATCCACTACAGGAAACACAGGGAAATTGGAATATGGATTAAGTGTTAGATTATACTGAAAATTTTTGAAATTCTACTAGGGGTGATGTCTAGGAAAATACCCTGACATTTTTAGGGATCCACACTTAAGTATTTAGACATGAAATGTCAAGATATTTGTAATTTCCTTTAATATATTTCAATGAAAAAAATGGATAAAGCAGATAGATATAGCAAAATATCAACAACGGTTGAATGTAAGTGATGAGTATGTGGGTGTCCATTATGCTATTCTACTACATGTCTGTACCTGCAAAGTTTCTTTATAATAAAAACTAGAAACAAAAAATGAAAAGAGATACATTTTATAGCCATCCCAGTCAGAACACAAAGAATAAAACTTGTTGCAATAGGAACCTTCATTTATGGTTGATGGATGAGTAAATTTGTAGAATGCCTTTTGCAAACAGATGGCATTCCTTAGTAACGCTGAACATGTGTGCGATCCACAACAACTCTATAGGTTGGTATCCTATAGAAATCCCTATTATATGCACATCATATAGATATATGTAAAATATATCTATAAACAGATAGATAGATAGATGACATCTATCCTCTTAAAACCTGCCAGTGATATAAACACCCACCACAGAAGGTGAAAACAATATATCATTGGATATTTATACAACAGAATACTGTGTAGCAGTGAAAAGAAATGAATTAAAATTGTATGAATCACCAGAGAAGAATATCAAAAATCTATTTTGTGAAAAAAATCGAGATTCATAGTTCGTACTAATGATAGTATCACTAGGTTCTTTACCTAGTGTATTGCAGCATCTCTGGGACTTTGAAACTTATTCTTAGCTATTGTCAAATGTACAATACACTATTGTTCACTACAGTCGCCCTGATGTGCTGTAGATCTCAAAAAATGTCATTGCTCCTGTCTAAATAAAGCTTCGTACCCTTTGACCAACATCTCCCCATTCCCTCCCTCCACCCACAGCCTCTGGTAATCACCATTCTACCCTCTACTATGAGCTCAGTGTTTGTAGGTTTCGGGTTCAGGACAGCATCGTTTGCAACAGCCAAGATATGGAATCAACCTGTAGCCACCAACAGACGAATGCATAAAGAAAATGTGGTATGCATACAAAACAGAATACTATGCACCCATGAAAAGGAAGAAAATTCTGTAATTTGTGACAACGTGGATGAACCCAGAGGACCTTACCCGTTATGTTAAGTGGAGTACGCCAGGCATTGGAAAACAAATACTGCATGTTCTCACTTACACGTGGAGCTAACGCTTTCAATACAAATTGTCGAGTCTACCCAAATTAATATACTTGGCTTGATCCACAATTAAGTTTCTTATTTCCAGATCTAATACCCTTAGCATCCATTGCCATAGAGAGGACCAACATTTCCAGCAAATAATCTGGCAAACTCTTATTTCCTTTTAACATAAACATTGTTTCCTCCTGGGTGAGAATTTGCATGCGTCCTCCTGGGGCAACACGGGATCTGATTTTAATCACATATCTGCAGGAAAGGAGGGATTCTGGGATGGGGTGTGATGAAAATGGGCCTTCGTTTGCAAGGCAACAGCCTCAAGTGATATTATGCAGTCCACAAGCTTGCAAAAATTAGCTCATCACATGGAAAGGAAGAGCCGTTTTGGGGGTCAACTGAGGATTATTTGTGTTTAGGAGCTCAGGGAGAGTAGTGTCGTATGATTCCAATCAAAGGTCCTAATCCAATTCTCTGAGTCTCATGCGTGATGACAGTGCCCCTTGTCTCCCAAGCCACTGTGCCCTGCTAGATTGGAACCCACAAAAATGATGCTTCGCACATCCCCCGTAATACCCACAAAGCTAAAAGCTGTCCCGTGGAATGAAACAGCGTGGGAAAAATAACACAGCACACACTCTGTGTTTGTGTTTTCCGGGGACACACAGCGGGGGCTGTCTAACTTCCACTTTCTGAATTTCCAGTGACCACATGCAGCCAGCGGATTCTAAACCGTGTAAAGCCCCAGGAATTTCACTCATAATTATGTTCTCTCTGAACCAAGTAATACGATGAAAAATGTTCACAGCCGCACGGCTTAAAAGAGCTGCAAACAAAATCAGTCACCGTATCTGCCGATGGGAGAATGAATCAATACGTTGTGGCGTATTGATAGAGTAAAATACTCGACACCGGAGAAAGAGAGTGCAGGTAGAGAGAGGTACCTGCAACACTTGGATGGGACTTAAACGTGGTATTGAATGGAAGAAGCAAGAGACAAAACAACTCATACGCTATAAGCCCATTTACGTAAAATCCAGACATTTGCATCCTCAGGGATATACATTAGACAAGAACAAGGAAGCAATGGCTATGAAATTTAGGATAAAGGTTATCTCCAGGGGAAAAGGCTCTTGTAGCAGACTTCAGGGTGTTGGCCACGTTCTGTTTCTCGCCAGGGTGGTTGTTCTGTAGGTTTTGCCTTGTTCAGAAAGCTGTTTAATTACATTTAAGCCCCTTTTCTCAATGCATATTTTATGTCATCCAAACAGTTGATGAAGGAAGAGAAGAAGGACCTAAATTGCATGCATAATCTCTATCTGCAAAAGAACTGGAGGAAGAACATTTTTATTCTTCTAGACTCAGCAACACAGAGGGAAACATGGAAAGAGTTTGAAAGAGATATTCAGCAAGTGTTTATCATCACCCCACCCTGCACCACCCCCCCCCAAAGCACCGGATTCGTCATTTCCCCATTTGGAAAAACTGATCGTTCTCTCCTAGAAGATGAGTGGGTTAGGCAAAGTGGACAATTTTACCACCAGCTCAGGGTTAGCGCTATATAGCAACTCTTAGCATTTTGCGTATCATCTCCCTTAGTGTGTGCACATGATTAATATTAATTGTGTATATTTTTCTATGTATTATCTACTTTCTTGTCTTTCCATTTATGTACGCATCCATTCATCCATCGACCTGTCAACCCCGTAAATAGATAGAAGATAGACAAATAGATAACTGTAAATCAGTGATACATAGATAGCTAGATGATAGAGAGATGCATAGACTACACATAAACTATTCTTTTATTTTCAAACTTCGTACTGAATTGATTGCACTCTTCAGTTCACGGCTGGTTACCCTCATCCTTAATCAGTGCTTGTCCCAATTCTCATATTTTACCTGCCTCAGTGGACATTTCCACATCTCCTCTCCCAATACCCTTATGAACCCCGTGATTCTCAAACAACCCCCATGTATTATTTTCTTTGGGGCAGTGAGATATTAAATATTTATATTTCCATGGCCTTATATAAGGAGATCTTACATACTAAGCTTCCTAGTGTCAGGAAATTTCAAGCAATCCTTGAGGGGAAAAAAATAAATAAATTTTCAAGACATCAATGCCCTTCCTGATTTTTGCATTTCCAAAACAAGCAAATAATTCTGGGAAATTTTATTGGTGGCAAAAGAAGAGGAATATTTCTGAGGGCTGCTTGAGCTGTGAGGAAGGGAATTTTCTGAAAGAGTTTTGCACAAAGTGGAGGGGCAACAGATGTGTAGTCTCTTTGATATGAGAGCAAGGCACTCGTGCTGCTGTTCCTGAATCTGAAATAGCTGCATCATTCTCCACTTGCAAAAGACTTTTCTATACACACCACAAAAGCAGGTGAGCTGCTAAGGTCTATAACCATATAGGATGAGATACTTGTTGACCTACTAAAAAAATCCACAGTATTTCTTTTATAATTTAGATGGGATAGAGAAATCATTACTGTTAGCATTCTTCAAAGTTTGTTACATTCTTCATATGCTTATTAATGTACTATGTAGATATTTGGTTCCAGGAAATAATCTGTGGTTAAGTCTCATAATCAAAATTATATATATTGACGCTACGGGATTGTTTAGGCTGGATGTAACTGTACTAACTTGTTAGGGCTGCCATAGCAAAATTCCACAAGTTAGTGGCTTAAACAGCAGATATTTATTTTCTCATTGTCCTGGAGGCTGGAAGTCCCAGATCCAGGGGTCTCAGGGCTGGTTCCTCCTGAGGCCTCTCTCCTGGGCGTGTAGACGCCGTCTTCTCCCTGTGTCCTCACGGGGTCGTCCCTCTGTGCATGTCTGTGTCCCCATCTCCTCTGCTTATAGGGACACCAGTCCTGTTGGATCAGGGCCCACCCTAGTGACCTCATTCTACTTTAATCTCCTCTCTAAAGACCCATCTCCAAATACAGCCACATTCTGAGGTCCTAGGACTTAAAGTTTCAACATGTGAATTTTGGGTAGGAACAAAATTCAGCCTAAAAGAGGAACTATCATCCAAGTCCAGGGAGATTAAAGATGCAGAGGGATAATTTTTTCAGCCAATCAAAAACGTGGAGATGGTGTCTTGTGTTAAAAAATACATAATTATTACATGATACTTGTGAAAGCACAGTCAGGACCAATGGGATTTTCCAGTGGCGGAGGGAGATTGGGCTCAACTCTGAACACAGCCCCATGGGCAAGTGGGGATTTATAGCCAAGGAGCAGGTGGGGGTCAGAGGATGGAACATTACTAAGAGGGAACATCTTGGGCTGAGGGGGATTCAGACCAAACTGACCTGACAGGGTTCCTGCTGAAGAGCCAGGTAGATCAGACACCACCTGGGAGAGAGTAGCAGAAGAGGAATCAGATATCAAGGGTGCCCTGATATCCAGGGCGGGGTGTTCTTGCTCAAGTAACTGAGCAGGGTTCTTGCTAGAACTGGATTTTACGAGGAAGTGCACAGATGGGAGAAGAGCCTAAAAGAAGTTTCAAACTAAAAGTTTGGTGGAGCAAAGAATCTTTGTCAACTCTAGCAGTGGATAAAGGGCTTCACGGCCATGCATCTCGGCTTCATATCTACACTTCCAGCAAGAGAGGTGGGGAAGAGATGGCCTCTGCGCCTCAGATATTTCCCCACCCCACTCCCTGTCACACACAGGATTGGCTAAGCAGGTCACATGGCCCAAGAGAAGCTTGAGTTCGCAAGGAGGGAATCATCAAACTTGCTTTGGATCCATGTGGATTTGTCACATGACTTTTTTTTACATTGCTGTCACAAACAATTTTGGGATTTCTGTTAGCCAGAAGAATAGGGTTTTAGACGTTGCATAGGCAACTAACCAAATATGTCTCATTATGAAAAAAAAAATCAAGTCATTCTTGGCTCATAAGTGCAATGTACAAAACTGTGGGATTTAATATTATTTTATCAGCATTTCATAATCATTGGCCAAATTATTCATCATTTTAATATAGTTTCCAATGAGGGATATGCCCAACATTTATCACTAGAGTTTATTAAATCACTATATTTTTAAATGATATGTTGCTTCTATAGATAAGTATGTCAAGAATAAAATCACACAGTTGTATATTGTGTAATGTTTTTAGCCAATTTTAAAATATCTCTTTTATGTGATTTTGGCTTTTTGTTTTGTTTTGTTTTATATCACCACTGACAGTTCTACCTTATCTGAATTCATGCAATTTCAGTGATATATGCTTTGTCTTGGAAAGTAAAATCTTGATAGTCTTTATTTGTCATTTCGTAATGTCAAAATGGTGATATTTCTCTTAATTTAAATATAAGAAAAGTGTATATTATATATGGATTTTTATATATATGCTTATCTGTATGCATATATATATTCATATGTATATGGTTTACTACTCCATATTCCGTCAGGAAAATAGAATTATTCTTATTTAAAAATGATTAGTTAAACCATGAACCTTGCAATATATTTTCTCAAGGAACACCTGCAAAAAAGTTGAAAATAATAAATATGTCGATTTAATTTGTAGTATGTAATTCAATATAATTTATCCTTCACAACAGGGAAAATGCCATTTGGATGCTGAGAATATAAGTAGTGCAAAATGTCATAGTCACATTGCATTCTGGGTTTCAGTGCTAGGGTTGGGGACGTGTACTGTGAGATGCCACCATTCCATGTGACAATGCGGAAAACATGTGCTCTGAGGCGCAACGATTGTATTTGACTTATTGGGCTTAAGAAACAAAAATCAATTCCCCTGTTCGGAGTTCTATCTCTGAAGTTATTCAGAAAAACTTTCTGCATCTTAAGCTTGTACCCATTTCTGTGTCCTTTTCCTCATTTTATCATACAATTTAGCTCTCACTACGTATCCCCGGAATTTTGATGTTTAGAGTATAAAATAGAGACCTACTTTTTTTTAAGGATTCCATTTATTCAAAAAATAATGAGAGGCTAATTAGGCTTTCTACCATTCATGCAATGCACCATCATCATCATACATTAAAAACTCTGCTTTGCTTGTCACCATTTCTCGGTTTTCTGGAGTTAGCCCCATTAGGTCATGGAAAAAAATGTTGTTTGCATTCCTAGCTCATAACTGCTTGCAATGAATGTAGAAACCTTGCACCATTAATCATAAACGATGTTAATCCATAGATGTTGGCTTTCCATTATGTCAAATCCAAAGAAAAATCGTAATGCTTTAGAAGTTTTCCTTCTTTATACACAGTCCGAACACCTTAATTAGAATGGAAAGAGTCTGTTACATTGTATAAAATTTATGGGAGCAAACATTTACACTGGAGCATGTTTAAGAATCTCATTGACATATTCCACAATAATTACACGATACCAGTTCCTATGCCTTCTGTCATTATTTGAGTGATTTTTGTTTCCCTTGAAACTCAATTTATCTAGGGTCCACATTTTTGTACATAATTCATCAATGAATGACAGCATATAATATTACGCTGAATCCTACTTTCTTCTGCACTCTCTTGTCTAACACATTACCTTTCCCCTGCTGTCTTCTTCCCACTTCTGCATTTTAAGTCACGTCAATTTTATTCCTATTACTATGTTCTCGAGCTGATGGCTGTATTCAGTTCTGCAACAATTTTCACAATTTCAGTGAACTGTGTGACTCTGAAAGTTTAAAATCAATGAGAGTATCGGTACACCTCTACGATTATTGTTATTTTAAGCAGCAAACCCAATTATGTTGCTACAATTGATTTTTTTTTTATCTCTACAATTGTCAGTGTTTCCACATCTATGGCAACAACAGGAGCACACATGGGCCCCATTCACGCATTCCATTTCATTTAGAATATGTATAAATGATACATTTCTTGAATACTTTTTTTTCTTTCTTTTCCGATTGCCCTCTTTTTTTTTCTTTAGGAGAAAAACAGACATCTTCTCTAGCATGGGCTTGGTTTTTTCCAGTTGTTTACCAATCTCATGCCAGAGCTGTTTCTCCGTCTTTCAAACACCAGACCAGTTGTTTTGTACTGAGACTATCTCTGCTTTGGCAGATGGTTTTCAATGTTTTTACAACGATTTCATTTTTAAAATCATCAAGCTGCTTCTTTGCCATTCGCTGGGCTTCCACTTTTTCGTCTGTGCACTCGGACCCGCCAAAAAGTGACACTTCAAACATCACTTCTGTTTTTTTCTCTTCTGATTCATCGGTCAGTACTCACATCTTGTGAGTGACATTAAAATCCTTCACTCAGAAACATTCACCCTCTCTCTACTTTGGTGTGGGATTTAACCTTAACAACTCTGAAGTTAATGTGAAGGAGCCTTAGAAGGGAAGGAACTCCTGACCCAAAATAGACAACCATCCACAAAGGGAAAATTGGCTTTCATTTTGTGATATTTGGTATTTTTCTTATTTGACAGTTATAAAGAGTGTGTGTGTGTTATTTTCTTTCCAAAACATGTATGTTATATAATCTATCTAGGGTTAAACTTTGAAGTTGATACTCATGTATTCAAAAGTATTTCTTGATGTATCCACATTAAACATGGCTTATTCATTCCTGTCCTCAAAGTATCAGATATTAAAGAAAAAATTATTCTACCTCCCTATAAAATGATTCCAGCTTTATTTTGTTTTATTATTTCTCTTTTTTATTTAGCATATTATGTGGGTACAAATGTTTAGGTTACATATATTGCCTTTGCCCCATCTGAGTTAGAGCTACAAGCGTGTCCATCCCCCAGACAGTGCACACCACACCCATTAGGTGTGAATTTACCCATCCCCTCCTCCCCCTCACCTGCCTGACACCTGATGAATGTTACTTCCTTATGTGCACATAACTGTTTTATTATTTCTAACTCTTCCAGTGATTTCTATAAACTCTTCAATAGTATCCATAAATCCATACCATATGTATCATCTTTAAAATATCCACTTGCTTCCTTTAAGAAAAGGGGGAAAGAGATACATTGTAACCTCTACCTGGCAGCCTCTCCCAATCCATTTCCCTATTAGTGCTATAATATCTCCATTTTGCATTTGGAGAGTTTTAAATTATGCGTGCCCACCACCTATCCCAGCGGGTTTTAGCATTGTTGATAAGGTTCAGTATGGATTTAATGTTCATTCATTCGTTTGACTGGCTGCCTTTGGAGTCACTTTCACTTTTAAAGACAGATCCCTTTATGCTTCTGAAGGTCTCCTACATTTGGAGACACTTTTATATTTGCAGTTGAATAACGGCAGTTGAGGGTGAACAATGGCCGGGATCTCTCACACTTGTGCCAGGGCTTTTGATCATTGTCATCTCTTAGGCCAGAGTATCACTAACCAAAAAAAAAAAAAAAAAAAAAATAAGTGTATAGGAAATTATTTATCAAAGGATTATTGAATATACTTATATCCAGTATTGTTTCTTGGCTGGCACAACTATTGGGTTTGGTGTAATATAGTTCATATTTCCATTCTTCTTTATACCATGTGGCAAAGAATTTGCAAGTCTCATTTCCAGATCTAATTCCAGTTCACCTTTCTGCTCTACTGTCTGTCACCCCTAATATTAATTTCTGTTTTCTAATGGAATTACTGTCCTTCTACATTTTGGGGTGTGCATACGTGTAGGTGGGGGGGGGTCAGGTCTTTCTCCATGTAGTGTACATGCCTATGAGATTTTATTTCAAAGAGGCCATCATTGATTTTATTTATTTTGTCACTCAAAAGTGACTTGTGAAATATTATTTTACATTGGGTCAAAATTATGTTTGGGGCTGATTTTTTTTACTTGCCTTATAATAGCTTTAATTATATATTTTTTAATGATTTTCGAGCCCAGAATATTTCAGAGTAGAAGCCCTGATATCCTTCTCATGGCTTCTTAATTTTGAGTGGGAGGCTTTGCTTCTGACAGGGCTGTCTCTTTGATGAGGAAGAGTGTGACACGAAAGTAAAGGCATTTTGCCAGGGAGCTGATGGCCTCGAGCAAGTGTGGTGACTCCATGAGCTTTCACACCGAGTGGCTTTGCTCGTCTCTGAACACAGCTGAGGGCTGTGTGTTCTCCGCAGCACCTTTCGAAGTCGGGACAAACAGAGATGTCAGCACAGTTCCCTGCAACTTGCCCTGGGTGTTCATGCCTGCAAGTTGGCGTGCGCTATTCCTATCAGCAGAGGCAAAACGTCTCTCTGCTACTTAGATTCCATGGAAATTCTCTCACTTTTGAGACAGTCAATCTATAGATCTTGTTGCACTTGTATTTCCTCCCTGATGCTGTTTAGGGATCCACTTAAATACTTCTCCGGCTCTAGAACGTGCTGTTCCAAGGAAAGGAGCTTCTGTCAGGCACATTAAGAATCTACCTAAAGTTTTGAAAATCTCTTCCTACTGCCCACAACCTGGACATGGATAACCCCAGTCTTCACAACTTTACTGAGCATCATAATCTAGTATCCAGAAAAGGTAATGGCTACTCTAACCTCATCTTGTTACGATGCAGTAAAGAATTGCTTTCAAACCACAGAAGCAGTGTTGACAAACGTTGCCTGCAAAAGCTGAAGACTGGCTTGGGTCAAAAAGGCGCTATAATGCCTGACCCAGCACTGTCTTCCTTTTATGTAAAATAATAATAATAATCATGATCAAATAGGCTAGTATCTAACATTAAAAAATGAAGGAAAAATCAAGAAATGTTGAATAGCATCTCTCCATTATTCCCTCTGGGGAAAAGGAAACAGATATTTTCCAGAGGAAAAGCAGGTACTAGGCACTTTTTCAAACTAGTGACTTTCCGGAGAACTTGCTTGTGGCTGAGTTTGAGACGCCCATGGAGGTTCTGCACCATCAACGTTTTTACTCCTCCTGCCCTTGCTCAGAGAAGGCACCTCTCGTTCACGATGCATTGTTGTTGGGCGTCTAACGGTATTCCAGGTTATTCAGGGAAGGAGGAGCCGGGTGTGGATGTGGATGGTGCTCACATTAATCAAGGCAGCCCAGACTGTAGGTGGGACACTGCATCTCTCCACATCACGCCTGTTTCCGTGAAGGATGAAGAACTTCTAACCCACAGGAGGATACTCCGGGTTCAGATGGACGACGGAATTACACAGAGGGAGCGACTACAATTTTCATGTAACAACCTTGCCTCTACAGTGCCTGACTATTAAACAAGGAACTGCTCCCAGGAGAACATCTACAGGCAATTAAATACAGACACAGGTGATACCCTCTGCTGTCCAATGGACAAACACATGGCAGGATTCTGTGCCTTGCCTATCTATGCATCTTACCATCAGGTTTTCAAGCTTGGCAGTCAACATCCAGAAAAATAACACAAAGCTACAAACAATCTCTTTTTCTGCCTGGATTTTTTTTTTCTCACTATCCTCAAGAGTTGCAAAGAGCTTGGTGAATTCTTTCAACCCCTCTTGTCTCGAAACAGTGGCTCAATTTTATATCGTGTATTATGTTAGGAATAAAAGGTGGTAAAAAGCTACAGATGTACTTCTAGCAAAATGGTAATAACACTTCTGTAAAAGAAACACATATTGGAGAAGAGATGCCATATTCGATTTTAATGAAAAATTATGACTCAAAAGAGGAATGTTTTATTATCATTTGCAAAAAGGTTATGGGATGCTATAAAACAAGCCTTCTGCTTTCAATAATATACATGCTTATGTATTTACTCCTACCATGTATTTATCAGATTAATGAGGGCTATACTGTGGATTTAGCCATACATGCAGATGACAATATTGTTTCATAAATATAGTTTCAATAATGTTTCATAAGACATTATGTATTTATTAGAGGCTGGATATGGTCTCATCTTGTCACTGCTAATTTTCTATGAAATATGTCTTATTCTAGGAATAAGTAAAATCAATCCTTATGTACATAAAATAGAAAAATCTCCACCCTCATATTGAGTGGTATATTTCAAAGGGGCACACTCATTACTTTTGAATGTTTATCAGTTATATGCACACAGACACACCTATATATATAGTGGCAACAGACTGTGCACTTTTGCTAACCGTGGTAATTAACCCAGAGGAACACAATTAATGTTTGCTGATGTTAGAAGGCAGGATTCTCACAGTAAAAGAAATTAAAAGCCACATAAATAAAGTCTTTATAGGAATGGCTTCGAACTGAAGGTATTAGCATGAACTGAAGATTTCTAAAACATGCACAGGTAAAATTGTATGTGCTAGTATATGCACACAGATATATTTATAAGGGTGTGTATGTAAGCCCAGGCATGTGTATATAAATGTATGAACACACATATAGGTATATGTTTTTTCTATACATGCATATGTATGATAAAGTTTAATTTATCGTGGGTAAGGGTAGACTATTGGTATAACATAATGACACCACTGCTTTACCATTATCATCACCACCTGTTGGGCAGACTCCTCATATGTCATAAATAGATTTTAATTTTCTAGATACTACTTGAAATCAGTCATTGAAAACACATTATGATAATTCCTCCAAGTCTACAAAGTTGATTGAGTAAACAAAGAATTAGGATGTAAACAAACATTATCAAAGGCATAATTCGTCTAAGATTTTGTTAATAAAAATGGTCCATATGTGAAACATTTTGTTGAGAATTTAGGTTTCCTTGTGCTATAGACAACACTAATCACGATCTCTATGGTGGTTGGACATTTATGAAAGGACAGATGGCTTAACGGTGTATTTTCAGATGTCTGGATTATTTAGACAAATTTCCTCCTTAAGCACAAAAGAACTAAGAGACCAGCTTCATTAACCTAGCTGGGCAATTTATTATTTATCTCTAAAGACAAGTGAAATGTTGTCTTAGTTCATCCTAGCTTGGAGATTTAAGATTTTATAGACATATTGATTATAGATAGATATTCATCAGCATTTCTTCTGTATTTGCTCCATGGGACTCCACATTTATAATATGTTATTCACAGGGAAATCTCCACGGGTCAAGTAATTATTGTGTTTCCCATAGATGAACAAAAAGATTTATCTGAAAGCAAGTGTGATAATTAAAGAAATGGATTGAAATGATCACAGAGAAATGTTTCAGAGTAAAAGGCATTTTTGTGGGGCTTGTTAGCTGTTTATTCATGTTAACTTTAAGAAACCAAATCTGTATCAACTCTAATTTCTAGAGCAAAAAGAGTAGTTTGGAAAATTAAGGGAAAAAATCACTGTGAAACATTAAGTCTGATAGAAAATTTAGAACTTTCACATCTTATTCAGAAATAGTAGAAAGTTATTTGTCTTTCATTTTTTTCACTTTCTTTGTCATGAGACAACTGTTTTTAATCATCACTGATCTTTACTTTGCCTTTGCAAAGTAAGAAACTGAAATGCCAATGATTGAAATAGAAAATGAGCTAAATTGAAGTTCTTACTATTTTCCGCTTATTCATGTTCCTTGTGAAATTTGCAAATACATTGTAAACATGAAGCTCAGTCTATGTTATCTTGAAAGGGAAAGTTCTAATGTTTGAAAGTCAAGTTTGTAATGTAAAAGTCCGTGTGAAGATTTGCACATAATAGGACAAAATCCACTCTATAAATATGAGTACGTTTACTCACAGTCATTGCAATACTAGTCTCCCATAATTCCTGGCTCTGTTTCACTAACCATTTGAAATGTACATGATTTCCAACATCTTTCCCATTGAAACGTTTATATTCTTTCTTAGTGGTAAAATTTCTGAAAATTGGATGTCTAATGTATATGCACAAGTTCATTCCCATTCCTTTTATAAATTTTAATTGTGGATGGACTCTTGGCCAGAGACTGTGCTAACCGTTATGTTATTTAGTGTAATTAAATAATAATAACCATGTTCTTAGTGGTATCACTATCTACCTAAGAACTAGACCACTAACAGTAGCTAAGCCATGTCTTTTCATCTTATATCTTCTGTGTTATACACACATTGAATATTCTGAACCTTCAACTACCTGAGAATAACATAAAAGAAACATAAAAGAGAGTCTGGTTCCTTGGATAATATTATTTATTCTACTCAAAGCTTGGATAATATTATTTATTATTTACACAGAGCCTAGCAATTCTTTGGTAGGTATTGTGAATGTATGGGGTGGGGTGTTTAGAAAACGGGCAAAAAAATAATGAAGAGGTACGAAATTCTAATGCAAGAAGAGAGTACAAGACAATGCAAGATTCAGACGCGAAAGTTCTCAGATATTTGAAAAATGGAACTGAATTGCGGATGTCGGGAGCACAGGTTGTGAGAGAAGGTTCTGTATAGACTATGAACTCAGAGAGGGAAGGAGGATCCAATCATGAACAGCTTTGCAGGACTTGTGGAAAATGTTTGCAACATGAATGCACAAGCTTACAAAGGAAAACCACGCCCTGTGATCGTTACAACAGCTCTTTTTGCAGTATAGAGAACAGGTAGAAGACTGCTGGACCAGATACGTACAGAAGTACCCTAGAAATAGTGTCAGGACAGGAGAGGTGGTGGCAGCTTAGGCTTCAGGAAACAGTTGGCCAAGAGAGGGGAAGAGAGACCTGACATTTGCTGACCAAGAAAATTCAACAGCACTAGAGGAATGAGTAGCTGTGGATTAGGAGGAAAACCAAGTCATGCTTCCACGATCACAAGGTGGGTGGATTTGGGTGGATGGAGGCATCGTTTGGTCAGACTGGGAGTGAGATGGATGTTTACTCTTACTCATGTGGAATTTGAGTTTAGTGTTGGGAACATCAAATGCAAGGTGTGATGGGCAGAATGACAGTCCCTCAGAGATGCCAAAGCCCACACACCCATCAGCTGTGAATATGTTATGTTTCATGGCAAAAGAGACGTTGAGATGGGATGAAGAGCAGGGATGTCAACCTTGAAGAATATCTTCCTGTATGTATGGGCCCAAGTTCATCGCAATAGTTGACAAAAGTCGAGGACCTGTCCTGGCTCTAATGTCAGAAGAAGGGTCCGAGAGTGATTTGATGTTACTGGCTTGGAAGATTGAACCATGAGCTAAGGAACAGGGCAAGTTTCTTCCAGAAACTAGAGAAAGGCAAAGAAAGGAGATTCTCCCCTACAGCTTCCACAAGGGAATGCAACCCTGCCAATGCCTTGATTTTAGCATATACGGCTTCTGACCTGCAGGACTGCAAGATAACACATTTCTCTCCTCATAAGCCACTCGGTTTGCGGTTATTTGCTATGGGAGCAATCGTGAACTAATACACAATGACTAGTAAAAAGTTTTTATGTGTCTATCTCAGGAAAGAGGTCTCAGCCACAGAAAACACACAAACTACCAATCACAGCCATCTACAACAGGGATAGATACTACTGTATTTAGTGGGATTAAATGAGGCAGTTTAGGGAAAAAAATATGTGCTGAGTGAGACAACCATGAAGAATGCCAAGAGTTGGTGACTTGGTAGAACAAGGGAGAGGAGATCATGAGAAATTAAGAGCAAGAAGACAAGTTGCTGGAGTCACAGGAAACTAAATACAATGTTGCTGGAACTAAGTGCCAAGGAGAGACGAAGTAAGTGCAGAATTGCTTGTGGTCTACATGTGTAGAAACACAGGTTCATTCAGCACAGGAGGTACCCCCACTTCGGAGTTGACAGACACTCCTGAAATACATCTCTGCATGGCATGGCATCCTAACTTCCACCGCGCTTGTTCAGCTGCTGCCTTCTTCATCACATGGGAGCTTCCAGGGAGCAGAAATGTCATCTGTTCTTACTCATCCCAAACAAAACTTAGGTCTCACCACAGTTTCTCGCTAACGTGTGTGCTGAGAAGCCGTCAGGGAATGTCACGCTGAGTGGGTGGAGTTGGCACCCCTGGACTTTATGCAAATCTTCCTACTTGTGACTTCAAATGCTTCTGTCCTGATGCTGTGCAGGATTCTACCTATTTATTTATTTTTTAGGGACAGAGTCTGGCTCTGTCGCCCAGGCTGGAGTGCAGTGGCATCATCATAGCTCACTGCAGCCTTGAACTCCTGGGCTCACATGATCCTCCCACCTGAGCCTCCCAACACATGGGGTCTTGCTATGTTGCCCAGGCTGGTCTTGAATTCCTGGCCTCAAATGCTCCTCTAGCCTTGGCCTCCCAAAATGCTGGGATTACAGATGTGACCCACTGTGCCCAGCCTTCCGGGATATTATTGACTGAGCACGTAAGCTCAGTGTGACTTCTCAATTGGAGGTGTGGAGCCAGGGTGAAGGGATTAACAAGTGAGCCACAACATTCGCCCAAACCCCATGTCTGCCACTGTCTGCTACTACGTAGAAGAACAACTCTGGGATGAAAGTAACAGGATGGAGGAAAGGCAATTCCATTCTACATTATTTCCTCAAGTTTTTGGATATGGCTTTGCATTTCTTTTTCTCTTTTGTATTGAAAGGCATCTGCAAAGGCTCATTATGAAGGCTAGTTAATTTGTACCCATTCACTTGTTTGATAACTGTGCAAACTGATGTCTAATTTGCCATCTAGTGATTGTGTCACACCCTAGGATCCAAGGACAGTCTTGTTGTGGATTGGTGTGTTGTGTTACAAAGAGCTCTGAAGATAACTTCTCTCTCTCTCTTATATCATTTGACTTTTTAAAAATGTTTATTTGTTTTAAAGTTATACTCCATGTATCTGAAAATTAATGTGTCTTGATGATTTATTTTAAAAATTCTGTAGGAGGCACCAAATAAACAACCAAAGCACGTTAGCATGTTTCCGCAGTGTCCTGTGCACACGGCTTCCGCATGCATGTAGCGGTGCTCAGATCTGTTTTCCTCATGCCCATGTATCCTTGGCTGTCACCTCAGATTAATCTTGGGCTTTCCAGTCTGAATTTTTATTAAATAGAGGCATCATGACTCTGGAGATGGAATGCCACCATGAAAATATATTGAGAAAACTCAAATGCTATGACTCGTTCAGGTTTTGCTAAGCAAAGTAGAGGCTGAATAACGCAAAAAGACTCTGTTTACACAAATTGCAAAATCAGTGGATGTGTATAGTCCAGTAGTTTTCCATGTTTAGGTATAAAAATAGCATATTCCATGTGACTCAGAATTTTAAAATATCAAGGCCCTTCTTGTCGAATCAGAATTTGATTAAAAATATTTGAGTTCATAACAAAATGAATATTGCGGAATCAATGTACCCATTAAACAGGTGACTAAACACATTAAAAGGTATACTAGTTTTATAAAATGAAATAAAAACGAATGCCTATTAGAAGTTCGACTTCATCTACAGTATTTACAATAGCACATCATGTGAAAATAACAAAACTGTAAGCAAAAAATAAAAATATTTATTTTTTGTTTGTTTAGAGGAAATAATAGAAACAACTATTTAAATTAGAACCTTTTGTTGAGTTTAGTGTTTTTTTCTCTAGGAGGGTTTTATGTTTCGAGAAAAGTGTTACCTGAGAGTTTACAAGATAGATAAATTAGATAGATGATAGATAAAGATATGTAGACATATGTATTGATACTTACTATTTTAAAGTATTCAAGGTAAGATAACTTAAAATATTGACATAGATGTATACAAGAGAGTTCATTTTGATTTTTATTATTCTCAGGTTTCGCACAATTGTTACAAATAGATGCAAACTTACTAGAGAAGATGTTCATACATTTCGCGGCATTTATACAAGTGCAGAGATAGCACACAAACAGGTGAGCCAAACTCTCAGAAAAAAGGCCAACCATCCATGCATGTTTTTTCTAATTAGTATTGTTTCTCTTTACCCACCTGCAAGGTCCTTTTCTCTGGAGAACCGGCGTCATAGTAAAGTGTGTTCTTAATGATGTCTGTGATATTCCAAAGCCTTTGGCTCTTCTGCTATAATTATTCATGCACACACCTGGAATAATAGTTGCCCTATTTACGGAGCACATTATCTCCTTTGAGACCATCAAACCATAATTAATATTAGTGATTATGTTCTATATGCAGCACCCAACTTGTTGCAAATGAATTGCAGTACACAAATAGAATAGGAGGCTAAGGTTGCCCATGCAACTTATATTGGTACCACTTCTGAATATTTGCAAGAATAAATATGCAATCACAGTCTTTTTTTATATGTAACCTACAGTATTAAGGTACTCAGACCAAGAATGAATTTAACTCATAGACAAATAACAAGGGATATATACGCATTACTGAAATGTTTTTCCCAGAAATCTACCTCATTTGCACAAACAGAAAACATCTGTTTAACCAATGTCCAGAGTATGAATTTTAAAAATAGAAACTTACCTTAAATCTCTCTGAATGGCATCATAAACCCACTTCCACTCTCAGCATCATTTAAAAATGTTCTATTTATTTAACACTTGACTATGTTCTAAACCTCTGTAGGACTCAACTCTCTTTCTGCGTAAGGTTGCCGAAATTGAGTTATCGTACACCCCCGCATGATCTCACTTGCATATGGAATATAAAAACATGAACCTCAGGGAAACAGAGAGTAAAACAATGGTTACCAGGGGCTGGGTGTGGGGGGAATGGGTAGATGTCGGCCAAAGGATGCGAACTTTCACTTATTAGATAAATAAGTTCTGGGCATCTAATGTACACATTGGTGGTGATGGATGGGTTGAATAATTAGATTGTGATAATTACTACACAGTGCATGCATGTGTCAAATCATCACATTGCACACCTTGAATCTATATTATTTTACTTGTCAATTAAATATTTTAATAGAAAAAGTATCCCATACATTTGAAGGAAATATTGGCTCATGTTAAAATTTTTAAAACTTCTTCTGTAAAGGAAACTTTATCAACTTTGTAGCCCATACAGTCTTTGGCTCAACTACTCACCTCTGCTCTTGTAGGCTGAGAACAGCCATAGAAAATATATAAACGAATGGGTGTGCCTGTGTTTCAATAAAACTTTATTTACAAAAACAGTTGGACAGCCCGTGAGCCAAGGTTTGTCAGCCCCTGTTCTAAACATTTACAGCCTGTAATACAGCATGTGATAAAAATTGAGATGCCAAGCACCCACGGCTTAATTATTGAGACTATATCAACCTGGTTTTATTATTTCTTGCAGGCAATGCTTGCAAAAGAATGTAAGGTTGTAAACCAGTAAATAACTTCATACTTAGATTCAGGAACTTCTTGCAAAATCTATTTAAAATATTCAAAAATTAAATGACTCCTCTGGGTAAAACATCCCCCTTGTCAGGATAGTTGATTCCTGAAAGGGGCACACTTCCTTTCTTATCAAATCAATTCTTCTTCCTCAAAACTCATGCCTAAGCTCTTCTGCGAAAACCAGCTTCAGTCTATTTTGTTCAAAGTTTGTCCAGATTGAATCAGTTACCCACACCCAAGGGCCTGTCCTGAAGCCCTGGAACACAGAAAACCAAACACCATAAATTTCTTCCCTGGATTTGCCCCTTCCGAGATGTTCCAAACACTTTCCAGCTGGTGGACTCCCTCTGCTGTGTTGGATCCGTA
This sequence comes from Lemur catta, assembly GCF_020740605.2. Taxonomy (NCBI): domain Eukaryota; kingdom Metazoa; phylum Chordata; class Mammalia; order Primates; family Lemuridae; genus Lemur; species Lemur catta. The sequence goes on from NC_059155.1 coordinate 70,640,969, forward strand.
TGTTTTCCTAAGCTGGATGAGCAGCTGGAGGTTAACAGGGAGAATAAACATTTACTCTACACAAAATGCCCTAGTTTTCATATTTTTCCATAGGTCTGGAGGTGTGGGCGGTAAGCTTCTCTTCTCCACTTAGGGAAAATAAAAAAAAAGATCGAAAAAGTGGCAGGAATGAAAATCTTCATCTTCTGAACACACTTTTGAAATTACTGGTTATTTCAGATCAGAAAAACAGAACACTTCTTTGGGGCTCTTCCTGCAGTCCTCAGAAGTAGTCAAAATTAAAAACAAAATCAAAAACAAAACTCTTCCTGAGTACTAAGTGGAAAATGTTCACATTTCGTCCTTCCCAAATTCCTGAGGACTTAGCAGAAGAAGTTGTGGCCCATCGCTTGCTTTTGTCAATAAAGTTTTATGGGAACAAGGCCTTGCCCATTTGCTTACATATTGCCTTTGACTGCTTCCATGCTACAATGGCAGAGATGATGATCATAATATAGTCGTAGGGCTGAAAAAATATTTAGTGAAATAAAACTATTTACTATCTGGCCTTTTACAGGAAAAAGTGTATTATAGAAAAGCCAAAAGAGAAACAAGAAGTTCCTAACCCTAATATCCATGCTTTTAAATGTCCTTTTTCCTCTCTCTCCCTCCTTCATTCCTTATAGTGTCTGGGGTATATACTTGTTGTAGTCAACTTTTAGTATCCCATTAACACAGTCCCGTTTCACTGTTTCCAGATTCCTCTGCATTTTGTTCTTAAAACTTAGGAATTCACCTCCAAATTTGTTAACTTCTGAAACAAAATTGACTATGTTCTACTGCCTTAAAGGTAACCATATTTTTCTTTTTATAATATTTTCTGGTTTTCTTCTACACACATATGGAAATTCAGTGGTGTTCAGGGAATGAGTAGTGTGGGGTATCTCACACCAGCTTCTTCTCACGGTTGTCACACTGAACATAAAAGTACATTTTTAGACGCATATCGATTTATCAGTTCCATTCATGGTATTCTTTAAGATGCCTATATTGGTAAAAATAGCACATAAGCCATAAGGCGTATGCACTTTCTCAAAAGGACCAGTAAGTGTAAGTATAGTTTGCAAAAAGAAAGCATCATGTGAGATTTTAAGGAAGTCACACTTCCCCAATCTGATCTCCTTGGATGTCACAACTCTCAAATAAATGGCCCTCGTGACATTTCTGTACATTTTGAGTCACTCTTTTTCTACATTTATCTGAAACTCTTAAAGAAAATCTTAGATAATTTTAAGTATAACTATAAGGCTCATGCTTATATTATTTATTATATTATAATAATATAAAGTATTATATTATTTTAAGGGATACATCCTTTAATTATTATGCATATAAAATGTACTTTTTTAAAAAAAATCTCATCCACTTTAAAGACGGAACTTGTATCATGTAATTAAATATACTGCCTAATGAACAAATGGCAATATTATAATAGTGATTTTTATTGTTAGTATTACCCGAGAATTGAATTTAAGTTAAAAACATATACCTTACAACAGGGACGGCAATAACTATTATCAAAATAGGTGCAGCACTACATTTTTAATTAAACAGCATCCTAAATTTAGAGATTTATCTGAAAATTATTGTTTTGCCACTAGCAACATTGTATTAACCTAATTCCTTTGCTGCTTTTTTTTTTTCCTGGCATCTAGAAACGGTAGAATTTCTTTGGATGCTGCTTGTATTTCCTGCTGCGAAGCTAATGGCAGCCTCTGCCCCAAACAAGGCAGGCATAATCTTACAGGCATAATCTCTCTGACTTTATCCTCAACTCTTCCCCTAGGAGACATACTCCTCTTTTCTGCTTGGTGGCAGACACTCGCCCTCAAACCACCTTTTGAAATGGGCGGGAACACCCCGATTTTATCTCTTCTATATTCATCTACTTCCCTTTTTATAAAGTCTGTGGACCCTTTGTATTTCTTTCTCCTCATTTTTTTTTCATTCATTCAATCATCAAGGATCGGATTGAATAGTTTGTATTGTGTATTATGTAGGGCGCCTCTAATTCAGAAAGAAAAGCAAAAATAGATTCCCCTTTTGTACTCTCAAAATATGTTTCTCATTGCTAAAATAAATTCGTGTTACAAAAAAAAATCAGATGAGAAGAAAGAAAAAAGATTTACTTGTCAGGTAACACCAGACACAATGACTACTACCATCTTAGAGGAAATTTCTTTTTTCTTTTTCTTTTTAAGACAGAGTTTCTCTCTGTTGGCCCAGGTAGAGTGCAGTGGCATCATCATAGCTCACTGCAACCTCAAACTCCTCGGCTCAAACAATCCTCTTGCCTCAGCCTTCCAAGTAGCTGGGACTACAGGCATGTGCCTCCACACCTGGCTAATTTTTCTATTTTTAGTAGAGATGGGGTCTCGCTCTTGCTCAGGGTGGTCTCAAACTCCTGACCTCAAGTGATCCTCCTGCCTCAGCTTCCTCTACATGGTATCTGGAGCTCAGAGAGCCCGCTGCATTCTGGTTGCGTACCCACTTCCTGAAGAACACTAATGAGGGCTGTTTCAGGGCTCTCCTGTTTCATTCAGTCCTCCCAGAGACTGCTATCCTGTGCTGCCTAATGTCTGACCGGTGGGAAAAGGTTGTTTGCTGCATTTTTTTCCCTGGTTTTCTAAGTTTTTAAAGTGGCCTCATTCTGGCAAATCTTTCATGTCCAGAAGAATAATTCTGGATATTTCACTGGGAGTGTCATCTTGAAGTTTTGTTTGACTTCAAGGTTTTTTGGGGGGACGTGAATGAGTGGGGTTGAGATTTGTATTAGCTGAAATATTCTAATTCCCATCTTTATTACTCTTTTTCTCATCAGAGGTACACAATACTTGTTTGGGGCTAGAGATCATATAGACAGGGAGCATGGTACACAGTAGATTTCAGGATTCCAAGTTTAACCAAACCCTTTTCTGTCAGTTTAGGAAAGTGAACTGTCTTCAATGGGCAGTTTCATGTTAGTTGGGGCTGTGGGTGAAAGATGTATTTGGGGATATCATTATGTATTCTTCATTTTTTTCTCCTTGAAAGGTCCTAAATACTTCTCTTCTTTAAATTTCTGTTTAGCATCTTATCTCCAAAGGTAGCATTTCACTCCTTTTTATAACTGACCTCCTCCATGTTTTGAAGGGACCACCACCTTGAAACCAAGCCCCATCCTAGTCATCAGTGATCTGACACCCAAGACCCCTTTACCAGTATTTCTGCAGTGAATGTGGATTTTCTAGTTCTACGAGTAGGCTGGGCAAATCTTTGGTCTGCTTTTTCCATTCTCATCTTCTTGAGAATAATATACAACCTCTCAGTTCTCTGCCAAAGGTATTTGCAGAGACTACGGGAGCTTCAGAGATGGCTTTTCTAAAATGGTCTAACAATTTTTTCCTCGTACAGATTATTTGAAGTTTATAGTGTTTTATTTTCTCATACATTATGCTGAAACATAGTGTTTGCTTGGTTTTATTTATTTATATATTTTACCTGCTTGAACTGTAAGTTTTCTGGAGGTGTGTTAAAAGGTATGGATTTAGGTAGCACCACCACATTGGCCTGTTTTACCACCGAGTCTGATTTGGAATTCTGTAAACCACACATATCTCAGTGCTGCTTTGAGACCGTGTAGTTGCCTCTGGAACCACCTTTAGTACCACCTTTAGTACACTCGGAAATTCTTCACTTATTATAAACTGATATCTCAGAAATATATAGCCTTTAGATAGCATAGTTTCTTTACCCTCCTAAGAGCTGAAAATGTATACGGCTACAAAACAAGCAAATAAACAAAAACTACTGCTACAGATAAGTGCTATCTACATATACATATGACATGGATCTACATGTATCTACATGTGCATAAGACATGTATCTACATGTACCTACTTTTCTTATAACAATAATGAAACAATAATGAATTATTGTTACCCCAAGTTAATAGTCCTAAAACCCAGAAATTGTCATTCTCACATTCATGCATACTGACTACATTTCCAGCATGATACTGCCACAGTTTTCTCTCTACTCTCTTTGAATCCTCTCAAACCAAGCTGAATTTCCAATTCAACCACTGATCATGAATGCAGAATGATTTCTGATGATGTCTTAAGCATTCATAAATGTGTGTGCTTTAAATATACTTTATATTTCAGAAAGGGCAATACCAAGCATGACACACACCAAGTATGAATTACACCTTGACGACTCCAAATCCCAAGCAATCACCTGGCGCCTACTAGCGCCAACCCACTACCGTGTTGAAGACGTTTAAATGCCCGAACACACTTCAGACCCAAGTCCCGCTCACAGAGTTCAATCATCTGTTCCACGGCTTCCATTTGCTTTATGGAGAGCGTTGCTGAGGCAGTGGAAAAGTTAACACTTTCCACTCTTTCCCGCCAGTGTCTGTAGTTTGCATGATTAAATGTGATGGGCTTTTGGCAATGTTCCTATGGAGCAAATATGAATACAGCTTCAGATTGCTAGTTAGCGTAAGCTCTTCTCCGCTCCTCCCCGCAGGGAGCCAGAGGCAAGTGCATTCAAAGCTGCTTCTATAGAAAGAGGCAATCTGAGTTCTGTGCATGTCCTAATGATCTTCCAAATGGAACTATTTTCCTGCCCTTTAAAAGGGTTTTGTGTTTATGTCAGGACCCTACATCACAGCAGTAAATATAGCCAGTGCTGCAAAACAACTCCACTCTCAGGATTTAAAACACAGAAATGCTTCAGTGCTCTTTGATGTCCTCATTTTAAAAATCATCTTTACTTCAGGAAAATATCTGGAAAAAATATCAATTCTAGAGGACAAACTCTTATATGGTATTAACACTTGTTAACCTTTGTTTCTGTAAAGAAAAGGTATGAATCCTACTCAGTGGCACATTTCATCCTACCTGTGTTACGTGTTACTCTTTTTGAAGATGACGTCTCTGTGTCTGGTTTCTAATTTCCAACTTGTTAAAGTATCAAGTTGAATATCTGAGTCCAGACACAGTTATCTAAACCATTGATCTACGTAACAGCCAAAAATTAACCATGCATGCAAATGTGTCTAGGCCTCACTATTCTTTTGTTTTTCCCTCTGTTGACTTTGTATGAGATAAACAGGAGAAAATTCTAAAAATAAAAGTACTTCAAAATCACACCTGTCAGAATATGCCTTGATTGCTGAAGAAGTTGCTCCTACACCCATGTGCATACTTTTTAAGGACCAGGAATGGTGCTGATAAAATTCTTTTGATTATCATTATTCATCTAAAGTCTTATGTTTTTATGGGAGACATTATAAAATAGGCATAGAAATATTAATTTCTCAACATGCATATACTAGTGTGTATTATATATATGTAAGTATATATACACATCTATGTGTATGCACGTGTACAATATATCATGTACATATTAAATATATACCTATATCTTTGTATGTGTTTGTACATATATAGAGATACTAATTGAGTACATGTGTGTATCTATATGTATATCTATATATGTGTACACATATATCACAAACAATACAAGGCACACACATGAAACAGCAAAGCACAGCTATGAAGTTTAGAGGATGATGCAAACCACTTCTCTCCTGTTCCTGAGTCCACATGCCCACCTTGTCCAGATCCTACAAGAAGGCTGCCCCTGTTCTTTCTCTGACTTTTCCTCTACTCTCTGGAAAGAATGGTCTTCTATTTCTTAGTCCCTGGCTTAGGCTGACAACCAAGGAACTCCGTCCGTTCTGCCTGCAGGTACATCGTGGAGGTACAGGTGTTTGAGACACTGCACACAAGAGGAGGTGACAAAGGACAACCTCAGAGGGGGTCACCTCTGAGAAGAGGCTAGGAAGGCCACTGAAGGGGCAGAGGGATTCTTCCCTCACCCGCTGATCTCATAGCAAAATAGTTTGAACCCAAGCGTGAATGAGTAGGGAAAGGCGGAACAAAACTTTGCATCCAGAGTTACAGTCTTATGGATTAAAAATCCACATAAACTCATTATTGTCATGCTGTTTGTATGAAAGCAGAGTCTCTCAAATCACAACAGTCTCCAGCAACTTCTCTCCCTTCCATACACCAACATGCTAGGATTTCTCAACCGTGTTACTGTTGACATTTGGGGCCAGATAGTTCTTCGTTTCCCAGGGTACCTTGTGCAGTGTAGGAGGTTCAGCATCATCCCTGGTTTCCACCCACCAGATCCCAGGAGCAACTAACCCACCAGAAGTTAGGACAACCGCTGACATCTGCAAATATAGTCAGATGTCTCTCTCACACACACATATTTACCTTATTACAGAAAATTGAAAACTAACACAAAAGTAGAGGAAAATGTATAATGAATACATTTTATCGTTCATCCAAGTTAAAGAAATATTCACTCATGTTTTTCTACACATTTACTCACTGACTCCATCCGTATTTATTGAAGTGATTTGCACCTGTTACCTCATTTCTTCTGTAAATATTTTGGTATTAATCTCAAAAAGATGGACTCTTTTGGTAATGTAACTGCAACACTATTATACCATTTTAAATATTAAAAGTAAATGTTAAATATTAACAATAATTCTTTAATATTTTCAGTAACCTAGTGAGTGTCTCTATTCCCTGATAGTCTCAAATATATAATGTTTGTTTCAATTAGCATCCAATTAATATCCATATATTGCATTATTTGATATCATTTTTAGGTCTCTTCAAATATTGAGATTCTCTTTTCCTTTTTCTTTTTTTCTCATAATGTATTTGTTAAAAAAAAAGAAGAAGAAGAAAAGAAAAAGACCACATGTCCTGTAGATTTTTATCCAGTATGAATTTTGTCTGTTGCATATGCAACTTTAACTTTTTCTTCTGTCCTGTATATGTTGTGGAGTTAACAGGAGAGAGGCTTGAACATGAGGAAGTTTTATTTATTTTTAGTTAAAAATACTTTATAAGTATATACCTTCACCAAGATTGCCTCTCTTTAGGTGTAGTGAGAAGCCATAGGTGATCATTATCTAGAAATGGCATTTCAGTATCATTTATGAAATTTCATCAGGCACTCCTTCAGTATTCCGTGATTAGTTCTGAAATGGTGAAATTCCAGTTCCCACCAGCCTTTCTTCCTCTATGATCTGGGTTGTTCCAAGCTACAGGTCCCCCAGAGCTCTCCCACCCTGCTTCAAACAGGGGATGCCCCATGGTAGTTCTCTTAGCAGGGGCAGGATCACTGCAGGGCAGGTCACTGCCAGCAAGTTTGTGGGTGTGCCCTGACCACTCACATTACACTGGGTAAAGCACGCTTCACAGCCAAACCCAACCTCAGCAAAGAAGTCGGAAGAGAGAGAAAGTAAACCCCTGCCGGATCACATTTCTCAACTCTCACACATCCTTAAAATCCAATAAGGGTGAAGTTTAAGGTTTTTTTTTTTTTTTTTAATTTTTGATTTGGGGAGGGGGTAGGTGTGTCATGACTAAGCCCTACTGAATCTGCTTTGATCCACTGCAGTCAGTACCCTTGCTTTCAAATCGTGCCACAGTTAGTCTTCCTCACTGATGTTGACATGGGTGTGGGTCTGGCTTTGGCTAATGGGATATTAGCGGACAAGGTGCAAATGAACTTGCTTGAAGTCTAGGCGACTTCCTGGTGTCTTGGGAGTCCCTTAGACCGACGCCACCCCCACCCCCAGGCATGTTTAAGAACTTGCTTTCTTTTTCCTGTGATCCTATATCACAGGCATTTCTTATAGAGTTCAATGTGCTATAGCCATGGTTCATTGGGATTTTGACTTAGTCAGCCAAGAAGAAGGGGAGGAAGTAGAATTGGGTGCAGAGGAGTTAAAAAAAGAAGAGAAAAAAATACGCATAAGACAGCAGGGTTGTACAAGACTAAGGTAAAATCACGATGCTTTTCTGAGCCTCCGTGTGTGTGTGTGTGTGTGTGTGTGTGTGTGTGTGTGTGTGTGTGTTTTATAAACTAGCTCTACCTACAATTCTCAAAGAATCACCCTCCTCCAGAAAAATTAAATAACCAGCACCACCACAACAAAATATTTTCAAGCACCTCCAACTTGCATTGCTTTATCAAATAATGCCTTACAAGAATTTAACAACTTCAGTGGAAACAAAAAACCAACTGAGACAATAAATCTAATAGATGCATTTTAATACGGCCGTACATTATTTCGTTTAAAAAAATGCTTGCTTTGAAAAATAAAAATACTTCCCTAACTTTTATATTCTCTTCTTACAAGTGTGGGCTCTGGAAAGAAAAAAAAAAGTAGAAAATGATTTTAAAAAGTCTAACTCCAACGTCCCAGATCCTCATTAACTGGAATCGAATAAAAACAAATAAGGATATGTTTTCCAAAGCCCCGGAAACTGGCAAGTGGCGTTAGCCCAGTAGTTTATGGAATTCACTCTAGGTACAGAGAGGCAGAGATCAAATATGAGGAAAGTTAGGGCAAGTTTCTCAATTATCTTCTTCCAAAAATAAGGGGGAGGGGGGAAAAGAAAGAAAATATAGGAAAAGCAAATAATCTTTCCTCTTATACCCGAGCTACTAAAAAGCAAAGGGACAGGCCACTGTGTCAGGAAGACCCACTTCTTAGGACATCAACACAATCACATCTGGGTGGACCAAGGCCATTCTCTGTTGCCATCACACTCTGAGCTCAAATCACAGAGAAACGCTCAAAGAAGGACATATGTCCCCTGTACCTGCTTGACTTAAAGACCAAGCATGTAAGATCTCTTGCCAGCTAAACTGACTTGTGCTCTTTCAGCTACAGAAATGCAGCATGGATGTGGACAGTGTCCAACTGCCTGTATCCAGAGTCCACTGCATAAGGAGAGTTCTGGAAAGGGCCAATCCTAAATCTTCTACGTCCTGTGACCCAGAAGAAAGAGTGAAGATAAGAAAGTGAACTGGGAAGGTTCCCCAACATAGCCATCCCAACTGGTGGTCTCCTCGTCTCAACCCATAGTAAAAAAGAAAGAAATATATATATATATATATATATATATATATATATATATATATATATATATATTTCAACTCTTGCAACCATGCCTGCCTAATGTTTTAAAAAAATGTTTTGTAGAGATGGAGTCTTGCTATGTTGCCCAGGCTGGTCTCAAATTCCTGGCCTCAAGCTATCCTCCTGCCTTGGCCTCCCAAAGTGCTGGGATTCTAAGTGTGAGTCACCACAACCTGTTTTTTGACATTTTAGTAGTGGCCATTCTGACTGGGGTAAAGTGGTATCTCACTGTGGCTTTAATTTACATTATATTTAATTTACATGATAATCAATGATGTTAATCATTTTCTCATATATGTATTAGCTTTTGTATATATTCTTTTGAAAAAATGTCTGCTCATGTTTACCCACTGGAAAAATAAAATCTTAAGCATGACCTCTATATAGAATACACAAAATAAATTTAGAGAAATAGCTCATGTCATAATTACATGTCAAAATTTTAGGAAAAATGAACTATTTGAGGCTTATATTAAGCCTGTTTTCAACTTCTTAAAAATATATACCTAAAAGTGGAATTTTCTAGGTCATAAAGTAGTACTACATTTAATTTATGGAGGTGTGGACAGACCATTTTCTACAAGGCTGCAGCCACAAAAAGGAACAAAGCACTAACACGTGCTACAACATAGATGAACCTTAAGAACATGATATTCTGTGCATAAAGCCAGAAACAGACAGGCAACACATCATATGATTCGTGGATATGAAATGTCCATGATAGGCAAACCCACAGAGACAGAAAGCAGAGTAGTGTTTGCCAGGGGCTGGAGACAGGAAAAATGAGAAGTGACTGATAGTGGGTACAGGGTCTTCTTTTGGGCTGATGAAATGTTCTGGAAGTAGATAGAGTTGATGGTTGCATAACATTGTGAATGCACAAATGCCACTAATAGTACATTTTATGTTATGTGTACTTTATGCCAGTCACAAAATTATAATAAATAGGAGAATAAATAGGGCAATAAACATACTGGATGACAGCCAGAAGCTATGAATGAATATTTTATTTCATTGCAGCTTGGGACAGCTGTAAATAAGAATACAACTTGTGGCAATCTTGCAACACACTAATATATAAGTATATATATATTTCCTTTCTCAAGAGGAGGATGTCATTTAAAGAAGAACTTCCAGTAATATCTATTAACATCTAATGTGCACCTTTTCTTCAGCACCATCTGTATTTTAAGGTTATTAAAGGTATACACAGCATGGAAGTTCACCAGTTATTAGAGTAGGGCTAAATTTTCAGAATAAATCAAGATGTGTGTGTGTGTGTGTGTGTGTGTGTGTGTGTGTCCTGAAAGATAGTGAAATAGAATAGCAACAGACTACATATATTTCTGCCACCATAAACTTCATATTACTGTGATGGCCATGACCACACTTCAAATAAATAAAATATATAATATATGATGTATATTTAAGTGTTAAGAAGTAAAATAAAGCAAAGGAGTCAAACATGCCTTTGAAAATTAAAACTTCTTTGAGGATTGCATAGCTCTAAATCACTGCTTGATATACAAAGAGTAAGTTACTAATATGTATCCCTTTAAAACCTAGAAACAAAGCAAGTGCCCATCAATCCATGAGTGGATTAATAAAATGTGATATATGCATACCATGGAGTTCTACTCAGCCACAAAAGCAATAGTGATCTAGCACCTCTTGTATTATCCTGGATGGAGCTGGAGCCCATCTACTAAGTGAAGTATCACAAGAATGGAAAAATAAGCTCCACATGTACTCACCATCAAAGTGGTGTTAATTGATCAACACTCATGTGCACATATGAGAAGTAACATTCATTAGGTGCCAGGCAGGTGGGAGGGGGAGGAGGGGAGGAGTATATTCACACCTAATGGGTGCGGTGTGTGCTGTCTTGGGGATGGGCACTCTTGTAGCTCTGACTCAGATGGGGAAAAGGCAATATGTGTAACCTAAACATTTGTACTCCCATAATATTCTGAAATAAAAATAAATAAATAAATAAATACAATAAAACCTACAGAATAAAAGCATACCATTAAACATGTGTGTCTGCAAGTTATCAACCTGATTGCCTTTCAAACAAACCGCATAATGCAGTGTACCCTGAAAATAATTCACGGAAGAAAGCTAGAATCAGAAAAAAAAACACATAGCTTTGCAGCTTTCTTAAAAATCTCTGGGGAAAATCACTGTAAGGCTTTTCAGTTTGAAATTAGCAATCAGGTCAGAATGCCCCTAAAGCACACCACCCACATGCATTCTGTTAATCGTTTCTCTCTGATTTTTAAAATGTACCATCTCCCTTGTGTCCCATGAAGCGGCATTCAGAAACGCCTGCTTGGACGCTGAAACACCCCGAACGTGGAAGAGCGCATAGTTCCGTGAGGCTGGAGAGACAATCTGAGTATAATTGTGAACGCTTACAGGAAGCTTTCACCAGTCTTTTGCCAAAGTATACGGCAATGATAACCTGGAACAAGAAGCACTAACTTACAAGCTGTTATCTTTTACAATTAAATATCTACATACAAAATTTATTGAACAGAGCCTTCTGAGCCGAAACTATGCTCATCCATCTCTATATATATTTTTCATCTCTCTATCATTCTATGTCTGTGTCTGTGCATTTAACATCTATGTTGTGTGTGGCATGTGTGTATATGCATAATTAACTTTTAAAAAAATCCTGGCACACAATTATTAAATGCATTTTTGTAACAAACACTTTTTATGAGAAAAGCATTGCTTCGTTCAGGTAGTATTTACCAGAACTGAAATCCTAAAACCTCACTACATACGTAGCAATATCTTTCTAATTTTATGGAAAAATGTCCTAAAGTCTAATTGTGCTTAATATGCTGAGGTTCACACAAATTTAGTGAATAGTGGCACCCATATGTGTGTGGTGGCAAAGTCCAAGTCGGTAACCTAACCTCTTTAAGTGACCTCATTTCTTTTTCATAGATATTATGATCATATTTCTCACCTTATATCTTTGATCTAAAATGTTAGAAACAGGATATTCTTCCTCTAATTTCACATATAGGAGTGTTAATACAGTATAATGTTATAATATTTATTGACTATATATAAAGTTAAAATATGATTAAAGTATAAAATATTATTATATAACTATATGAATATATTACGATATATTATGTATACTATGATTGATATATAATATATAATTATCGTGATTATAAAGATATGATTATAACACAATACATATAATTTAAGATATTTTTATATATTCAAAGTAATTTCAGTGTGCTTAACCAATACAAATTTAATGGATATTTCCACCTACTCTTTAATTCTAAAGGCCAATATATTTTACAAGTGGGTAATTATTGGATAAACTTCCTTTAGTTATTGCACTAAAGGGTTTAATGAAGAGTTTGCAATAATTATGTCTCCATGCTGTTTTCTTTTTGCTTTTATTATATATAATCAATAAATAATCCTACTTAGGCAGCTTATTCCCCCAGATAAAGCTGGATTTGATTAATTAATTGCTGAGAACTGGACATCATGTCCCTGGAGTATACATGCGATCTAAATTGAATTAACCAACTGACTCCTGTTTCTCTAATCTTTAAAAGAGTCACATTTGGAATCCTATTAACTTTATTATTGTATTTGTTTTATCTTAGCTTCTTTTCTACTAAATATTCATTATATATTGAAACATTATTTCTTATAGGGAAATAAGCATGGATTTAAAAAATGTATGGTTTAAAATACTATTTCTGCAGAAAAACATAAATATGTAAAAATAAAGAATGACTTCATGTAAAATAAGAGGAATAATTTTTCATCTATTAAAATCTACTTAGTCTGAGCAGCCAAGTTGGGTATCATAGCTTGGGTGTATAGTTTTTTATTTAAAAAATACGTATAAGTAAAATTTCAAAACATCTATCTTCAGAATCTCAAATCAGATTTTGGTTTCTCTAATAATAACAGTATTTTTGACAGTGAAAATGCTAAATGAAGTTATATTAAACATTTATATGGCTAGAGAGCACCTAATAAAATTGTAGCATTCTAAAAAGTTCACAGTGATAAAGAAATGAATCAGGCCGGGCGCGGTGGCTCACGCCTGTAATCCTAGCTCTGGGAGGCCGAGGCGGGTGGATCGCTCGAGGTCAGGAGTTCGAGACCAGCCTGAGCAAGAGTGAGACCCCGTCTCTACTAAAAATAGAAAGAAATTATCTGGCCAACTAAAAATATATATACAAAAAAAATTAGCCGGGCATGGTGGCTCATGCCTGTAGTCCCAGCTACTAGGGAGGCTGAGGCAGTAGGATCGCTTAAGCCCAGGAGTCTGAGGTTGCTGTGAGCTAGGCTGATGCCACGGCACTCACTCTAGCCAGGGCAACAAAGTGACACTCTGTCTCAAAAAAAAAAAAAAAAAAGAAATGAATCATTAAGCCCTGTGTTATGAATTATCTATTGCTCACGTTTATCTGAGACTCTAAACTTGCAAGAGATATAAACATAAGCTGTTGCTTTGCTATATTTGCCTCAATATTTTATAAAACATGGATGGCTGATAATCAATAATAAAAAGAAGTTCTGGTTACAAATTATAATTTTATTCTTTCTGTGAGAAATGTAAATGAATAAGCATATGATCTGGTGAGAGCAATAGAAACCATAAAGTAATTATAAACCTCTGTAAAAACTGCATTAATTTTTAAATGGCAGAACATGGGATTCAACAGCACAACAAAGCATTTACGGAACAACTGTTATACTCAAGGAAGTCCAGTAACTGCTAAAAATAAAAGGAATTAGACATGTTAGAACAGTGCACTCAGTCTAGTTAAGGAAACTTTTATTCAACAGCATATTTAATATAATGTTACAGTTTGTTTAACGCGCATGTTTGTGCTAGTATGTGCAGGATCCTAAGGTATGGGACAGAAAGGGCTTAGGGAAAGTGTGCACAGCACACAGTCACTGAATAGTGAGGTCTGAACTAACTGAGACTTCAAAGAAGCACAGGGCTTTACCAGGCAGAGTAAACAAACCTAGAAAGGGGAGCCTTAAGAATAAAAAGAAATGCTTTCAACTTTTCCCCATTCAGTATAACACTGGCTGTGAGTTTGTCATACATGGCTTTTATAATTTTGAGATCTGTTGCTTACATGCCTGGTTTATTGAGGGTTTTCATCATGAAAGGGTACTGAATTTTGTCAAATGTTTTCTCTGCATCGATTGAGATGATCACATGATCTTCTGTGTATGTGGTGAATCAGGTTTATCGATTTACATATGTTGAACCATCCTTACATTACTAAGATACAGTCCACTTGGTCATGGTGGATTATTTTTTTTATATGCTGTTGAATTCAATTTACTGGTATTTTACTGAGGATTTTTGCATGTATATTCATAAGCAATACTGGTCTATAGTTTTCTTTTTCTGTGTGTGTCCTTTCCTGGCTTTGGTATAAGGTGATACTGGCTTCATAGAAAGAGTTGGAGAAGATACCCTCCTTCTCAATGTTATGGAATAATTACTGCAGAATAGGAAACAATTCTTTTTTGTACATCTGGTAAAATTTGACTGTGCATCCATCTGGTCTGGGGCTTTTATTTGTTGGAAGATTTTTTATTGCTGCTTCAATCTCATTGCTCATTATTGGTCTGTTCAGGAGTGCTACTTCTTCCTGATTGAAACTTGGGAGGTTGTGTGTTGTCAGAAATTTTTGAGTTTATGTGTATACAGATTTTCATAGTATTCACAGATGATATTTTGTGTTTCTGTGGTATCAGTTGTGATAGCTCTTTTTTCATTTCAGATTGAGCTTATTTGGGTCCTTTCTCTTCTATTTCTGGTTAATCTGGCAAAAGATTTACCAATTTTGTTTATTTTTTCAAAGAACCACCTTTTTGTTCTGTTGATCTTCTGTATGATTTTCTTGTTTTCAATTTCATTAAGTTTTGCTCTGACATTAATTATTTCTTTTCTTCTGCTGGCTTTCGATTTGGTTTGCTCTTCCTTTTCTAGTTCCTTGAGATGTGTCATTAGATTGTCAATTTGCAATCTTTCTGTCTTTCTGATGTTGGCATTTAAGGCTACGTATTTTCCCCTTAGCACTGCTTTTGCTTTATCCCATAGACTTAGATAGCTTGTGTCCCCTTTGTTATTCAGTTCAAGGAATCTTTTAATTTCCATCTTAATCTCATCATTGACATAATAATTATTCAGCAGCAGGTTGTTTAATTTCGATGACTTTGTGTAGAATTGAGTGTCTTGGAGTTGGTTTCTAGTTTCATCCCACTGTGGTCTCAGAAGATACATGGTATAATTTCTATTTTTTTGAATTTGCTGAGCCATGTTTTCTAGCCTAAGACCTGATCAGTCTTGGAGAATGATTCATGTGTTGATGAAGGGAATGTATATTCAGTAGTTCTGGGGTAAAATGGAAGAAGAAAATGATGCCCACTGTCACCACTTCTATGCGACATAGTGCTAAAAACCCTAGCCAGAGCAATCAGGCAAGAGAAAGAAATTAAGCGTATCCAAATTGGGAAAGAGGAGGTCAAACAATCAGGTTTTGTAGATGATGTGATCTAATATCTAGAAAACCCCAAAGATTCCACCAAGAGACTCCTGGAATTGATAAATAAATTCAGCAAAGTCTCAGGTTACAAAATCAATATACGCAAAGCAGCAGTATTCGTATATACCAGTATTAGTCAAGCGGAGAGTCAAATCAAATAGCAAATTCCACTCACAATTGCTACAAAGGAAATAAAATACCTAGGAATGTTCTAAACAAAGGAGGTGAAAGATCTCACAAAAAAAACTATTAAACACAGACAAAAGAAATTGCAGATGTGGGAAAACATCTCATGTTTACAGATTTAGAGAATCAACATTGTTAAAACGTCCATACCACCCAAAGTGATCTACAGATTCAATGCAATCCCCATCAAAATACCAATGTCATATTTCATAGATCTAGGAAAAATAATTCTACACTTCATGTGGAACCAGAAAAGAGCCCAAAAAGCCAAATCAATCTTAAGCAAAAGGAACAAATTGGGAGGCATCACATTACCAGACTTCAAGCTATACTACATCGCTATAGTAATGAAAACAGCATGGTACTGGCACAAGAACAGAGACATAGACCAATGGAAAGGGACTGAGAACCCAGATATAAAATCACCCTTTTATAGTCATCTGATCTTTGACAAAGCAGACAACAATATATACTGGAAAAAGAATCCCTTTTCAATAAATGGTGCTGGGAAAATTGGAGAGCCACATGCAGAAGAATGAAACCAGATCCATCTCTCTCACCACTCACAAAAATTAATTCATGATGGATAAAGATTTATATGTGAAGCATGAAACCATAAGAATTCTAGAAGAAAATGTTAGAAAAACTCCTCTAGATACTGGCCTAGCCAAAGAATTTATGAAGAAAACCCAGTGGCAATCTAAGCAATAACAAAAATAAATAAATGGGATTTGATTAAATTAAAAAGCTTCTGCACATCCAAAGAAATAATTAGCAGAGCACGTAGACAACCTACAGAATGGGAGAAAATATTCACAAGGTATACATCTGATAAATGACTAATAATCAGAATCTACATCTAACTCAAGCAAATCAGCAAGAAAAAAAATCAAAGAACATCATTAAAAAGTGGGCAAAAGACATGAACAGAAACTTTTTAAAAGAAGACAGACTAATGGCTCAGAAACATATGAAAAACTGCTCAACATCTCTAATCATCAGGGAAATGCAAATCAAAACCACAATGAGGTATCACTTAAGGTCAATGAGAATGGCCTTTATCAAAAAGTCTCAAAACAACAAACGCTGGTGTGCATGCAGAGAGATAGGAACACTCATACATTGCTGGTGGGACCGCGAACTAGTACAACCTCTGTGGAAAGTAGTATGGAGATACCTCAAAGAACTAAACATGGAACTACCATTTGATCCAGCAATCCCACTACTTGGGTATCTACCCATAGGAAAAAAAGACATTCTATAAAAAAGACACATGCACTTGAATGTTTATAGGAGCATAATTCACAGTTGCAAAGATGTGAAAACAACCCCACTGCCCATCAATCCATGAGTGGATTAATAAAATGTAGTATATGTATACCATGGAGTACTACTCAGCCATGAGGAAGGATAATTTAATGCATTTTGTAACAATTTGGATGGTTCTGGAGACCACTATCCTAAGTGAGGTATCTATAGAATGAATAAACAAACACCACGTATACTGGCTATTAAATTTGAACTAACTGATGAGCACACACCACGTCGTGGGAAGTAAAATCACAAAGGAAATCAAGCAGGGGAAGTGGGGTGGTGGGGATGGGTGAAAACCTATCTGACAGGCACAGTGAACATCATCTGGGTGACGGGCACACTTTTAACCCTGACTCGAGCATTACAAAAGTAATCCATGTAACCAAAAACATTTGTACCCCCATAATTCTTTGAAATTTAAAAAAAGAATACCAAGGAGCCTAAAACTTAAAAAAAGAGTTCATAAGAGAACAGAGATTTTTAAGTAATAAGGAAGAAATTAAAACAAAAATTTATTTTTTGTTCCTAGATAATTTCCAGGAATTATGAAATTTTAAATTGGGAACAAGTTTCTATAAAATTACAGCAATCAGAAAACAAGTTATTATTGCAGGAATTTAACATAGGATAAAAAATTATTTTTTAAATATAGAGAATATAAGACGTAGAATAAGTTGGACCTCTTTAAATATAAAATAAAGGACATCATGCAATGTTCTCCAAACTAGAAAAGTTATAGAAAATGTGGTAAAATGACACTAAAAAATAATGGAAGAGCAGGTACGGGAAGTTAAATATCTGGCAGAGAAAAACAAGTACAAATAATAGTAATGAAAGATGAGGGAAAAAATCTTTCTATGTCCTGAAGAATATTGAAATTGTTAGATTGAGGTTTTAGAAAGAAAGTGGGGGAAAGAGAAAGAGGAGAGAGAGAGAGAGAGAGAGAGAGAGAGAGAGAGAAAAGCATGAAGCAGGGAGGGAAGCAGGAAGACCTTTGCAAATACTAATTATTATACATAAATATATTGAGGACTTCAAGAACCGAAGGAACATCTAAAAATCAACAGATAAGAGTGAAAAAAGAATTACTGTTAGAGAAAACTACCAGTATCTTTAGAGTAGGCAAGAAGACAGATATGCATTATCTTCACAATTTCAGAAAATCTTTTTTTAGCTTAGAATTTTATATACAATGAAGGACAAGTCAAAATACAGAAATAGTGTCTAAAAGTTTACTGCCTACACCTGTTTATGATTCAATTTTCTTCAATCACCTACCTTTATCAAAATGATATTTTCTTCCTCAGAGTTCTAACAATTGCGAATCAGGTTTTTATAGGTTCATCTATCTAACCATAATATGGTTGCTCCTGGCTTTGGTTTTAAAAATAACCTATAAAATGTGAAAGAAGCTTGCACATGTATTTACAGAATACTATAAAAATGGCACAAACCTGAAAAACTTAAAAATAATATATTTATTCCCACCAAAGGTGAAAAATGCTAATCTTCAGTTTTTATATTGTAAAGAGAAGTGAATGAGGTCTAAAATAGTTAAATCAGCAATTAAAATTTTAATTGTATTACTTAATGTTAGAAAAGTCACCATGAGAAAAAAGAAAACCAGTAACAGAGTGTTATAGTTTTCTTATATGTTTTAAATATTTAAACTTTTT
Organism: Lemur catta; assembly: GCF_020740605.2. Classification (NCBI taxonomy): domain Eukaryota; kingdom Metazoa; phylum Chordata; class Mammalia; order Primates; family Lemuridae; genus Lemur; species Lemur catta. Next base: position 70,659,763 of record NC_059155.1, read on the forward strand.
ACATGTAATGCTAACATAATTTTTAAAACCTGCTTTCAAATGTCTTATCCCAATTTATGACTGTCGTTTCCTTTCTTTCACGACATATTTGAAAAGTTCTTAATGTTAACCTATAAGTTATCCATATTTTCCTTTATGATTAGTACTTTCAGTGTTTTTTTTTTTAAATTTTGTTCAAAGAAAGAACTAATATAACTGTCCACCATTTTTTAATTATTATGGGTACATAATAGTTGTATAAATTTATGGAGACATGATGTTCTGATACAGGCATACAATGTGTGTTAATCAAATTGGGGTAACTGGGGTGTCCATCACCTCATGCATTTATCCTTTCTTTGTGTTAGGAACATTCCAATTCCACTTTTTTAGTCATTTTGTTAATGGGTGCATAAATATAGCATCTATCATTTTTGACAGCAAGGACTCCTTTTCAATTTAATTATAATAGTCAAAATTAGGCCGGGCGCGGTGGCTCACGCCTGTAATCCTAGCTCTGGGAGGCCGAGGCGGGTGGATCGCTCGAGGTCAGGAGTTCGAGACCAGCCTGAGCAAGAGTGAGACCCCGTCTCTACCAAAAATAGAAAGAAATTATCTGGCCAACTAAAAATATATATACAAAAAAATTAGCCGGGCATGGTGGCTCATGCCTGTAGTCCCAGCTACTCGGGAGGCTGAGGCAGTAGGATCGCTTAAGCCCAGGAGTCTGAGGTTGCTGTGAGCTAGGCTGATGCCACGGCACTCACTCTAGCCCGGGCAACAAAGTGAGACTCTGTCTCAAAAAAAAAAATAATAATAATTATAATAGTCAAAATTGGAAAAAGTGCAAGATGGATTACATATATTTATCTATTATATAAATTGTAATATCACATATGTCATGTATATAAAATGAATGTGAGGAAAAATAAATATTCTGATATTTGTATCATGTAACTTTTCTGGAATAAACATCTATGATTTCCACAGTACAAAAAAAATGCTAAAGATTAAATTATGGAAATAAACACATAAAAAATGCAAACTATTTCCCATGATATTATTCCATTATGGGTACTAGAAACCCTACCACATCAACTGAGTTTGATGGACTCTAAACTGATTTACAACCTCACCCTTCCCACTTGGTATAGGAACTCACCTTATCCACTTATAAAGTTTACACAGAAATAATTCTAAGCTGCTTTGGAAGTAAGACCAAACTTCTGGGTCCAGAAAATTTTACAGAGAGGAAAGTAAAAACATACAAGATAGCTGTTTTGAGAGTAAAAAGCAAACCACATGGCACATAATATTTTCTTAGAAACATTAAAAAAAAATAAAGAGGGAGAAAATCTCCTACCACCTGGTATAAAGTTCCATATGCTATATTTTCAGAAAAATAACCATAAAATTTAATGATAGTCAGCAACTAACCCAACTTTTACAAAGTCAATAAAAAGTTCCATAAGTTAATGATTTGGAATTTAAAAGGTGTTTAATGAAGAGACATCCCTCATTTTTATGAATTTTTTGGATTCTAAAGAATTCATCAAATACATCTGCAATGATATTAAATTAACTGGGGGAATAGTTTAACAAAAGTGAAAGCAATCACTTTCTTATACACTAAATCTGACAGTCTCCCTTATGATAGAATATTTAAATTTCACAAAAATGTATTGTCAATATATTTTCTCCATTTTATTTATGCTACATTTATACCTACATTATGCAATTCTTAAATCAATGTTCAGAAGAGAGTAAGTTGGCAGTCATTTAAAACGAAATGTAAGACTTTTTCCCCTAAATTCTCCAAACCTGTCAGAATACTACTACAATACTTGCAAATATTTAAAGGGAAGAAAAAAGTGTATGGCTTAGTAACCTAACGGACATGTTTATGGATGGCCACTGGTTGGTTGGAAGTTCATGCAGAATAATAAATTTCTCATTAGAAACTACTCTGAGGCAACCAATAGAGTAACAAGCACAAGAGTATTAGTAAAAGCACAAATAATTATTGAAAAGCAGTACTTTTCCTTCAGTGAAATTTATTATTACAACAATGCCTGAAATCCACCTTCCTTTGTAATAAACATGATGTTGGCTTTCCAGCATGGCTTTGGGAAAGTAAGAATTAATCGCTTTTTGTCACTATGCAACCTTAAAATAAAAGCAGCAAAATCAATTTTAATTTATTGCAGACCTAAGACTTCCCTTAAAAGCTAGACACCTTTCCTGTGCTTTGGATGACAAGCATAATAGCATAGTTTTCTTTAATTAATAGAGCTACTATCCTCAACCAATCAGTGGGCTTCCTTGGTCAGGTATAATTTATGTCCTATATTGCATTTTTCTCTCACTTTAGTTAAGTCCTGTTTCTTTCCAGGATGTGCCGTAGCATTTGTATCATAGTTCTTATTCAGAATATTGTAATTCTCTGTATATCCTCAGTCTATTGGCAGATTCTACCAATCTAATTTTTCCTTGAAGTATTTCTTTTTTGTCAGTAGTTCTACTTTGAAAACTCAATTATACAACTGGGAGATATAATGCTCAAATGCAAACACTGAAGTGGATGAACTTCTTCCACCGTTTATTTTTTCAAAAGTTAATGAAACTTAATGGAGTTTTTTTGTTTTAACAAACGAAACTTAATATTGTCTTTAAAATACAACTTAGAAATGAATATGGTACTATACTCAAGTAAATAAAAATTATAAATAATATATCATGATTTCAGAATTGTGTTTTCCTACTTGTGTATGTATTTTATTATGCTAGCCCACATACTTAAAATTCCATAGATAATTTTTAAAAACTTCAATGCATCGAGTAATTTTCAGTGCATTAAAAATACACCACTCAACCTGAGATTTAGTATCTGTATTGCAATGTATATATAAAGATATCAAATCTCCTCCAGTTTATGTATTAATTTAATATAATCAAAATCAAAGCTAGGCCTCTGTGAAAAAAATGATGTTGATAACAAACTATAATGGAAACAACAAGTTCTAAGATTTGGCAATACAATCTTGAAAGATAAAAGTTTGGCGAACTTACACCTCCAGCTACTTGGTGCCATCATTAAAGCAGTGTGTTTCAGACAGAGAGAGACACACAGATTGATGGGAGAAAGTGGACTGTTGAGAAACGGATGCAGATGTATATTGTAACTGGATTCATGACAAAGGCAGGACCATAGAGAGAAAGTAAGAGAGAGACTTTGACTATAGAAAAAATATATATTGATGTCTACCCCACTTTATGCACAAAAGTCAATTTCAATTATATTGTAGATCTCACTTGAAATGTAACACAAAGAGGCATCAGTGTGACTTTGACAATTTTCAACTATTGATAGTAAAAGGCAATCAGAGAGTTGCATTCCAGCCAAAATCATGTTGAATTTCCCTCTATCTCCCTCAAACAATTATTTTTATATATTATATTTTAGAATTTTTACTTACTTTGTTAATTAAAAATGTCACCGATGTGTATGAGTGCATTGTAACATTGTGTTAAATAATAGTTGATATTTGTCCTTGATATGTTTCCAAAATTTTTTCTATGTTATATGATTAATTTGTAGGTTACAAGCAGAATGACAATTTTATGTGTTTTGTCTGGAGTAAAAGAAGAGAGAGCATTTCATCTAGAGCAATAATCATTATGAGAAAAAGCACTTTCACTTATTAATAAACTCCTCATTTGACACTCAAATTTATTTATTTAAAGTGATTGTGTTTTTTAAAAGAGTATTCTGCCCTATTTTAGGAAACGATGAGAAACAAACAGGATAGAATTTCCCAATAAATGAGTACATGAACATACCCATAAACCTGAATAAATGTTTTGCTACTTTAGTTGCCTTGAGAATGTAACTACGTTAACAAATATTCATAAGAATGGAATGTTTTGAAGTATAAGTGGATTTCAATTGTCTATGGTTGTATTATTTCAAAAATATTTAGAAATGAAAATTCAAAGGATGTATTACAATGCAGAATAGGCTCAGCTATAGAGTATTAGAATTCTGAAGAGTTGACTTGGGGAAATATAGGAGTCTACATAAAGAGCTAAAACGCTGAAATATAAATGAATGATTAAGAAATTTTCTTACATAATTCTGATTAAAATTCAGGAAGGACATAGAATTGTATTAAAGGCAAGATCTAAAGGACCTATACTGGAAATGTCAAAAACACTATTTTTTTAGGTTCAAGAAGATAGAATGCAAAAATTCCCACCAAGACTGAGAGCAAAAAATCACTTTCTATAGTCATTCAAAATATATAAAATGAAGGAAAAAAAGCAGCAAGGTAAAAATAGGACAAAATGGAAAGTTTGAATGAAATACAGACAAAAATATCCTGCTGTGTGCTTTGTGTAAACAAGAGACATATTTAAAGCTTAAGCATAAAAAACATTCATATAAAAATAGCAGAGAGGCAATGACTAAAGAAAGTAAAATGGGTGTATCTATATTAATATCAGATAAACCATGTGAAGATAATGAATTTACTGTGTAATGATACACAATGGTGTTGTGCGTGTAATCTAAATTTACATGCACCAAATAATATAGCTACAGAATATGTGGGAAAAAAGATCTGCCTGAACACAAAGACAAAGAAATCTCTCATTTATTGAAAGAAGAGTTGTAAAACAGAAAAAAAATTAAACAGCATAATTAACAACCTCTATGTAATTGATAAGTCTAAAACCACAAACACAATTCTTTGCTAGCAGAAAGATGGAATTTTAAAAATCGACATGACTTAGGCCAGAAATCAAGTCTCAATAGATGCCTGAATACAAGTATATTACAGACCATATTTTGTAAGAAAAAGTGTCACTGAATTAGAAATATATATAAATTTGAATGAATGACTGAGATATGAAATAGTAACATCTGCCTGGATTTTTAAAACATAATTCCAAAATAAGATGGATCTCATAAAAAATTAAAATGGAAATTTAAAAAATATATAGAAATGAACAATTAAAAAAAAACTACATTAAAACTTGTTTCACGTACATTGAGGGAAAATTGTGATACTCAGAATAAAACAGATAATTAAGAAGTTCTGAAAATCAATTTCTTAAGCCCACAACTTAAGAAGTTGAGAAAGCTAAGAGGAAGAAATGCAAATTAAAAACAAAATGAGTAACAGACTTAAGAGCCTCATTTAATTAAAATGAAATGAAAATATAGAGAGAACATCAACTATACCACAAATTGGTTCTGTGAAAAGAGGTGCACATAAAAATGCCATCTGTTCAGAAGAATTAAGTATGAGGGAAGGAAAATGAACAGACAATGCAAAAACAAATGGATGAATTAAAAGGAGGAAAAAAACCCACAAGATATAGTGTGAAGCTTCTTTAAAATTATAGTGCTATAACTAACGTTACACTGATGAGTATGGAAATAGATGATATGGATCCTTGGAAGGTAGTAAAATTGCTCAAGAAGAAACAGAAAGCCTCCATAGACCTATAATAAGGAGAGGAATAAATCAGTGAATAAATTCACCCCCTCACACATTATTGCTGAGAGAAATGAACCCTGTCGTGTTTTGAAACCGTAACTGGCTTTGCTCATCTCAGAGGAGAAGGTGAGTATTTCCCATAACTGTCTCCTGAGGTCTCGCCCCTACTGTTTCTCTGACATCTTTTATCACAATCACCCTTTTCTTACTTCGCTCCAACCACACTGAACTTCTACGTGACCCTGCCTCACGGCTTGTTTTTTAATCTACTATGTATTCTTTTTTAATATTTTATTTTTTAATTGACAAAAATAGTTCTGATGTACAAAGGGATGTTTTGAGATGTGGATACATTGTGAAATAATTAAATCAAGAGAATTAACATCTCTGTCACCTCAGACACTTTGCATTTTTTGTGGTTAGGACTGTGACACTAGATAGTTCCTCTGCTGTGAATATACACTCTACAGATATCCTTGACTTCCCTCTTCAGTCTCTTCTCAAACACCCCTTAATCAATCAATCAGTCATTTCCTTATATCCCAACATAACATTCCTTCTTCAGCATTTCATGCAGCCATTGCACTTGGGTGTTTTGTTTTGTTTTGTTTTGTTTAAGTAAAATTGTAAAGGTTGTAAAAGAACAACCAGTGCAAGCTGTGTATGTCTTTGGGCTAGGAAGGGATGTCTAAAATCACAAAAAAGACATAATCCACAAAGGAGAATGTTAATGCATCGGTTTCAAAACATTAGGATTACACACCTTTTAGCGCTGAGAGAATGCTTAAATATCAAGAATTTCCAAAATATTTAAAGAGATATTATGTTCAATGCATGCAACAAGAGAATGATTTTATACATCTAGATCATGTGATTAAAAAAGTAAAAATTAGTAGGAAAAGCTAAAGGACCCCATACAAAAATAGCTAAATGATATTAATGAATACATCATAGAGACCTTTTATAGGGGAGCTGAACATTCTCTTACTGTAACAATATTTGACTAAAATTGTCAATCACTAAATGTACAAAATTTTCACTCTGAAAGCTAACATCTTATTAATATATGGAAATATTTTCCTACATATGTTTGCTGTTTTCTATAAAATACAACTTTTTCATAGATGAAATTAACATTGAAATTTTTCCTGGTTTCTGTCCTACAATTAATTTTCAATTTTCATTCCCAAGAAAAAGGAGAAAACAGTCACCATTTACTATTTTTCAGTTTGGTTCCACATAAAGGGGGAAAGAATTACTCCACCTCTAATTATAAAGGATTTTTTACAGATAGATTCAAATATTTTAAGCAAGTATGTTTTGACATTATTTTTTCCTTGAATAAATAGCATGTGCCTGATTTTAGACTTACCGGACCAGGAAGGGGAAATTGAAAACAAACACCTGCTAGAGGTGGCTGTATACTATATTGCTTCTTCATTTCTGTCCTTTTATCCATATTGCTAGAGTGTTTCAGTGTTATTTTTATCAGAATGACAATTTAGAGAGTTTCCAAAGTTTATTTCTACAGTGATGGGGAATTTGATTTAAAATAAAATTTGTTGTTAATGATCATGCAAAGGCTGTGGTCAGAATTTCATTAATAAACCATTTATATTTGCAGTTGTTGGTGTTGAAGGTATTGATGTGTTCAACAGTTACTTGTGGCAAAACTACATTTCTTTAGGTGCAGCAGTTACAAAGTTAATAAACCTAAACAAACGCTCCTAGATTAAAATTGAAAATAAATACATAATGCTATGTCAGAAGTGGTTTTTAGGAGAGAGTCAATCTTTGAGCATTTCAACAATTTATTTGAGATTCAATAGCTCATTATGACAAAGAAAATGCTCAACAGCACTAAGATGTGGAATGAAAAAGGTTTAAAATATCTTTCTCACTTTTTCATAAACTTATTGAGAAACTATGCTTCACTTTGTATTTGTATATATCAACATTACATATCATGTTAATGTATCATGATTTAATGTTATGCATGTTAATATATTTGTATATACATAATTTTTATATATACACAGTTTATATATGTGTACATTATAAATTTATACCATTACCTTATTAAATTCTCTATTATGGAAATTATTAAAATATAAGTCAACTTGGAAAGGGAAATACCCTATACAAAAGTAGATCATTCACAGATTTAGAAGAAAGTTCAATAAACATTTGGAAAACTGGAAATCACTGATGAGATGCTCGGGTTAAAAAAGAAACAGCAAGTTGGGTCACACATTCTGTAGGAACACTTAGTCTACACTGGCAGGCTTTGAAACGGGGAGTGATCCAACCACAATACTCATTTACAAATACATCTCTCTCTCTTTTTTAAAAATTTAAGACAGAGATTTATCCACTATAAAATTAAAAATTAACTTGCCTGAAATATATGCTATGCAACCAAAAAAAACAGAAGTAAATTACAACATTATAAAGTCACTTAAACATGCTAGATATCTACAGATTTCCAAGCAAGCAGAACACTTAGCTACATCATGATCTCTGATGGTGCCATACATCAATAAGAAATAGGAGTACTTATTCATTAAACGGACATTTAAAAAAATGAAAGCCAGGAACCCAAATTTAGCCTTTTCACAGGATATTCCTATGAAAATTTCCCTTTTAGAACTATACAAACTATGAGCTTTCTTGTCAGCTTGGCAAGTATGTTTTTATTGTGGGTAAAAGTATTCAACACTCATGTTAACTGCACATTTTCTTTTCTCCCTCATCTGATTCCATATTTACCAAATCATCTAGACTCTCATAACAACATAATCTGGTATAAAAGTCACAGCTTCCAGCAAATCTCTGATATTTTTATCTCGGTAAGCTTGCCCTTTGGTTGGATTTTTTTTAGAACATTTGGGAGGAAAGCTTGGTTCGAATTAGCATTTTGGAGCTGAGTCATCTCTGGGTCATGGACTGGATTAAATTTTAAACCTTTACAGCTCTGGACAGTAAAATGTGTAAATTGGTAATATTCTGTGGGTGTTTCAGGCAGTCACCCATGGTGGCAATTTTAATAATCTTCTTATTTTAATCTCAATGGGCAGCAGTGATCGTATAAGTAAAGACAGAAGTCTAAGGAAGAAGTGACAACCACAAAAGTAGAGTTAGAAATCACATATATCCTAGTAGGCAAAAAATACTATGTTAACGCAAATAATGAAACCAGAGAAAGAGAATCATTTAGGTATTTTTAATTAAATTGTGTTAAGGTTCCCAAAACTGATGGAGCAACTGCCTGTGAAATGGTCACTTTTGTAATCACATGTTTAACCTGAATGACTTGCTTCACTATCTTAAAAAGAACACAGAGTGTTCTCTGTATCTTTCTTTCTCTCTCTGTTCTCCGTATCTCTCTCTCTCTCTCTCTCTTTCTCTGTTTCTCTCATAATTGCTCAACTTCACAAAAGCTATTAGAATATTTTACATTTTTCTCTTAAATCTTCTCTATAACAACCTTTCACAGCTTCTTTAAAAAGGAGGATCCGTCTTCATCCAATTTGCAGGAGAGAAAAGTCTATTTTGATTCATGTACCATGCAATGGCCTCTGTGCCGCATAGGGTACATTGAACATGAGATCCAGTCTGATCCACCTCTCATGGCTTAATTCCCATTCTAGGAAACACACACGCCAATTCAGCATGCCTGAATGCCAAGACCCGAATACAAATGCTTCTGCATCAACCAAAAATTCTTCTCAAAACAGCTTTCCCCAATCCGGAGGACTCTCTTCTTGCCTTTCCACAAGGTGCTGCATTTGGGGTGCCCTGTTTCTTTCTCCTGACAGCAGGACTTGATTGAAGAAAGCATCCTCTAAGTCAGAGGTTCCCAACCTTTTTGGCACCAGGGACCAGAATCATGGAAAACAATTTTTCCACAGGCCGGGGAAGGGGGGAATGGTTTCGGGATGATTTAAGTGCATTGCGTTTATTGTGCAGTCAAACCTCTCTGCTGATGATGATCTGTATTTGCAGCCGCTCCCCAGCACTAGCATCCCCGCCTCAGCTCCACCTCAGACCATCGGGTATTAGATTCTCATAAGGAGCAGCAACCTAGACCCCTGGCATGCGCAGTTTACAGTAGGGTTCATGCTCCTGTGAGAATCTAATGCTTCTGCTGATCTGACAGGAGGTGGAGCTCAGGTGGTGACGCAACCGATGGGGAGAGGCTGTAAATACAGGTGAAGCTTCCCTCCCTTGCCACTCACCTCCTGCTGTGTGGTCCAGTCCCTAACAGGCCACAGACTGCTACTTGTCCACGGCCTAGGGGCTGGGGACTGTAGCTCTAAGTCTTCTGCCTTTGTTCTAGCAAACGGAGAAAAGCTTTCCTGCAAAGGCATTCCTTCAATATTTATGATCAGCTCAGGCTAAGGCAACCTTGACTAGATTAAAAAAAAAAAAAAAAAGGAACTATTCCCTTTTGTCTCTCTCTCAGACAATGAATGCTTGCTCCTTTTGCATTAGTTAAAGTGAGAGAAGAAATTCGAATATATTAAATAAATAAGGTCTGCTTTCCTTGTTGGACTATTTTGCCTTCTCTCCCATAGACAGAGAAGTTGATTAAAAGATAAAATGTAACCTTTCCCCAGTATGTACCCATTTAATTTTTGCACCTGATTAAATGTGTGTAACAGTGTCAATAAGGACAATGATGCCTTCAAGGTCTCCACTCTGTTCTTCCAGCTAAATATCACAGGCATCTGTTGCTAACGGTGAGGACACTTGGACTCTAGGATGGGCAGCTGACTGTCTGGGAGAAGGTTCGAGGCATTGCTTACAAATTCACAATGCCACGAGCCATTCGGGAAAGGGAGAATGATCCTTATAACGATAATGACCTCCCATTTTATGAAATCTTACATCCGGAAGCATCATAAAGTGCTTCACAGCTCTGCAGCCACAAATGAATATGAGAATCCTTTCGTGTACAACTAAAATGTGTCAGCTGTCTAACAGAGCACAGCAAACTGACTCAACAATTTAAGGCGGGAACTGAACAAAAACAGTTGAAAGCAAAAATGACTGAGCTGGGCGTGTGAGCTAATTACACAATCCAGAATTGGCCTATGCATTGAGGAGTGAGAGTGATGTTTTCCGGCAAGAAGGGGAAAACTGAGAACCCTAAGGTTCATTGTTTCTCTTCTATTCTCCTGCAGAGTGGTATTCCAGAAGTTTTACGCTTTTAGGAAACCAAAGAGCACATCTTTTGTGGGTGATACTACAACCGTGGATACATAGCATTATACAATGTGTCCAAACCCATAGAACTGAGCAAACCCTAATGTAAACTATAAACTTTGGTTGATAAAGGTGTGTCGTGTAGACTCATCAGCTGTAACAAGCTCATCACCGTGGTAGGCTGATATCAAAACTGGGGCCAGTTATGCCTGCATGGAAACGGGCATATGTGGGAAATCTCTGCAGCTTCTGTTCAATGATGCTGTGAACCTAATACTGCTCTGAAAAATAAAGTCTTACTTAAAAAGTAAGCCCATAATCCGAGAATGTAATGGAGAAATGCACAATGAACAAATAAACCCAAGAAGGTTTTAGACAAGTCTCTCCCCAGAGTCAGCTCAGAGCAAAAATATGATAGAAAAGCCCTCAGTATCAAAAGTCACTGAAAGTTTACCCAACATTTCAACATATTGTTTTAGAATCAAGAAACGAATCAGTCAATCGAGGTCACACCATTCCTAAGAGTAGAGCTGGTATTCAAACCCTGCAGTGCCCACTTTATTCTTTCTTCTGTAGCAAATCACCACGTTATATCCAATGACATAAAATAAATGACCAGAAATAAGCATGGTATATAATCATCACAATATGCAAATAAGGAAGTGTTTCTCCAGGGGAAAGTTAATGCAATCAGAAACAATGTATTTAATTACAATGAGCTATTTATGGATTTTGATGGAGTGCAGCACAACAGACATATCTTACTATCTTAGAACATGAAGATAAATCAATTTACCATATAATGTTACAACTGATGGCTATTTCTTTTTCATTGGTCAAGCAAAAAAAAAATCTACTTACATGGATGCTAAAAGACAAGTATTTCCCTGAAACGCTTAGTGGACGGAACCAGGCCCCACCTTTGCACATTTGCCAGTCACTGAATGTGTACCATGCTGGTTTGTTTTCTATGCTCTCCGAAGAGACATCCTCGTAGGCAATTTAATTCATCTGTTGACAATTAACTTCACAAAACGAACACTTCATTCTGTTGCTGATGTTGATGTTTTTCTTTTGTATGTTTTCTAGGAATTTAGAGTAATTTTGTCATACTGCAAGTGCTGTGAAACGCTGCTTCCTTTAAAATTCATTTTGAATCATGAAAAGTACTTCAAAGCATTTATAAGCTGTGAGATCCTGCGTAAGTTCAGTTCTTGGCATGGTATTGATTATATTACTATTAAAAGGAATGTCCATTTGGTTCTAGCTGTCTATATGTCATCTATCAGCCTGTCATTTTATCTATCATCTTTCTATCTATCACCTATCAATATCCACCGATCAATATATGTATTTATCTACATCCATTTATACCTATCTTCCAGATATATCTTTTATCTACCTATCTAATCTATCATTTATCTATATCTATTAACTGTTTTTGTATATAAATATTTATTATAATGCCAAGACCTTTTGGTTTGCAAAATGCTCCAGCCACATTTTCATATGTGATCCTCAAAACTTAAGAAACAGTTCTCAGATTGTTGATTTTGTAATTATGCCTCTTTAGTGATAAATAAAAAAAAAGTCCTTGCTCTCACTTCTCTGAGTGAAGTCGACTGGCTCCCTGACTGCTCCAGTTCCTACTGCATTTCTCCTTCTCATATTAATCGTTTGTTTGCTTTAATCTCCTTTCTTGCCCGAGATATTTCTTGAAGAAATCCCTCAGGGTGTGTTACTCGAATATTTCGGGTCACGTATGGAGGATACTCAGAACATGTGTGTGATGATCTCATTTTCAATGGTACCTACAAACTGCTAATTTGCATATATTTTTTTCTTTTAATAAATATGGATCCTTCTAAATGACACTCAAACACTCCCTTCTCATAGCAGCAGAATATTCCAGAGACTAATTCTGATCAGTCAGGGTGAACCCTCTACATAGCTTGTCCTTGTCAAGAGATGGAAGAGTATAAATATTGATCAGAAAAAGGGAACTGAAATCGTAGTTGGAAGTACACTTAGGAGATGTCCCTTAAGCTATACCAAAAGTCCACAAGGATATTCAGAGTGTGGCAGTAAGTGACCAGTTCTAAATATGAGACTTATTAAACCAAGCAAAACTTCAGACAAAACAAAATATCCCCCAAAAATTGTGGCATAATCACAAAAGCACCTGGATTGTGGAGACACCACAAGAAAATGATTACAAGGAAAGATTTTAGGATTAACAGTACATAGATAAGAATCAATCTTCCAATCTGGAATATGCAGATAACATTATTACTATCTACGCAGGGCTCTTGTGAAGAATAAATGAGAAAATGCCCACATGGTGCTCAGAGCCCTGCTATGCTGTGCCAAGCTCCACATCCACGTCCAGCGTCATTATTTCAGCAGCGTCAAATTGGCCCCACTTGCTGAGTGCATGCGTTTATATTTCAAATAATTTTTTCTAAGTATATTATTTTTCTTTGCTCCTATTTTGTCCAGATTTTGACAATCAACTCTTACTCTTCATTATCTTAGTTTTGCCTTCATTTTCCAACCCTTTTATCTGATGGGACCACCTTCCAGAAGATTTCCATCATCTGAAACTGCGACTCAGTAAGACCCTTTGTGCAGGTTTCTCCTGCTCATCTTACCCAATTTAGTGGGTCTGTAATCAATAGTGTGTGTGTACATATGTATGTAAGATTGCATATATATGGCCTAACATTTATGTATATTCATAAATAAGTTTTCTTATTGTGTGTATACTTTATATAAATAAATAGATATAAATGTGGTATATACACTACATATGTGTATATATGTATCTATATGTTTTCTATTACTTTTATTTCTTACTCTTTCTTCATTTTATATATGAACAGTATAATATTTTATCCTAATGTGCATGTGCATATATATATACACGCATGTATGCATCACTATATAGAAGTCACTAGATCACCTTTTTTAAAATATAAAAATGAATTGATCCTCTGGAGAAATGCCCACTTGCTAGTCTGTTTCTCCACTCTGCCAGTGTAAACAGCCACCCACAATCATGCAGACCAAGCTCTCCTCTGATTCCTGCAGAGTATATCTTCATCAAGTGTCTCCTTTCATTTTTTTTCAGGCAACGTTTTCCTTTCTTCTGAGAAAGTTTTCATCAAACACAGCCCCCCCACCACCACGCACACTTTAAAGAAAAAAAAAAAGACCTGTAATTGTGAAAAATCTTAACCTATACAAAACTAAACATTTTAATAGATATTTTTAAGATCTTTCCTTTGAGGCAAATGACTAAGACAAATCAGTTGAAAACATTCATTCAGATTCCCCACTAAATTCCAAAAAGAAATACTTGCCTTCTTCTATTCCATAAATTCCATCTCTTTTTGCTGATATGAGATGCAAGAATTCAATAAGAATTGAATATGTATTATAAATGTATGTCCAGTGACATGAGAGATAAATATATATGCGCACACACATATATACATTTATACGCATATGTGCATCTATGATAGTACTTTAAGTATTTGGTCCACTGGTTCTGGCAACTTCCCTTTCAATGTGTCAGTCGTGGTCCAGGCAGGATAACAAAAGTCTCACTTTGTGCTTCACTGGAAGGATTTGACATAGGGGATTGAGTAGACAGATTCTCAAGAGCTGGAAGCACCAAGAGGGATCATCAAGGTAGCAGAGACCATGTTCAAAGGAAGATGCTGCCATCAAGAGTCCTTGGGCTCCTCCGGCAGAGCTCAGAGGAGACAGCCTTGCTGGGCCGTCTGCTGGTGTATTCAAGTGTGTATAATTAGCGCAGTTCTGCGAGTGCTACAGGAAGCTGGAATCTGCTAGCACCAATGACCGAAGGAAGACAGAGTAGCCATACGGAAGATGGGGGCCCTTTCTCTTCCCCTCCTGTCATTCAGATAATACCTGTGACTCCTGTCCAGTAGCACATGTAAGGAAAGCCTGAGGAAGAAGCCCTAGTCTAGCCTCGCAGGTGAATTGAAAGATTGATGAGAAGCTAGGAAGACCTGGTGGCCATTCTCCCATTTGGTGCCAGTCTACCAGCTCATGCCTCCAGGTAGAGCTTCACCTTGTAAATCAGAAAACCTCAGCACGTCAAAGAGGCTACCTCCCTAGGTTGTAATTCACCAGCGCTGGAAACTTGCCTGGAGAGGAGGTGGTGGGAGAAATGAACAAAGACAACACGCATCGAGTAGTAGCCACCAGTAGTCCCAGAAGTCTGGTGCTGCCGGGACATTGCTCTGCCTTGGACTGTAGCAATTTCCCAAAGGAAACACGCAGGACTATTCTTAAAGTCTATGCTCAGATCCCATCTCTCACTGCACCTGCCTACACATTTCATAATTTTGAACACTGGAGTTTGTGAGGGTCCCTGAAACCAAGACAGGTTCATTGCTATTTTTTGCTTTCATTTGCATTGATTTCTTACTTCTCCCTACAGAAAAACAAAATGTTAATGGATTAATAAGAAAGTGAGCCTTTGTTTTTTGGGATGCCACAGGGAAACCAAATCACTCATGCACGTGCACACACACACACACACACACACACACACGCATGCCCGTGCACACGTGCACAAGTAAATCTTTAAAAAGATAGTTTCAAAGCTGCTTTTTATTATTTTGGAGGAATATGAGCATAAATCCTACTAGGAGTCCTTGGATGTATCTAAAATATAACTTTAAAGATACAATGGAAACTTCAAGACAAATTTCACTCTCTCATTAACGAAAGAAACACATTTTGAAATGAGACAGTAGATTTTAATCTGTCTTCTGCTATAGCATTTTGCATAAGAGATGTGTTAATAATAATAATATTCTGGCCAAAGGCAATACAGATTGATTCTTGTCTGGAATGACTGACAGTTTGGATAACCCATATTATCCTCCAAAACTGAACTTTGATACATGCCTTTTCATTGTCTAATTTTGAATTCATGGAACATTAGGTTTGTTTTTCTCCAAAATCTGGCTTCTGAGAAAGATAGTAATGGAGAGATGATTTGGCTAAATGTTTATTAGAGCCTCCAGCTATAAAGACAGAAGTGGTTCTCATGACTGTGTCCCTAAAAGTGCATAAGCCGTCATTTATTGCTGAGGAGAGGTTAAATTTAGTTTGCACACAACGGTTTTGTGAAAATTTGAAGATTTTGAGTCACCCACAAGTTTTTCCTCATTTGCCAATTCTTCTTCCCAACAGTCCATTTCATTTACAAAGCATCACTCCTTACCATCAAAACACAGGATGTTTCTATTAAAAACCTACTTAAAAATTAGCAAAAGAAAAAATGAAATGCAATTATGATCATTTGTTCAATTTCAGAAATCTGTGGTTGCCATCACTAGTGTATTATTTATTATGTCTCTTTGCATTTGATTCTTATTAAATTCTTGCATCTCAGGTCAGCAAAAAGTGATGGAATTTATGGAATATAAGAAGACAAGTATTTCTTTTTGGATTTAGTAGGGAATCTGAATGAATGTTTTCAACTGATTTGTCTTAGTCATTTGCCTCAAAGTAAAGATCTTAAAAATATCTATTAAAATGTTTAGTTTTGTATAGGTTAAGATTTTTCACAATTACAGGTCTTTTTTTTTTTCTTTAAAGTGTGCATGCGGGGGGCTATGTTTGATGAAAACTTTCTCAGAAGAAAGTAGAATGTTGCTTGAAAAAAAATGAAAGGAGAGACTTGATGAAGATGTACTCTGCACGAATCAGAGGAGAGCTTGGTCTACGTGATTGTAGGTGGTTATTTACACTGGCAGAGTGGAGAAACAGACTAGCAAGTGGGCGTTTCTCCAGAGGATCAATTCATTTTTATGTGTTAAAAAAGGCGATTGAGTGACTTCTATATAGAGATCTATACATTCATTTATACATGTATATGCATATATACATGAACCCACATTTATATATGTACATATGCATGTAGTACATATGCATGTATGTGTAGGTCTTTTTCTCCCTAAATTGCACATAAAAGTATTATCTCACATGGATGTTATCCTCCCTTTATGTATGAATTAAATTTTTATGGTACAGCAAATAACAGGAAATAACATGAATGCTATTGTCACCTTGACCTCAAGCACAAAAGCATAAGACATTGCTACAGGAATGATTATCTGCCAAAGAAGTAGAGCTCCCGATGACTAAAAGGCAGATTATATTGAAATGGTACTTTTCTGACATTTATTGCTAACTGGGTCATTTTCTTACAATTAAGGAGTATCCTAAATATGATGTGTTAGGTGAAAATCGTAGCTCGTGACGCTAATTCAAGAGACTGTGAACTTCATGCGACTGGGAAGAGCCCTTGAATTGCACCGAATTAAGAGAAATGACTAAACTGAATTCCCTGCTTTCAGGATTTTCACAGCCAATTGCTGTACTTTGATCTGTGGAACAAAGAGGCTCTACCTCCCGCAGCAGAAACTGAAACCTAGTGTGGACATGAGACAGAAAGGGAGCAATTAAGGTTACTTAATTTGAAGAAGAGCTCCAAGTGCAAAGAACAAAAATTAAGGACCATTATTTCCAACTGGTTTTCGATTGAGAAGAGCGGTATTTGTTTTCAGAGCTGACTGGTCTGCTGCATACATAGAGAAACTTAGAGATGTCTGAGACGTTGAATAAGCGGTTTAAGCATCAGTTGTGTAAAGTTATTTAAACAGGCAATCAAAATTACTTCTGGAATCTACAATTCTCTCTCTTCTCTTCCAGTTTTCTCAGGGCATTACTGCTGGACAGACACACACAAGAATTATGGAACATGGCCATTATACTATTCACAAGACTTGCAACATCACTGTCCCTCTGCAAAGGCACCGATCTAATCATGTATGTGGAAACAACGCAAGTGCCCATCAATGCATGAGTGGATTAATAAAATGTGGTATATGTGTACCATGGAGTTCTACTCAGCTATAAAATAAATGGTGAACTAGCACCTCTTGTGTTATCCTGGATGGAGCCTGGAGCCCATTCTTGTAAGTGAAGTATCACAAGAATGCAAAAACAAACACCACATGTACTCACCCCCAAATTGGTACTAATCGATCAACACTGATGTGCACATACGGAAATAACATTCATTGGAAATCAAGCAGGTGGGAGGGGGGAGGAGGAAATGGGTAAATTCACACCTAACAGGTACAATGCACACTATCTGGGGGATGGGTGTACTTATAACTTTGACTCAAATGGTACAAAAGCAATTTATGTAACCAACATGCTTGCACCCCCATAATATTCCGAAATTTGAAAAAAGAAAATTTCCAAATTGAAAAGTGGGGAAAAAGTTTTTCCACTTAACAGTATATCCTAAGAATTTCCTATAATATTATATCCTATGCACTCATAATGACTACTTTTAATGACATTATGGTATCCTTTGAGGGCATATGTATTTTCTTTAATGATTCTGCAATTTAGATATCTAATAAATGGTGCTTCAATGAGAAAAAATAACTGTCTATGTGTGGCCTTAACATATAAGACATCTGAGCTAATCCCCAGGCGGCAGCTTAGAAGACTCACAGCGTCTGATGGACATGCTTGAAGTTCTGACTTGGGGGGATGGGCGGGACATGGGCAATATATATAACCTGAACTTTTGTACCCCCATAATAAGCTGAAATAAAAAAATAAAAAATAAAAAAATAGGAGTGGAAAATAGGAAAGGCTGAATCTAAACAGAGAAGCTTTGTGAAGGCACACCGGGCCAGCAGTCCAGAAACAGCGTGTGTAGTAAAAATGTCAATTCTTTCATTTTTCTTCACTTTTCATCCCACCTGCCCCAGACCCTTCTGTAGTTGGAGGGTCCCACTCTCCAAGTGCCACTTGCAGGTAAGAGCTGGAATGCTTGTGATCTCACTCTGTCTCAGAGCCCTGACTTCCTTATTTCACAATGTCACCTTCCAATGAATGCATACATTAAATCACACTTTAAAAAAATTTGAGATGGGGCAGATTCTATTAACGATGCTCTCTTTTGTTAGGGTGGGGCTATTTTATAAGTTTTTCTTCAGGTCTGACTTTTACGCACCCTCCGACATTCTCTTTAGTACGGTCAGAGTAGAGTTTCTACACACCGGATGGTTTACACATCTCCAATATTCAGCAAAAGCAGAAATTTTAGCTGACAAGTCTTCAGGTGTTTTGATAGTGATCACATTATTGGATTAAAAGAAACAACAACAAAAAAAGAAAACCTAGATGTTCAAACAGGAATCTCTTAGTCCTTCATGCAGGGAAAACGTAGTAACAGTCATCAGGTGTCGGGCAGGTGGGAGGGACAGAGAGGATGGGTATATTCACACCTAAGGGGTGCGGTGTGCACTGTCTGGGGATGGACAGGCTTGAAGCTCTGACCAGGGTGGGGCAAAGGCAGTATGCATAACCTAAACATTTGTACCCCTGTAATATGATGAAATAAAAAAAATTAAATTTAAAAATTAGTAATTTGTTTTATGACCAACTTTCTATGAGCAACTGTCACCACTATCCATCCACAGAACTTTTTCTACCTTCCCAAACCGAAACTCTGTCCCCATCAAATGCTCACTCCTCATTCCCAGTCCCCAGTCCCTGGCCGCCACCCTCCTACTTCCTGTCTTTACGAATCTCCTTTCTCTAGGGGCCTTATATAAGTAAAATCAAACAGAATTTGTCCTTTTGTGATCGGTTTGTTTCACTTACCCTAATGTCCCCACAGTTCATCCATGTTGGAACATGTGTCAGTATTTTCTTCCTTTCTACAACTACATAGTATCCCATTATATGTATATGCCAAATTGTGTGTATCCATTCATCTGTCCATGCTTCCAACTTTTGGCTACTGTGAATAGCACTTGCTATACATTGGATTTCCTGCTTTCAATTCTTTTGGATATGTACTCAGAAGTGGAATTGCTAGATCGTATGTTAATTGTGTTTAATTTTTCATACTGTTTTCCACAGTGGTTGCACCATTTTACATTCAAAACAAAAGCAGACAAGGGTTCCGATTTCTGCACATCTTTGTCGACAATGGTCATATTCTATCTTTTTGATTGTGCCCATCCTAACGGGTGTGTTATTCTTTCTATTTCTAAAGATATGTATCGATTTTGTTGCAACTGTCTGCTGCCTCTCTCCCTGCAGTATGGGGTGTGTATGTGTGTGTGTATTTGGAACTTTCTGTCATGCCAAAGGTAAAAAAAAAAAAAAAACAGATTCTAGAACATTTATTATATAATCCATGAGACAGCTGACTTTCCCCTCTCCAGCTGTAGAGATGGAGAGTGATAATGGTTAACAATTTTACTCTCATTTCCATGTGGACCAGATCCATCTTTGGGGAGAGAAGTCCAGAACAGATTAGAAATAATTCACATGTTTGTCTGGGTAGCTGCTTGTTCTTCCTGCCAAGTTGTTATAGAAGTTTCTAGCCTAGAGCCTTCTTCGCTCAAGCAATTCAGAGCAGCTGGATAAACTTGTATCCTGTGAGGACAGATGTCATTAGAAATGCAAGGGCTTTCATCTAAACCTGGCTCCCATTCATTCTTTCATCAAATATTTAGTGAGTTTCTACAACATTCCAGTGGCTAGGCATAAAGATACGAGTGCCTAGCTGTGGAGCCGAATTAGAGGGAGACCCCACACCCCTCCAGTGGGTGTGCAAATGCTGCCTTTTATCCCTTCAAACCCAAGAGAGAGCTGTGTCTGTAACGGGTAACATGCAGTGGAAATTAAAGGGCAACCCTAATTTATAAGTACCGCACGCAGAACTCAAGTACAAAGCCAGCTGACTTGGAGAAAGAGGATTTGATGAGAGATCTGAGGGAGGACTTTCGTTGCCTGCTTAGGTGAAATACTGAGACCAGTCGACTCTGGCACACCTACGGACAGAAAGACAGACAACAGGCAACGTGAAGGCGGTATGGCCTATCCGAGGTGATGGGTTCCAAGGCTCAGCTACAAGGAACAATTTCTCAGCTTCTCACTCATCTCCTGGGCTGCTGGTCCTTGCAAGGATTCAGGAAATAGATGATAAAATGCCTCATACAGTAAAACTAAGCATGTACACACGACCCCAGGAGTTATGGCTCCCTTAAAGCAGAAACCTCACAGCTGGCATTTAAATTACTCACACATCTTCCAGCCTTCCTACCAGATATATAACCAATTTCTTCGAACTTTTTATTAAAACGTACCTGCAAGCAGTATTTGTAATTTTTGTGGATTTAATTTGCATTTTTGATAACCAGTGATTTTAAGCATCTTTTCATATCCTTAGACACAGGTATGTCCCTAACAGCTAACAGAATATCAGAGGAATATAGTGGGTTCATCATGTGTATGTGACATTTTACTATGTTATAGTTAACTTTCTGGGCAGATTAAAAAAAAAAAAAAACATGCCTGTGTGCATATTTACAAAAACTCTATCATCCCCCTCACAGAAATAGTCATTATCTAACATGTGAACAGCCTAACATTTTTAATAATTGTACTAAATATGAACATATCCATAAAAATTTTAGATTTTATGATTTTAAAATGTATAAAATTATGCATTTTCTTATGCATACTCTTCTTCAACTTAATTATAGATTTTTGAGAAGCACTCACATTGATTCATGTAGACATAGTTTATATTTTTAAAATAGCCATTCACTATTGTATTATGACCATACATCATGCAATGTCAACTCTGTTATTGGTGGATATTTTGGCTATTTTAATTGTATGTGTGATAATTTTGGTCTTATTTGTATTTTTTAATGCAATGCTACAACAAATATCCTAACCAATTTTTCCTTGAGGTAATATGCTAGATGGTCTCAGGGAATATATTAAAAAGAGAAATAAAAGATTAGGATGTTTATACTCATTTTCAACTTAATAGATAATGACAATATTTTTTTTAATTATAAAATTCCATGCTCCCCTCAGAAATAAATCAGGATTCCCACCTCCCCACAAATTTGCCAACCTCCAGGATTGTGAGATGTTTATTCTTGACACACTGACATGTACAAAATAAAAAATTGCTTTTATTTTAATTTGCAATTTTCTAAGTTAGCAGTGACTTTGACAATCTTGTCATTTGTTTATTCATGATTCTGTCTTCTCGGTTGAAAAAAGAAATTTACATATTTTGCTTAATGTTGTGTGGAAAAATTTGGATTCACTATAAAAATATAGACAAGTGTCTGCGTATGCTTGTTGTAAATGTATCAATGTATTATCTGTCGTGTATGTTGCAAATAGATTGCTGAAAGGTGAATTCTGCCATTGCATTATGTCTTTGGTGTCACACTGACAATAAGGTACTATAAACAATAACTTATTGACTCTTTGTTTTAAATTGATATACAATAAAAATTACATAAATAAATTTATACATAATAAAAAGCCGAATATGTAACTAGAAGAGTTGGAAGACTAAAACCGCCCAGCAGTACTATGAGGAAACAACCCCGGGTGTAAAGTGTCCCTCACTTCACAAACAAACCATCAATACGACGTCATTTCTATTTCATCTGTCGCTTACCACTCATTCCATAAAATCTCTCTTGCAATTTCATTTTCATTTTATTTATTTTTTTCCGGGACAAAATTTTTCTTTTAGTTTTTTTGTCATTGCTGAATTCAACATGTTCTACTTCTTTGTGGTTTTTACGCACAATAATGTGGTGTGCTTTCTTTGGGTTTTCTCAGTTTCTTAGGCAATGCTTAGAACCAGGTTTAGAGCTATCAGCCAAAGGGCCAAACGCTACAATGGTTGTTGTGCATTTCCATCTTTGCAGACTTCTGAATTCACTTCGGAGAATTCTACACTAACAGGCTTTCACAGAGTGTACGTCTCTATGTAATTTATTTTCTCTGTTTATTAGTATCCTTCAATTAAAGGCAGACTACCTATGTTTTTATCTATTTATTCTTTTTTGAAATTTTTGTTTTTAAGCATTATGGGTACATAATGGCAGATTATATATCTTCCACCACCCTGTATCTAGCTGAATTCATTTCCAGCAATATAGAAGCCTTCGAATGATACTGACAGAGTCTCGTTTTAGGCTGTTGCACTTTTTCCTGTGGCTGCTGTAACAAATTTCCACCAATTTAGTTGCTCTGAACATTGTGCATTTATGAGCTTGCAGTTCTGTAGGTCAGAAGTCCAACACAGGTCTCTCCAGGCAAAAATCAATGTCTTAGCAGCCTGTGTTCTTTTCTGGAGGCTCTTGGAAAGAATCTGTTTCCCATGTAACTCAGGTTGTTGGCAGAATTTGGGTTCTTTGCAATTGTAGGAGCTGTTATAAAATAATGGCTCATATAAAAACCCCATAGGGCTGGTGATCATATCCCTTCTGAGTGTGGCTTGTTGCTTAGGAAGCTGGACAAAACGTATTTACTTCTAGAGGATGAACAGTGGTACCTAATGAAGCTGACATGTGGGCAAACAGTGAAACTCTACACTAGCAAAGGGTATCCAATCCCAGTTAAAATTTATCATCAGTGCTAAATGCAGTCTTTGTATTTTTTGAATTGAAAATCCACTTATTAAATAAGGAGATACATAATATCTCGTGAAAAGATGAATCCAGGTGTTTGACAGGAACAGATGGCAGGCGGTGAATTATCTCAGTCTGAAGGAGCCACAGTTATTGTTAAAATATAGTCTGTCACAATTCTTCTAATTGAGCACCGTTCAACGTTCACAGACTCAACAGAAACAACCGTTTACGAAGTGCATCCTCTCTGCAAGTTATCTTCATAGACAATATCGGTTAATTCTGTGCCTGTAATGTTCCTGGAGCCACTCCTAGCTCTATACTATTCTTTCTATTTCCATTAAGGCTGCTTCCTCTGCTTTTAATTATTGAATATGCCCTCAAGGACCCTGTGTCTCTGCCTGCCCTACTGCTGCAGTCAGTTCCTCTCTTTTTACTGGACAAAATTATATTAAGATAGACAGATGACAGCTATCTGGACAGATAGTACATATATAGAGTGATAGATAAGTGACTGATACACAGATGGCTGACAGAAAAGGAGATATAGATACAAGGAGGATACATGGAAGATAGATAATATATATAACCCTTTTGACACGTAATGTAATATTTAAAGGTTACAAGTATTAGGACATGGACACATATAAGGGACAGGTGGCCCTTACTCTGCACATCCTAGGCTAATGGGGAAGTCAGAGAGACATCTTTCTGGACACTTAGGGCTTTGGATCTGACCATGTGGATCACCTCCCTCACAGGCAGTGGTGGTGTCGGCGTGCAGAAAGTCATTGCAAGCTGATTAGTAAACTAGCAATGATGGAGTAAGTGATTTGGGAGAGTCAGGACATGTTTTCTTCAAAGTCGTGAGTATCTCATCTCCACTTTGAAAGGGAAGACAAGGAAAGGAACATCACACCCCTTAAGTGAGTTTGTGTCTTTAAAAAAAAAAAAGTAGGCAGGACAGGTGTGGTGGCTCACACCTGTAATCCTAGCACTCTGTGAAGCCAAGGTGGGAGAGTCACTTGAGGTCAGGAGTTTGAGACCAGCTTGAGCAAGAGAGAGACCCTGTCTCCACAAAAAATAGAAAAATTAGCCAGGTGTGGTGGTGTGCACCTGTACCTCCAGCTACTCAGGAGGCTAAGGCAGAAGGATGGCTTGAGCCCAGGAGTTGGAGGTTGCAGATAACTATGATGACACCATGGCACTCTACCCAGAGTGACAGAACAAGACTCTGTCTCAAGGGGAAAAAAAAAGTAGGCAGAAATGCACACTGGAATCATTCTTCAGGCAGCCAAGGAAAGGAAGATCATTTGACTATTCCCTAAAGGAGAAAAAATGGGGTAATAAAACTGGAACATGTTGAAAATTTGCTCAAGATATGCATTAAAATTAAAGATAGAGGGAAGGTGTGTGTCCTTAGTTTTTATGAGAGATATCTAAACCTGCCTTCCTCCCTAAACACACACACTATTGAAGGCTGACA
Source organism: Lemur catta (assembly GCF_020740605.2). Classification (NCBI taxonomy): domain Eukaryota; kingdom Metazoa; phylum Chordata; class Mammalia; order Primates; family Lemuridae; genus Lemur; species Lemur catta. The sequence continues at coordinate 70,684,470 of NC_059155.1, forward strand.
AAGAAGGAGGAAGACAATGATTCGCAAGATAATTATCTACCTTCTGAAGACTATTGACCCAAAACATCAAGTCCTCTGACTGAAACACTTGGCTTCAACCACCTCTACCCAGTCATTGCAAATCTGTCACTATACTAGAATCCTGTGCTATCTTTTGCCCCTTTATTTACAAAGAAATCTTGCACACATACATTTGGATATCACATAAATATCTTTAATGTATTTTATTCAAAATGAATTGAAAATTATCCAAAGAATTCCAAAAGTATAAGAAGAGTATTATGGTTTATCCAAATTTCATAATACTCTTCTTTCTATATTTCTCAACACATGGTAGCATCCCAAATGAAGCTGGGTTCATCTCAGATTCATCTATTTTGCCTTAAGTGAGGTTGTATATGACCTCTGTCCCTTCAAAAGTTCATAGGACATGACATAGTATATGCATTAAATGACATATTATAAGCATTTATTGAAAGAATGGCCAGAGCTTAACTGTGCTCTTGGAACTTAAAAGATGAACAGTAGTTTTTTTGTTGACTACATTCGTACATGAAGTAATAATTTTATTAACTCTGAACAATAGGATGACTGTCCTTCCAGGGGATGGTAATTTCTGGAAATTAAGCTAATGGCTTTATTTTATGGAAATACAAGGTTATTTTTATTTTCAGAATCTTTTGAATTGAGGACAAATTGGTTCTACCTAGGTTGGCCCATCATTCTTGTTTCAGAAATCTCTGGATTTGGGCAAATGTCCCACAGGATAATTACTGTTTTCTTCTACCCATAAACTAGTCTGAGTTTGAGTGATAATTGGGTAGTCCATCTAATTATACTTCAAAAGGAAGAACCTTACGCTGAATATTGCATTGAATTTGCAGCATCAGTGCATGGATCAGAAAGGAAAGAGAATTAGGACCGCTTGCATAGAAACTCACGTGTAACCTTGAACTTTACAAAATGCCATAAAAACAATTTGATACAGGTTATAAATCAGACTTCTTTACCAAGAATTATCTTCTGTGCAACATATACTTATTCTAATGCAGCCTTATTTTCCCTTTAGAGTATAATTTAAAGATTAATCGAATTCAATTTTATTGCATTTATCTTTGCAGTAAGTCAGTCATTTTATGGTCTGAGTTGAGTTTTCAAAAACTATTCAGAATGGCAAGACCATTACTACATTGCCATGGGTGTATTTCTAAGAGAGAATTTCCGCATCTGGCATTTGGAATATATTTTTTAAAAGTAATTGTTTTGCCTTGGGAGCAAGGAAGTGTTTAATGTTACTCTATTAACTGTATTAGAGACTCAGTGAGTGGCAAAAATTGCAGTTCCTTCTTAAATTCATTGCTTTCATCAAACCATGAGCTCCTAAGAAAATGTCGTATAAACCTAGTGGCATTAGAGTTAACTATTCCTAAAAAATCATTCTGTTTTTTTCTTTTCCCTGAAAATACTCTACAAATATGAATGATTTACCAAAATGCCTTAGAGTAGTTTTAGAAAATTAAGAATTGCACTATTTAAATTGGAGAGCAAAACATATTTAATAAGTTGGATTTTATTAAGTGGTTCTGAATCCTGGTAAAAAGTTATAGCTTGAAAAGAACAATTTTATTTCTTGTTGATGTTTGCTCTTCAAGGATCAGTATGATAAATGTTGAATCAAATTCCAATAGTGTTGATGTTTTCTGGCTACCTCTTGGGCTTTTGAATTTCATTTATTCAGTTGGAAACCCAGGTATGCATTTAAGGAATATTTATTCTGCACCTACACCGTTGTCAAGAACCAGTAAGGCGCTGGGAATACAGCAATACTGACTTCTGGAGCTGAAATTCACGTGGGAAGACAAGCAATAAATGAATAAACACATGTGTTATCATATCGAGTTTTCATAGTGTAGGGGCTATAATAAAACAACTCTGGGCTTAAGCAAAGGTCAGCAAATTGCAGCCCAAGGGCTAAACATGGCTTTCCACCTGTTTTTGTAAATAAAGTTTTATGGGAACACAGCTACACTCATTCATGTATGTACTGTCTTTGGATACTTTTGCACTAAAACAGCAGAGTTAAGCATATGTGACAGAAAACACCTGACCCACATATCCTAAAATAGCTGCTATGTGACCCTTTGTAGAAACACTTGCAGACCCTCAGCATAGAGATTTATAGAAACTTCCATTTTATTGCATGGTAAACAGAGGGGCTCTAGGAGCCTGTGAAATTTTCAGCGGTCAAGTCTACTATTAAGTGTGAGAGAAACCCACGGATATATGAGGGGGAAGACATTTTCCTGCCCTGAAAATAACCAATATGGGATTTGTTTTGAGAACCAAAAGAATAAAAATACTAATACTAATATAATAATAATAATATAAGGCCTAACTCAGACTTCTGGATATTAAAATGTAATGTGTGTCAGAGGTAAGGTGTCTACATTTTATGTCTTAGTTAAGGGGACAGTCATGAGTTTTTTTTCTTTGACTGTTTTTTTTTTTTTTAATTTTGAAATAATCTCAAAGGAAGTTGCAAAAATAGTACAAGCAGTCCCATATAATGTTTTATCCGGCCCTTCCACAATGGTGACACCTCAAATAGCCAGAGCACGTTATCAAATCCAGGCAGGCAATTGGCATAGGTACAATCCCAGTAATGAGACTACAGACCTTGCTCACTTTTCATCATTTCTTACAGTCCCACACTAAAGTGTTCTTGTTACTAGACATAGCATGTGCACTTTTGGATCATCAAGAACTGAAACCAAATTCCTAAAGCTTCCAGAAAGAAAGCAAGCATCAAATATATTTTAGCTTCTCTCAAGACACAACCCCAAGCAGAGACCTCCCCCTGTTCAATATAGCTTTCTTCAATGACAAGATAAAGAGACAATAGAAAAGAACATGCCAACATTTGAATATCCATGTGTCTCAGAATCTCGGACCAACAGCACCAAGTCGGGCTTTTATTTGAGGGAGTAAAAATGACTATTACTGATGACAAGAGCCATGTTCCAATAGGCTTTAGAGGTATTCAGTAAAGTCCTGGAGAGAGGAAATCGAAGGTGAAATTGAGGTTAAAATCAATTTTAATTTGCATGAAGACTGAATTGTCATGAAAGCTTAAAGTACAGAAGTAAGTGATGATGGGAATGAAGATAAAATTAAATCGCTACCTTCAAGTGCAAGAGAGTGTCTGTCTCCCCATGTCGAACATACTCTTTGAGCAAATGCCCAGAAACTTCCTGAGGCAAGGTTTGAGAAAGAATATGTGGAAATTCAAAGCCAGTTCAAAACATTGGCGTATCTTAAACACATTCATCCTGCAGCGCAGTAATGTATCTAACTAATGCCAATTGTTTTAGCTGTGACCCAATCAAAATGTGCTCATTTCAAGTTTTCAGCAGGAATGGGCATCCTTCCTTGCGTAAAGATTATCTCGAAGATAATTAAAGCTTATATTTAATTAAAGATTAGCTTACCTTAAAGATTCAACACCTCAGTCAAATCTTTTGAGGCTACAGAAGTCTTCCTGTTTTGTAATTTTAACCAAAGTGAATGAGCATTTTAACTCTCTCCAGGCACAGACAGACAAAAATTAGACATTCGCATAGAATTGTGTTGTGATTAAAATGCCTAACTCTTCCCTGGGAGGCTGATGTCTAATTGAACTGATGTTTAATTTAAATATATGCCTGAAACAAGGAAAGCTACATGGCTGAAGCAAGGTCATTGTGTTTCCACGATGAGACGCCAGTGCTGGTGTTAAGACTAAAGCAGAAATCGTTAGAATTCAGAAAATAAATGACAAAATATTAGAAGTAGAGATGACACAATATTTAAGAAAGACCTGCTGCAAGACTGACATGGATATAACAATGGCAAAGTCAGGCAAAAAATGAGATCTTTTTGAAATCATTCATGACCTAACTTGTGTACAAATATTTAATGGAAAAAATTATATCGAATCACTCAAAAAGTATATTAATTTTGCACCTAAAGTTCTAAGGAGAAGGACACACATAAATGAGCGTGCAATAAAAGGTTTTTACTATTATTTTTCTACTGTTACTGCTATAAACTGCTTGTGATTTTTAAAAACGTGATAGGAAAAAATAAGGTTTCTGTAAAAAGTAGCTAAAAATATAGTTTGTTCATGTTCTTGAGACGTCTATAGATATTGTGTCCCTTGAGAGAGGCTCAAAGAAGCATATTCTATGTCTCTCTCTTAAAGAGGACATTGAGAGCCACACCTTCCCAACAGGGGCCTGACTTGTTTTTGTTTGCACAGAAATTCTATGCAGGAAAGGGACCACGAACAGGCTTTCCTAGTTTCAAAGCAAGATACCATTTTTATTCCATAACCGGTGTCACTTTTTTAAATGTTTTAATTATACCAATTTTTTTCTGCAATTTTTACTTAAAAAGTAACACCAATTCAATATAGAAAGGTGTGAAAAGGAGATAAGAAAATTAAGCAAACCAATTGCATCTCTAGGAGATAGAGCCACCATTCACACACACATACACACACACACACACACACACACACATGTATGCACACACACTAACTATATTTATACTTGGTTCTGTGGCAAGGTGTTTAAAATGCACCATCTTGGATTCCAACAGACGGCCGTGTGCAGAAATAAGGAAAATATTTCATTTCCCATGCAACGTGTCTCCAAGGCATCGTAGATCCCTGGAATCCCAACCTTGAGAATGAGTTAGTTGGAAGGATCCCAGTTGCCCTCGTGGGTAAACGCCAACGAGAAGAATTGATCCTCCTGCCTTGCCTGTGGATATATTTTCATGCTTTTTTATTGACTTTTTATTAACTAATTTTATTTTATTTTATTTTATTTTTTTTTTTTTTTTTTTTTTGAGACAGAGTCTCACTTTGTTGCCCGGGCTAGAGTGAGTGCCGTGGCGTCAGCCTAGCTCACAGCAATCTCAGACTCCTGGGCTTAAGCGATCCTACTGCCTCAGCCTCCCGAGTAGCTGGGACTACAGGCATGAGCCACCATGCCCGGCTAATTTTTTTGTATATATATTTTTAGTTGGCCAGATAATTTCTTTCTATTTTTAGTAGAGACGGGGTCTCACTCTTGCTCAGGCTGGTCTCGAACTCCTGACCTCGAGCGATCCACCCGCCTCGGCCTCCCAGAGCTAGGATTACAGGCGTGAGCCACCGCGCCCGGCCTATTAACTAATTTTAAATGTCTATCTTTCACTGGTTAACTTTCCATCGCATTTCTCTTTTTTTTTATTTCAGCATATTACGGGAGGGTTTAGGTTACATAAATTGCCTTTGCTCCACCAGTGTCAAGGCTACAAGCGTGTCCATCCCCCAGATGGTGCACACTGCACCCATTAGGTGTAACTATACCCATCCTCTCCTCCCCCTCCATCCTGCCCAACACCCAATGAATATCACTACTATATATGCACATAAGTTTTGGTCAGTTAATACCAATTTGATGGTGAGTACATGTGGTGCTTTTTTTCCCATTTCTCTACCAAATAGCATTTACTTATTTTTTGGCATATTTTCTGTGTTCATGTGTGTGTGTGAAATGTTAAAATTGTACTTTCTATCATTTTGATTGTCTTCCAAATATATATTACATATATAACACATATTTCCTTCTTACTTGTCTGGAAGATTTTGTAGTTTTTGGGGTATTTTTCTTAACTCATCGTAATATCTTATATTTTGAATCCCCTTGACTAACCATCCATTTTACTTTATTTTATATAGCTTATATTTTACTATACTATCCCCTTAAGGTATAAACATTGATCAATGATTGTCAGGTAAAAAAAAAAAAAAAAAAAAAATCGCAGTTTACTTTTCTCATTTTGCCTGGTTCACAGCAATAAAACTTTAATAAATACTCTGCAGTCTAGAAAGGTAAAACTTTAATTTGCACGTGTCTGGATGCCTGGAAGTACTTTTCAAGCGTAGAAAGTTGCCTGTGTCTATCGGAACTACTGAAATTCTCTCTCTCTCCTGTTTTCTCCCCCTTTCTCTCCAACATGGTCACATAGACAATCACACCTATATCAGAATAAAGGGAGCACTAGATGGCATTGATATGCTTTAACTGGGAAGTTCCGGAATCAGTGGTAGAACTGTACCAAAGTGACCCGCCCAGGCCCAGTCCTGTGGATTTTGTGGCCCTGGGAAAAGTGCGTGGTCCTGTTTTCCAGCTTAGCCCGCAGTCTGTGCAGGAATACTTTGTGAGTGATCACAACCGGCTCTCTTTTCCACCTTACCTAACTGAAAGTGACACTCTCACAAGAGCAATGTATCATTCAGGAACAGGCAAGTAAACTTTGACTGAGTCTCAGCTCCGTCAAGATAGAGTTTTAAACTACATATTGAAGATTGATTTAATAATGACTTTGACACAAAATTTGTTCGTTAATCTTTATAAATATCAAAAATTCAGATGAAATTCAAGGCCATCTTAGGATACGGTATAACAGCATATTGCTATTTTCTCATTGTTTAAATGAATGCTTGCATAGACAATGCATAAAATAAATATTTGTTAAATCAACATTTAGAGGGCTAATTAGCTCCTTAACGTAGTATGCTTGTTTTTATAAATATCAGAAAAATCAATTTTGTTATACAAATTATAACCACAAACCTATTTCAAAAAATTTTAACTCCTTTAAAGCAACACTATTTTGTATGATAAGGGAGATTGCTCTTTTGTTTATTACAAACTCATAGACCCTTTTTCTTTTTCTATGTAGCTATGTTATTAATGAGATAAAAAGTAAATATTATAATTAACCAAATATGTGTAAGATTGCCACAAATTCCATATTTATTTGAAGACTATTGGCATGATTCTTTTTGATGGTGCATGAATAACATTTGTGAATTCATAATTAGACCTTCTACTTGTACATTTTTCAACTGTATTGATTTATACTATAAATTTCATGTGACTGGATAATGATTCAATGTTAGTGGCTATTGCCCTAATGAGTGCCTGTTTTGGATATTTTAATGGTCTGTAACGAAAAAAGTAGACAAAATTTAGAATGGTTGACAAATGTGAAAAAAACATGTAAGAAGATGAGGATTATAGTCCAGAGGCTGTATGACCTTCAGAGAATCCCTATAAATGTTTGGTTCAACTTCACCTTGAGTAAACTAAGGAAATTGGGTATGTAATTTCTATGATCCCTTTAGAGATTTTTGGCCCAGTCATCGTTTTTTAAATAATGTGATTAAAGGCAAGGTTCATTTTTCTGTCAATTATTTTTAACTTTTTTCAAATGCATCTTTAAAGTAACTAGCAGGTAGAAATGCAGCAATGTGAAATATCTCAATTAGTAAAATGAATTGTGGCTTATTTAGATAAATAAAGTTATCTATATGGATGCTTTCATGGACTATGATGGTATATCAGGATCTTAATGCTGGATAGTTTACTTCCAAGCCAAAGAAGATTGGAATGTCAACAGCAGAAACACGTAGTGGTTCCTCATATCTGAATATTCACCTTAGCAACATATTGTCAATAAGTAGATCATTTTCAATCCCCCTTTCCAGCTCACCAAGGCCGTATTTTCCTCCACCGATAGCTACAAATCGATGTAGAGATGAATAAAATGTGAACAATCAAAAGTTACAAGCTAAAACTATTTTTGTAGACTACCATTAACATTGCTATTTGCAAAAATAATGCTAAGGAACAGAAAAGCCTTAGATGAGAAGCATTTCATTGATTAATTATTGGCTTATTTATTTTGGTATCATGCACCCAGATGCTGTCAGTCTTATTTGTCTTGTGCCTTCAAGTGGGAAGTATCAGAGCAGACAGTGAGAATTAAGCATAAAATCTGTGCTAAAAAGAATGAGTCTTGAATACATCCAGTTTAAATTTTAGGTTTATTGCTCGAGTTCCAGGAATAACTTGTTTACCTACTTGAAGATTTCCAGTGGAAGGAAGGGAAGACAAAAAGGTACAAATCACATTTACTTGACACATTTAATCAACTTGCGGACACATTTGTTTAAAGTTCTGATGAAGAAGAGCCTTCACCTTATTCAAGGCTATATCTTCCGTAGCAAGAAACATGGTTGGTATTCAGCAGCCAATAGGTATTTGCTGAAAAGTTGAATAGTTTCAGGCATTAAACGTATAACTGACCTCACTGTCCTCTGAGGGACGTGATACATTTTCATCCTCAATTGGGTGGTACCTGAAGGACACAGTGGCATTTTTTTTTCTTGCCCGTGTTATTAACTAATTAAATGAGTGAAGGCGCTCTTGAGGCAGCGCATGCAACATTTAATTACTGTCATTAATCAAACTCTAGTAATTGCAAGTGTGTTTAATAAACCTCAGACGCCAATCCCCCCTACCCCAACTATGCTAAACAGAGCAGCAGCTCTGTGGTTTAGATTACAAAGTTTGAGGAACACGACCAACAAAAAGAAGAAGAAGGAGAAGAAGAAAAATCCCCAGTATTCTCCCATTTGTTCAGGATGTTACAGAGCTGAATGCAGAGAAAATCCCTGGATCTGCAGTTTCACGAATACAATTGCTTTCCCGCCGAGATCTGTCCCATTACAACATGTGATGGATTCCGGTGCTAAATGTCGGGGCACAGAGGTGGTTCTCATGGTGAATGGCTCAGGTTGAAGCCTAATCTACTGGGGGAATTGTTTCTGACACAAAAACATACATAGTTGGTTTCCTTTTGACTTCAAATTTCAGATTTCCAAACTCGCTCCTTTGAAGGAGGTATTTAGAATCCATCTGTACCAGCTGCTGCAGGAAAAAGGGTATTTTTCCCCTTGAAGCTGATTAGAAGTGTCATTTTTTTTTCTCTGAGGAATATGTTAAATTTCTGTCAAGTAGAGTCACCCCATTCAATCCATTATCCCTGTAGATTTTCTCACAGACAGGTATGTGTGTGTGTGTGTGTGTGTGTGTGTGTGGTCTCCGCAGTGTGGAAAAGCAAAATATTTCATTACAGAACCCAGTGACTTCAGGGTAATGTTTTTATGTAAAATGGGACATGTTTCATTGAAAACTGCATGACTGCTATCATATAGGAGGGATTTCCAGGAAGTTCCAAACAAGGAACTGATAATCTATAATTTAAAAATCCTTTTTTGTAAATATTTGTGTAGGCTGCAATTACCACAACCATAAATTTCTTCATGAGACAAAATAAACTCGTGTCCTTAAATTCTCTCTTCTAAAAGGAAAATTTTTAAAGAAACAGTGTTGTCGAGGATGTCTTTTAAAAATTAGAATACTGTTAAGCCAATCAGGGCAGAGAAAAGAAGGAGAAAATGACATTTTTGCTTCAATTTTATATTTCCTGTACACCATTGAAATGTGTCTGTTTTATTTTTACTCGTTTTTTTCCCAATGATGTTTTGACCCTACTTGGGTATCCTGAGAAGGAAAATTTCTTAGGTGAAATTGAAAAAAACTTTTTTCATACTCACAGTATCGTTTTCGGTATGATTTGAGCAAGACATTAAAGTCATTTCTTTACATTGGATTAATTCACACCTTTCCTTGTCTTTGCATTCCACCATTTATTGGAAAATTAACTGCTTATAGAAGAATCTTTACTACGCTATACTCCAGGGTCAATTTCTGAGACCAATACTGTCCAGTAAAAATTTCTGAGCTCAAAGGTATATCCTATGCATGTGCTGTCCAATATGGTAGTCACCAGCCGTGTGTGGGTACTGAGCACTTGAAATGTGGAGAGTGTAATTTACACACTGAATTGATAATTGTTATTTTTTATTTATTTTAATTTAAGAAAATTTTTTAAATATGTTTAGGGGATACAAGTTGAATGACATTACATGTATATAATTGTATCTTGGTAGAGTGTAGGTTTTTTCTGTACACAGTTAATTTTAGTTAATTTAAATTTAAATATCCACATATGACTAATGGGTACACCACTGGGCAAAGTCTTCCCAAAACCTTTCACCATTTCCTTATTCAATGTTTTCCTTTCATTAGAAAGATCCTCATTCACTACTTCACCTACCCAAATGGAACTCATCCTTGAAGATTCCTCAGGGGACATCAACCTGCTTTTTCCTTTATAATTCCAAACATTGTCTCCCTCCATCCTTTGAGCCTCCTAGATATTTTATTGATATTACCTTTTCTTTCTGTCTTACATATATCTTATATCCTCTTTTCCCTTCTGTAAGTTGGTTTAGGAAAGGAGGGTGTGGGTGCAGATGATAATATTTGTGTCCCTGAAATTAGTTGGAAAAATACGTAATTACATTTCAATGATTAAGGCACAGGATTCTTGGTGAGACTGTCAGGGTCAAGATAATTGAACCACCACTTACAAGCCAGATGAAAATTAAATGTTGTAAGACTCAATTTTCTGACCTATCAATTGAAATAACACTAACAGCATAATAGCGGGTAGGTAGTCGTGAATGAACAGGAGTGAGTAACTTCATGATCATTTAGGTTTATTGCTATATAAAAACTAAGTAAATAAAAGCAATGTTGAACATTGATTGTGATACTACCCCTAATGGATCCAAATGTAGAAGGAAGACTTACTTGAATGCATTAAAAAAGGCACAATTATAAAATGTACCATAATGGTTCATGCCATAATATATTGCCACAGACCTCAACAATGTTACTGTATTAGCTTAGGGACAACTTCTATCTTTGCACTTGATTATTAGAAGTAAGCTCCCACTTTTGTGTGTGCATGCATGTGTGTGTGTATGTGTGTGTGTGTGTGTGTGTGTGAATGACAAAAAAGTCCTAATGCTGTGAATGTCAATATGCATATACTTAACCAGCATGTGGCAGCAGGTGAAGTAAACATGTCAACCATCCAGTTCTGCCCTGAGCTGGATAGATAAAGCAATAAACACATCACAAACTATAGGGAAAAATAAAAAGGCTCACTTAAGATGACATCAAAATTTACCCCTTTGCTCAGAACAGCTTAATGTTTTGAGTACCTAAAATCCTCTATGATGATCCTATAATTAAAGCTATTGTACCAAAAATGGATAATATGGCTGCGTTTCAGAGATTGTCACGGAACTCGGCTGTCTCTATTCCCTTGTTAGCTAGAATAGTGGGTTTGATTTTCACTGCCAGAATACTGCTTACAGAATTGAGCAATGATTGTCGAAACATTCATAAGTATTCCCCAAACTAAAAGTATGTAGCATTGTTATTGGGTTATATTATGCAGGCAAAATAGCTTTTTAGAATCATATGTGTTGGTTATAGCTTTGAACGACTATCTCATTATGCAGCCAGATAGCGTTTCTGTGGTTATATTTCAGTTCTTTTTTGCATTTGGAGTGAAAATATTAAGAAAATATAACAAAAAGACAAACATGCAATGAACATTTCTGTATTATAATACAAAAGGATGCATGATGATTAAGTAGGAATTTTATTATCCTTTTTAGATTATTCAAAGTCAATGTCTGAGTTTATCAGCAATTGAGATGCATAATACTGTGTAGCTGAAGACCAATACATTTAAATTTGGCCAAAAATAAAGAGATAGGAAGAACAAATCATAAATGAACCAGAAGAGAGAATTTATGTAGGTCGAAGGCAATTACCTGAATGTTTGCTTCCTTTTTCTTTTTTAATAGAAATAGACAATGTCCTTGGAGCATTTATCAAAAGATTAAGAAATAAAAGTTAGCTTAGAAAACTTCCTGAATGAAAACAATTTAGTAAATTGAATTGGAGATTTCCAAAGCCAAATACAGTACATAGATTATTGTAATTTGAGAGTCCCACGTCCCCGATTTACAAGAACTACATTATTTTCTGCTAGAATCAGATAATGCAAGGACAGAGAGGGACCGTATGGATTGACAATCCCAGCATTTCTCTGTCTCTGTTTCATCCATGTGTGATGTTGAGATTCTTAGCAAAGCTACGATCTTCTGACCAGAAACATTCACCCACGCACATACGAAGGCTGTCCGCAAAGTATCGTAGCTGGATACTTTCCAGACAGCCCTAGTTGGCATATGTTCAGGGATCCCTTTGAAGACAATCCACGCAATGACATCAACACAAGAAAGTCAACCCACCTACTAATTTTAGAAACTAGGAATCCAAATGCCAGGAAAACGAACCAGATACCAACTGACAATCCATCCGCGACCATTCCAGAATTTGAGTTCCACTGCCTACACTCTAATGAAGTCTTTCCTGTGTACTTTACTGCCTCCTTTTATTATAGTGTGTGTTTTAAATAATAATTTTGGAAATATTCTCATGGTAAGACACACACGCTGTAGAAGAGGTCTCTTCTCTCTTCTCTTCTTTCTTCCCTGCGTTTCACCAGCCACGCATCTTTGCCTTGTGGGATAAGAGATGGATCTCTGCAATTTGAAGGTTTCTTTCTTTTTTTTTCATTTTTTGTTTTTACACTTACAGTTGTTTGGAAGAATGAGCATACTCTGTTGTAGAGCTCTGTTGAGCATATGGGTGTCCTGTAGCTGCCTTTCTCCTTTTTGATGCTCAGTATTCTTTTTGGAGAAAATGCCAGGACCTAGACTGACAATCACCACTGTCTCTCCACGTCTCTTTGGTAGAAAGTGAATTCAGTTGTGGTTGCTTCTTGTACTGTGTTATTAGGGATTATGCTTCTTAATTACCTAAGCTTTCACATTTGTGTTTTACTCGGATGCCATTTTCCTTTTATGTGTCCTGTAAGCGAAGTAAGTATTGATTGTTATGTGTATTTTATTGATATATTAAAGAGTAGAACCTCTGAAGGAGGGCTTATTGTTGGAAGTTCAAAGCTATTCATATCTTTGTTTTCCTTATTGCGTCCTAAATGCAACATTTGGTTTATTGAAACATATCTAGTACTTATTTAATAAAGCAAAAGCAGATATTTAAATAACTCCTGTGGAATCTATGTATCTATCAATCATCTATCCATCTATCTATCGTCATGGATATAGACATGGATACAAAGGCAAACTGATTATTTGTATTATCCACTTTATCTATATTCTTAATTTTGCATTAGAGTTCCTCCAATCTGAATGAGGTTTCATATTATAGTGTCTGACTACAATGGTATTGTTATCAATTTCTGATTATTTCTGAAGTATATTTAACTGCCATGTTGATAATATACACAGATTTATGACACATCAGAAATTGCATCTTCCCTCATTAAAAGGTGTCCTCTTATTTCCGATTACTGTGCTTAACATATAATTCCACCACATAGCATAATAAAATGACCTTTATTATATTTCTATTTGCATTTGGCTGCTATATTTTTGCCCATCACTATTAATATTTAGCCTTCCTTTATATCTATGTTTTAAGTATGTTCCTGCTAAATGATAATTTAAATAATTTCACTAATTTTAAAATTAAAGACATGTACTTTCCATTTTAACAGGAAATTTATATTCAGTGTGACAGACAACAAACGTGTTTTACTTGATTTCCTCTAACTGACATTTAAATATCAGTTTTAGATTGTTCTTTTCTTCCTATATTTCTGATTGCTTAATTTAGAGGATATAAATTCCCTTTATTACATTTATTTTATTGGAAATTCAGCAATATCTTCCTTTCTTCATTGCTTCTTGAATGTTACATGTGATTTATTCAAACACACCTAGTATTTATTTAATGTCATAAAGCAAGTATTTAAATTAACCCCTGTGGGATCTCTCTCTCTCTTTCTCTCTCTCTCTCTCTCTCTCTCGTATCTATTCAGCTAGCTTCCTATCTAGCTATCATCTATATCATCTATCTAATTACACTGGGACTTTGAGTCAGTTTTAAAGCATTCCTACATATCCAGATTTTAGAGAAATTAGTCATCTTCATTTCTAACCTTGTGCACTTTCAAGTTATTTCTAGGTAGACCTATAATCTATTTGGGTTGTATTTTGGGGCATGGTGTGAGGTAGGGATTTTGTTTTATTCCAGTTTCCCAAAAGGTTATATTAAAAACTCCCCATCTGTTGGTGACATCATCATTTTATTTGCTAAATTTTCATGTATGATTGAGTGTGTTTCTGAACTTTCTCTTCTGTTGAACTTGTCTGTCTCTGCGTATGCAAGATGCTACAACACCACTTTACTTGTAGAGGATTGTCAATATGCTTTAATCTGTGGTAGGCTAGTCTCTTTGAAGAGAATTGCTTGTCATTTTTTTTTCAGGGTTCTGCTTATTGCCAGCTCATCAAAATTCTATAGGCTCTGAAGAGAAACTTCCTGTCCTTGTTTACTGCCAGAACTAGTTAAAGCTTAATAACCTTGCTTGTGCAAATTGCTGAACACAATCTTTTCCACACCTTTATGAATAGTCTTTTTATTAAACTATGTCCTGCAAAACCTTTTGAGTAGATCTGTTTCTAGCTAGGATCTTGCTACCCTCTGCCTCCCCAGGAACGTGGTCCTTACTGTACCTTCTCCTATGCTGAAGAAAAATCTTCCCTATACAGAACATTAAAGGATATTTTAATTTTCTTTAAAATTAAAGAAAGTATTTGCTCAAAGCATCATGAATATTTGCTCTATCACCCTATTAATATTGATTGGATTCCCAGTGTATTCATATTGTTTTAATAGCATAAGTTATGAAAAATAGAACAGAAGGCCACTAAATTTGCTCTTTATTGAGCAAAGTAAATCTCGTATGATATCCTATCTTCTGACAATATTTCCTTAGAGTAGAAATTTGCAAACTTTTTCTGGAAACTTTTTTCTTCTAGAAAGGGACAGATATGAAATCTTATACGCTTTGTGTGCCTTGTTACAACTATTCAACCATGCCTCATAGCACAAAAGCTGCCAGAGATAATATGTCTATGAATAGATATGGCTGCGTTCCAATAATATTTTTTTGAAGAATACTGAAATTTGAATTTCATAGAGTTTTTGCATGTCATGAAATACTTGTCTTCTTTTGAATTATTTTTCCCCAACCATTTAAAAATATAAAAGGAATCTTAGTTTGTCATCCATATGAAAAAGGCAGAGTGGGATAAATGTGGTTTGTTTGCTATCATTTGTGGACCCCTTGTTTTAGAGTGAAAATCTGTGACAGCTACACTGGGAATAGCTGCCCTTGAACATGTCATTGATTGAGTCTGCTAAATTCCCTCTTGCCATCATAAGAAAAGGGAGAAAAAAGAAAACAAATGCAGAAGAGACGCTGGGTGATCAGCATTGTTCTAACTGTGTTTTCCCTTGAGCCCTCTGTGCACGCACTCCTCTGAGTATGCAAATCTCTGAGCTGTCACCGCTAACTCACATCCCCCAGTTCACGTTTCTATTCAGTTGCCTTCCTGCAGCAGAACGGGCCGTTCCACAGAGTGCAGACTGGGGACGAACCGTCCTTTCTAAAAGGCTTAGTTTTTGACCATTTGCCACGTGCTGGGTGCTCTGCTGAATAATTTCATGAAATGCTCATGCCAACTCTATGCATTT